>NC_139349.1:39799538-40064538 GCF_055883805.1 Amblyomma maculatum | reverse complement strand
GTAGTTCGGACATCTTGCCAACAGCTGGCAGCGCTAACAACGAGCCTCGTCCGTTGACTGTGCCAGGATCTGGGCAGCACCACCTACTTCCCACCTACACTGCTGCCTTCCATGATCAACAACAAAGGCTCGCAGGTGAGCAAGATTTCAAGGCGATCGCCGCCTCTCTAGAATCATTATCCGGACGTCTAAAGACAATGGAAGAAGAAATTTTTCGTAGGCGCGCGCCATTGCCCCAGAGAACCTCGCGTGACGACGACGGACGGCCGCGATGCCACTACTGTAACCGAAGCGGTCACATAGCTCGGAATTGTCGCCAGCGATGGAGAGACGAGGACCGCGAACCGAGAAATGCGCGCGACGAGCAGGCTCCCAATCCGGGAAACGGGAACGGCCGGGCTTAGGTGGTCAGCCTGGCCGATCTGTGAGCGTGATGACCGAAGACCAACTCCTCACGGTCCAAGTCGAGGCAAATAATTTGAAGACCACCCTTCTCATCGACACAGGCGCCTCCGTAAACATCATTTCTTCCAGCTTCGCGGCTAAAATTGCTTCAAAAGTCGAACTAACTGAGGGCACTGCTTTTATCAAAGGAATCAGCGGAGACTTATTAGCACCTGTAGGAGAAACAGAAGTAGTGCTTCAATTCGGATCGACCAGATTCAGCGTAAGATTCATTGTCCTCAAGGACTGCCCTTATGAGTTGATAGGAGGGCTCCCATTTTGCCGGCAGGCAAACCTGCTGATTGACTTCCTCCGTAAACAACTAAAAATAGGGAGTGAAGTGTACCAGCTGCACCTCAATACTAGCGTGCAATCACAGTCAAATGTGGTCACTGCACGAAGTAAAGACCAAGTTTCCATCGAGCCTCGTACGGAAGCCATTTTAAGGGTACACATACCGAGAGACGGAATTCAGCTTGTCGAGCCAAAGTCAACCCTTAGAAGTGGACTGCAGGTGGCACGGACCGTCGTGAACGTGGTTGGTGGGATCGGAATCGTCCGTGTTGCAAACCCTACCTTGCTGCCGATAGTGGTACATCGCGACGCGAAGATCGGCTGGGCCACATCACTTCATGAGGCGCAACTCGGACTCGCCGTGCCACACGACCCCACTGCGACAGAGGACTTTGACGTCCAAACTGGGCCACACCTGACGCCATCTGAGAGGGATGAGCTCTTGTCCGTTATTCATAAGTTTCGTCACCTGTTTACCGGCGAGCACAATCCGATTCAGCGCACTCACGTAACGGAGCATACTATAAACACGGGCAGCTCAGCACCCATTTGTCAACATCCGTACCGCCACTCACCCTTCGAGAGGGAGGTCATTAAAGCGCAAGTGGAAGAGATGCTTCGTGACGGAGTGATCAGAGAGTCGCACAGTCCCTGGTCATCGCCCGTCGTTCTCGTGAAAAAGCCGCAGGGAGGTTGGCGTTTCTGCGTTGATTTCCGAAGGGTGAACGCGGTTACCGAGAAAGACGTGCACCCATTACCGCGAATCGATGACATTTTGGATCTGCTGCAGGGTTCTCGATATTTCACGACGCTTGACCTCACTTCAGGCTATTGGCAGGTAGGAATCCGCGAAGAGGACAAGTCGAAGACAGCATTCGCATGCGGCTCCGGTCTGTACGAGTTCAATGTCGTTCCTTTCGGTCTGTGCAATGCTCCCGCGACATTCCAGAGGATGATCAACAAAGTTTTGAGTGGTCTTCTCTGGAGGGTGTGTTTGGCCTATTTGGATGACATTGTCATTTTCTCGAAGACCATGAAAACTCACCTAGAGGACTTGGAAAAGGTGTTAAGCGCTCTTGATGAAGCCAACTTGCGTCTGAAGCCGGAAAAATGCAGCTTCGCGCAACAAGAAATCAGGTATCTCGGGCACGTGCTGACTGGAGAGAACATCAGACCAGATCCGGACAAAATAGCCGCGATCGAAAAGCTCCCAGCGCCAAAAAACAAGAAAGGAGTTCAGTGTTTCCTGGGTATCTGCAATTATTATCGGCGTTTCATCAAGGATTTCTCCCTAATCTCCCGACCTTTGACTAATTTGACAAGAAAGAATGTTTCGTTTGAGTGGGACACGGCATGCGAGGCGGCCATGCAAGCGCTCAAAGAGAAGCTGACTAAGGCGCCAGTTCTGCGTCAATTCGAGCCAGGCAAGCCCATCGAAATCCATACGGATGCCTGTGACTACGGTCTTGGTGCTGTGCTGGTTCAAAAAGACGAGGGTCGGGAACATGTCATCGCCTACGCCAGCCGTCATCTCAACAAAGCGGAAGCTAATTACAGCACCACAGAAAAGGAATGTCTGGCTGTCGTTTACGCCTGTAGGCAGTTTCGACCTTATATATTCGGCAGTAACTTCACCGTGATCACAGATCAAGCCAGCCTCGCATGGCTGATGAATGTCAAGAATCCGAATGGACGCCTCATGAGATGGTCCCTGCTGTTGCAAGAGTTTGACCTGACTCTCAAACACCGCCCAGGTTTGAAGAACGCAGATGCAGACACCCTTTCTCGCCTGCCACGCGAGCCGGCACCGGTTAGTGAAGATAACTTTGCACCGCTGCTTGTGCTAGGTCGCGTGGATGTAGGCATGAAGCAGAGGGAAGACCCTTGGATGAGGGAAGTGATAGGACACCTGGAGAACCCGGATTCACCCGTTGCCAGAACACTGAAAAAAACGGCACGGTGTTTTCGAATGATCAACGGTGTGTTGCACAGGCGAGCGAAAGGTTTCGAGTCAGACTACGACGCACTGGTTGTACCAAAATGTTTGCGGTCAGAGGTGCTGAGGGGCTGCCACGATGATCTCACGGCGGGACACCTCGGGGTCAAGCGCACATGGGAGAAGATACGTAGGCGTTACTTCTGGCCTAAGATGTTCGCGCAGGTGTCAAACTACGTGCTGTCTTGCCCTGACTGCCAGACGCGCAAAGCCCCACCGGGCAAACCAATCGGGTTTCTCCAGCCTCTTCCCCCGGTGGGAATGCCTTTTAAACAGGTTGGAATGGACTTTTTGGGACCATTTACGAAGAGTCAATCCGGAAACCGCTACATCCTCGTGATGACTGATTACCACACGAAGTGGGTCGAAGCAGTAGCATGCCCGGCGGCTACAGCTGCTGAGGCCGCGCAGGGCTTTGTGCGAGAGATCGTCCTACGCCACGGGGCACCAGGCCGCATCATTACGGACCGCGGACAACATTTTGTTGCTTCCTTGATTGAGGAAATATTTAAAGCCATGGGTACAGACCACGTGAAAACAACAGCGTACCACCCGCAAACCAATGGCTTGTGCGAACGTTTCAACCGCACGCTTGTCGACATGCTCAGCATGTATGTCTCCTCGCATCATCGGGACTGGGACGAATTCCTGCCTTATGTTCTTTTCGCCTATAATTCGTCGCAACACGAAACGACAGGTTTTTCACCGTTTTTTCTTCTTCACGGACACGAGCCAACACTTCCTGTTGAGGTGGCCCTCGGTGTCGCGCAGGGCGACTGTGACGAAGTGGATGCTCACAAGGTGGTGCACCGGCTTCGCCAGGCGCGCCAAGTCGTAGCTCAGCGTGAGAAAGACCGGCAAGAAAAGAACAAAAGGGCATACGACTCCAAACGACGGGATGCTGTTTTCTATCCGGGAGACCTTGTGTACCTGTGGACGCCTTCTCGATCGAAAGGAAAGACCACCAAACTGCTCCACAGATACCACGGGCCGTTCCGTCTGCTCCGGAAGGTATCAGAAAATAACTGGGAGGTCATCGATCGCACCGGCCGAAAGCGGGATGTCGTCAACGCTGAACGTCTGAAACACTACCACCCACGGCTTGCTTCTGATGAGGACGCCGACGACGAGTCAGCAAACGGTGATCGTGGTGATGGTGTGCATGCGTTTGAGCGCTGTGTTCGTGTCTCCGCAAGGCCAAAACGTGTAGCGGCCTCGACCGTGAAAAACAGTGATCGCGGTACCTCTGCTGGAAGTGCGACTGAGACATATTCATACTCCGAATCAACATTTCAGTGTAGACCCACGGGAACTCGCACCAACCCCAAAGGAGTAAGGACCGATTATGACAGTGATACCGAGATGTATTACAGCGCGGACGGAAGTGTTAATTAATCCGCCGTGACTTTGTATATACTCTCGAATGTTTTGTGTTTTGTGTGAATACGTGCAAGTGGACATTTTGAGTGTGCCCTGTAACATTTTGACTGATATGCCAATGTTTTATTGCGTGTAAGTGTTCTTCTCTACCTTCCTGGTTGTAATCTGTTTCACCTGACATTTATATTTTCTCGTTTTTTCGGCATTGCGTATATTTTATTCAATTTTGTATTGTTGTGTGGTCCTATCCAGTAGACGTAATTTCATTTTTGAACCTTGTACATAGTTATTCATAGCATTTCCTTGCGGTTTATTTGTACGGGCATGATTGTGACCGAGTGGGACACTCTTTTTCATAGGGGGGAGGTGTCGCATAGCGAGCTATGCCTATGTCGCGCGCCGTTTTCCGGACCCGTGCACAGCCGGGGAGCGGTCCTTTTTTTCTTTTGCACGGCGTCGCTGTGCTTTCCCCTTCTTCTTGGGGGGGTACTCACGATGTACGCCGTTCGGAAAATGGTTAACGGCTGTGAAGGAGGCGAGCTGTTGAAAGCTCGCGTCCCAACCGGTTAACGCCTGAGGGCTTGGGGGCGACGGCTGAGAGCACGGACGGAGCTTTGTGTTTTGTGCCGTCTGCGTCCTTGCGGCCCATGTTTTTTGGTTTACCTTTTGTGTGTTTGGGTGCCAGGCGGAGATGCGCCGCGTCTTCTAGAAATTCACGCGGTGCTCGCCAGGAAACAACCTCGCGGGCACCGGCGTCCTATTGGTTTCTCAGCTGTAAAGAAAGTCGTCTCATTGGCTCCGATAAGCGCATTTCCGCCTGCTAACAAACACTGCCTGGAGAATCCTGAAGAACGTTGACAGAGGGGTTTTGGCGGCAAGTAAGGGAGGACGGCGACCATCCGAGCTGCTGCTCGGGACCCCTGCTCGGAAGATGTCGCGTTGGCGGACTGATGTGTTATTAATTTGAATTAGTTGTTTATTTGGTACTACTGTATTCGCTTTAATTATTGTTTGAGTTCATCTTTATTAAATTCAGTTAACTTGTGTTATCAAACGAAATCGCCTGGTCCCTTTCTTCAATGCGGCGGAGCCGTCGTGCCGTCAAGAAAGTTCAACGTGCGAACACTTCGTTGCAATATATAAGACACCTCGTTGAACTCTTTTCCGTACTTCAACTTTCCCGATCAAAGAAAAGAAACTAGATTAACTCCAATATGCGAATAATTAGCTTTTTTTTTTTTTTTTTTTGCTGTGATTCAATGCTTGCCGTGTTGCTTGCTGGCTGACAATATATATTAATCTTCGTTTTATATCTTTTTAGTCTTCTTGATGTTCTTCCCTCTTCCCTTTTAAGATCATTATTTATGACTAACAATATAATATTAACTGTATGTATGTATGTTTATATCAAACGTTTTCAAGGCAAAGCAACTGATTAAACTGTGCACGTCGGTCACATTACAAAACTTAAAACATTTTCTTCGACGCTTCGGTCGTAGCACGATGGTTTACAGTGCGCTAAGCGCCTTATATATATATATATATATATATATATATATATATATATATATATATATATATATATATATATATATATATATATATATATATATATATATATATATTGCGCCTTCTACGGCTATTTATATATATAGACGTGGTTGGCGCAAAATGCGGGAGCTAGACAAACTTAGAAATGCGACCAGCGGAGGGTTACAAACAGCAGCTGCTCAAGTGCCCCATTATACCGTTCGCAGAGCCAAAACACAATTATGGGCGGTCGGCTAAAGGCTTCTGGGGAGTATAGTTTGGCCTTCTTAAAGACATCGTAGCAGATTGGAGAGGTCTAGATCCTTGCTATCTGTGCCTTCTTGAGAATGCTGTGTGTTAAGTAAGAGGTTCTTAGCGCGCATGCAAATTAGCTAATTTTCCGGACAAAGCCATCGAATTTACACGGGCGTGGCTGACCAACGTCAGCGTGTGCAAGACTCCCCGCTCTATATTTGTCACATTTTGCTGCGCAGTGGACGGGGGGCTCCTAAATAAGATTATCAGCATATCTCTCATTGCTGCAGCTGGTAACTGTCGCATTTATTTGTGTATATCTCGCTAGTGGGTACAGGTTGGCTTCTTTTATTACAAGCCACAAAAGAAACAGTTCTAATTTTCATTATACGGAATGTTCTAGGCGAACTTTTGGAGACTGGACGCGTGCATACGTTCGTGGCCACGAGTGAGTGAGCCACCTCCTGTCTTAATATTTTAAGGTTTTTATTTTATTTATGATTAGGAAAACGCACTCCGAATCTGCGCTACTGTTTGATATGATAACCCTTTGCGTTCTTTTTTTCGCTAGAGCAGACCAGAGAGCAACAGCGTTGCACGGCGACTTATCAGCTTTGCGCATTTTTACCAGTTACATTGTCTCTTTAGCGACTGAGTTGTTAGATCCTGGTTTGCTCCAAACGTGATTGGTTTTGCGTTAGTTTTGGGGTTTTGTGTGGGTGTTTAGTGGTTAGTATGTACTCTAATAACAAAAAGCACAAAAAGCCACTTAACCTACCACAATAAACGAGTCGGCCATGGCAGTCATAAACTCGAGTCTTGTCTTGATGGCAAAGAAGATAAAGTTGCGCGTAAAGCAGAACTTTATTCACTTAAACATATAAATAACCAGGTGAAACAAGAAAGCAATGGTCTAGGAATAGAAGAAAAGGAGGTAAGTGGCGAGGTTATTGACCTCATTGAAACAACCAAAACAAAACATGGCGATAAGTGGCATTCCCTTAGTACAAGAAGAATACCTCTTCCAGGTTATGGAAGTCATCTACTCTTCCCTGAAATAAGATATGCCAAAAGCAGATATAGAAATTAAACACTGTGCCCTAACGAGAAACAAAAACAAACAAATATTATTGTGGAGTCTGCCAAAAGCTGCAGTTGTACAGGGGCGGGAATAATCCTTGTCGACAACTTTTCTTTTTTTTTTGTGGAGGGAAGGATACAAGTGCGCAGCGTTTGTTTTTTAAATGCACTTTATATAGATAAAAAAGTAATATATAAAGAAATTACGAACCCTGCGCACTTGTCGCGTTCCCTCCACACCGAAAAAAAAAGCTGTGGGCGAGGATCACTCCTGCCCCTGTACAACTCACAGCTTTTGCCTGTAAAGAGTACTCTACCGCAGCATGCACATTTATGGGGCAGAGCAAACTTGGGGAAGGAAAAACTTTTGTATGAAAGCATAGTGAATTCCACGGGTACTGTATTATCCTTTCATTCCAAACGATTCATTCCGCAAAATAGGTCAGTCGCACCGGTGTACACGGCATGTTGTTACTTCGCTTTGCTAAAAACTTTCTTCTTCCTCAAATTTGCTCTGCCTCAAAAATATGCGTACTGCGATATAGCGCACTTTAAAGGCGAAAGCTAAAGTCGTAAAGGGCAGGGAACAATCCTCGTCGACAGCTTTTATCGCTGTGAAGGGAAGGCTACAACTGAAGAGAGGCAGTAATTGTGCCCTTCTGCCAAATAGGACCGTCGTACTGGTGTTCCTGGTGCGTTCTTTTTTTTTTTTTTTGTAAGTTCATATTTCTACGCGGATAATCGTTGGCGAGCACAACGCTTTTTTTCTTTTATCATAGGTGCCTAAAGGTGAAAGATTAAGCGGTGGCGCCGGCGTCTGTGTGAAGCCGCTGCCTACTAATCGTGGCAGGTGTCCCAGTTCATTTATTGCACTTATTTTCATGGTCTAAACTTAGAGTATCAATGGGTATGACTCTAATACCAGGAAAGTAGGACAAAATAAAATATTGCAGCCAACATTTTGCTCCGCGATGAGTTCCGCCATAACAATGAAACTCGTTTACGTATGAGTTCCCAGCTTCCCTACCGCTGAAGCTATAGGGGATAAAAATTTAAGAAAAACGACAGTTTTTACCTCGGGATGGTAGCTTGCGGCATGTGTTACTCCGCTGAACTGCAAACTAAGTCATTTGGTAACACTTGGCTCCTCCAAACAAGCCACATGAATCGAAATTGATGTGTATCTAACTTGGTCTGTAGATTAGCTTTTTATTCAGGCAAACAGAAGAGCTTCATACCTACACTACGTTCTTCTGCGGAGGAATCGCTTGTGGCGGTTACTGCAGACTTACGTTGTATCCCACAATAGCACCGTTACCTTAAGCTATGCCCTGGGTTCCAAGAATGTTTAAACGTTCAACGTAAGGCTTTCAAACTTTCATTGTTTAGCCCCTCCTAAGAAAACCTTGTCTCCGAGATGATTTGGAAAGAAAGAGATATATAGGCAAAAATGTCTTCCTGAAATTCTGCAAATAAGTTGTATTAAACTTCCATTCCCCACTAAATCATTTTGCGAGATATTGAAGTTTGTGTTCCCAAGAACTATATTCCCCAGAATTTATAGCAAAACAATCAGCTTCTCCCGGCAGTAGGGCTATCATGAATATTCTAACTGCTGCCCAACGCACAACACAGCGCATGGGTCGATGGTTTTGAAAATGAAAATGCTGAAACCTCAAGGCTACATGCAAACGCTTTACCCTACTGGTGGTTCTCGGCGCATTTTTTTATTTCTACATGTCCGTTGAGATATATTTGTACATGCGAAAATATTAACAAGCCTTAATAGGGCCACGAAATGTCGTTACCCAGAAAAGGTGCACTAACCAGATAAAAAACAAAATAAAATAAAATTATTAACACCTGGATCCTTACATAACTCTGCTTGATCGAACTAAAACCGAGCGTGTTTTGATCAAAAGCATCTTTTTTTCCTAATTTTGTTGCATTCAGCTCCCAGGTTTCTAGCGGGTAGTATTTTCCAGTTATTTTCAATTGTTATTTTAATTTTAAATTTCGATAAACTTCCTCGTGCAAAAATTTGATTAGTCTATAGAACTACCAGAAACTTTTTGGTATTTTTCAGGAATTCTCTTCAGCATACACTTGAAATTGTATTCCAGTGTCCAGGAATATCAGACTAGAGATGGCAAACTGAAGAAAGGGAAAGTGTCCGGTACTTGGAATTGCGCTTATCCCCTGACTGTGCGTGACCTGTCATGAAGGTTTATGTCTTATTGAGCGTGGTCTTGACAAGCATTGTTTATTTCCTTATTTAATATGGCATGCTCTCATAGTTCTGCGAGCTCTGTTGCAAAACTTATACGAAGTTGGTCCAAAGATTCTACTTCATCGAAGGCTGAAGCCGCGCTGCCATTGGAGGCGCTAGCAAATGGCGGCGGTACAACCTTCTTAGATTCTGTGAGCGACTGATCATTCTCGCGTCGAAGTAACTACACATAAAGCGTACCATATGTAGCTTGGTGTTAACAGTTTGATTTGTAAACAATGTGCACACACTTTTACGTTTCGTCACACAAAAGCAGCTGCGTCACTGACACCCTCTACTATTAAGGCGAAAGCCTTTAATGGCTCATACTCGCGCCCATGATGACTCGGTCCGTCCGGCCATGAGAAGTGTCACACTTCTTCACGAGATTCCGCAGGATACCGAGAGATTGTGTCGTCATCATCTGGTGACGCCATCGGCCTGTTCATCGTCAGGAAGATAGTTGAAAATAAATAAATAAATCCTGCCTCCACCGGGAATAAAACCTTCATCCCTTGGATCTCTAGCCGAGCGCTTTAACCAACCCGGCGTAGTGAAACGCCGATTATAATTCTCCTTGCCTACACTGACGATGATAGTAGCAATGACAATGCTCTTCAATCAATGATAATGCCAATGATGAAAGTATCAATGATAATGATGATACATTTAGTTGACAATGATAATAAGACCAAACGTGGTGCACCGTATGCACAAGCAATGCTCAGGCTTTCGCCTTTCTGCAGTGTAGAATTCACACTGCTCTCGAATACTTTTAATACCACCTCTCAGAAAAGAAGGAGTATATAAAGCTTCGTGAATATGCACGCGTTGCGCATCGACCTGAGCCCTAAAGAAATGGTTTCGACGGAAAAAATTACATATGATAAATAAGATTCACGAGGCGTGTACAGCACATCGTTACTTTCCTAAAGTATGGTACAGCATTGAGTTATGAGTTTTAAAAGAAATGACAGATACATTATTGCGTTCTTAATGGTTTATGTGCGATGAAAACTTATTTTTACATGCCCTAAAATATATGAAATGTGCTGCACTCGTTCACAATTTTTTTTTTCTCAGTTCACGATTTCGATCTAAATGAGATCGTAATAGTTTTGTGGTCAGCAAAGCGGAAACTCCCATGCCATTTTTCAGAGGCAAAGTAACGTTCTTGAGGCGGCGAGGCTTCAGATGGATTGTTCCATTGTTCGATGTGTTCGATTCCTATCTCATCCTTTCACATGAAAGCAGCAGACAAAGTTTAAAGTTCTATCCAAATCAACAATGTCATCTGGTCTTGAGACATCAAACATCTCGACGACCCCTCATACGTATGGCTGCGTCCATAAAAAGAAGAGAAACGTGTATAGGCGCAGGTTGTACCTCATATCTATCGATGTCTGGCCATGTTGCTTGACAGGTCACACCTGCCAGAGGCATCATCGAAATGTTTCGAGGCTGCGAAGCTTTACGCAGAGAAACAAGGCACCCGGCGTTTTTCAAATGCCAACCACCACCCGGCAAAATAATTCGCGATATTTTTGAGAGTGCAAAAGCTTCATATGCTCGACAATGATACCACTGTAAAATTCTTAAGCGAAACGTTTACCAACCCTAGTAATCACAAAAAGCAGTTGGCGTTGATTCCAATCGGTATCAGACCCCAGCTGTCGTACGCAGCAGTACGAAGCCAACGGACGCAAGTTAAAAGGGAGAGAAGCGATCTATCGAAGCATGCGTGAAAAGGGAATATTGGTGAGAGTGTGGCATCATCATCCAGAGCAAACGCCAATGACCCCTCTGCGAGCGTGCGTAAACGTTCCTGCTCGCATTAAAATGCCATTACATCCATAGATAGCTGACCGTAGGCATCAGCTGGAGCTGTGGTCGGACGTCCCCGCACGTGTAGAGAAAGCAGTGAGGCGCACCAACTGAATAATGAGGCCCGTCATGCAAAATCCGTTTCATTTGGTGCGCAGAAAATGATCTGCGTCTTACCGTCCAAGAGCGGTGCTCGGCGTACAAGACCTCAACAAGCCCGACGATATGCAACCAACATACAGAGATGCGGCAGCGAGAAGCAGATATGATGCGCCGCAGACATGAGAATGTCGAAGAAGTGTGACTAGAAAACACAGAGGCAGCTCATCAGGAACGGCAACAATCAATTCCAAGGCGGACACATTAAAAGGCGGATTGGACTTTTAATGCTCCCATTTGGCCTTTTAATGCTTAATAATGCTCCCATTATCACTCCTAATGTTGTAAACGTCTCTAAAAAAGGAAAGCCTGCGCTACATGGCAACGAAGTAGAGAAAGGAACGAGCACAACACCTTCAGAGCACAGTCTTCGTCGTTGTCTTGTAGTGCAGATTTTCCTTTCTTCGAATTTTAATCAACTAGCCCGCAAGAGCCTTTTTCCAAGTGAACGTCGCTACCAAATTTTTTGCAGACATGTGTTTGCTAACACTAGCACTGAAAGCTTGCAAGAGGCATTCTCTTGATTTTTAAAGACTGCGAGGATTCAAGCTGTTGACGCCGCCGAGGCCGCTGAAGACGACGCCAACGAAAAACTTTTTCCGGCATACGGGTACAAACGCTTCGCCTTAAAATGATTACCGACATGGATGGCCAAACTTCCTGCTTCAGTAAATCCTAGTGGCGTGCTACGAGCTGAACAATGTTTTGGCTATGTAGTAGGTGAATGCAAAGACATGCAGAGCACGCTGCATGAAAGCAAACTGCACCCTTACTGAGTGCAGTGTGTTTTTGTAGTTTTTCTTTACACTTTTTCGCAATATAAAAGTGATCATTACTGAAAAAAGAATTAGGAAAGGCAGCTTGTGTGATCGCTCTCAATCAGAAAGCTGTGGAAAATTTTGTATCTAACTTGATAACAGAAGGAGACACAGGCTTAATACTGTAAGGACCCAGCAGGAGATTCGCTTCATGTTTGAGAAATATTGTCGCATACGTTTACTGTTTCAGTAAAAGCAACCAGTTGGAGGCCAGCCTATCCGTTTCCGGCTGAGGTCCACATAGGGGTATCAGTTAATCTCTTCTTTGTCACAAAATTCGAGGAGCTTGCTAATCAACTCGCGTCACTTTTTTGCTCCTGATATGTAGCAGGTCCTGCCGCAATTAGTAGAATGTGATTTGAATACTGTGATCAGATAAATGTAGCCAGAAACACGCAGAGCCGAATTGTCATCTGTTCAATAACTAACCCGGCCCCTTTCTTTTCTTTCCGCCTAGCTTTTCCATTTAACTATCACATATGCGTCTTATGTATAATATTAGAGAATTTATATAACTTATTTCCTTCAAACATAAAAGATTGCATTTCTTTCGATATCATGCCATTGTGTCATAAATTTTGATAACGCTGAGAATAAAACAAGTAAAAACACTGTTTGTTCCCGTTCTTGGAGCCGGGAGGTGAGATTGGTGCAAGGAACATGAATAACTAGTTTCTAAATGTTTGCGGCTTATGAAAAAAATGTGTATACGGAATGGCTCGTTCTATCATATTAGACACAGATACTCAGTCAGTAAAGTATTTTTTTATTTGTTCTATTCATTGTCTTCGAGTTCTATACATTTCGCTGTCAGTCGCGAATGAAAATATTTCTCCAAAACTCAAAATACGGTGGGATGCGGATTGCTTTTATTGAAATTTGGAAGAAAAGTGTATGCTTTAGAAGCGGGAATGAAGCAAAGGAACACTTTTCAGTTGTTTTTATTCCCTGAACGAATTAATGTTCTTTAACTAAAATCGTTCCTAAGCGAGATTTTATTTATAAGGAAGATTCCTTTTGTGATTTCTCGAAACAATTACCCCTTCTGGTTACTCGACTGCCGTCGGACTTCCATATTTCACGACCCGTAAACAAAAGACTGAAGAGCTGTCTATTGTGCGTAACATTCCTAAAGATATGCGTCTACAAAAACCACAAATAATCAGGTTTGAACTAGCGTCTTTCCTTGTCCACACCAAGAATTTGATAGTAAAAATTAGCAACACAAAATGATATTGTATTTACTTTGACAGCTTACTTTCTTTCCTGACACGAAATACCGCACATGGATAAACAGGTGTGCACGGCTACCTATCGTTCATATCTGTTTAACTAGCGTTCTGTTACATCGAGTGAAAGGAGTGCTGGAACGGAACGCACATGTTAATCTCGCGCGTAGTTCTTTTACTTCATCCGCTAAAACACAGTGAAGTTTCTCTACAGAGGCTCGGGAAGGGAAACTATATTCAGGATTACGAGGGGCTGAGAAGGGGGCTAATGACTGAGAAGCAACGTGAGAAAATAAAAATACTGCACACAAATTGACTTTTTTTGCGTTGTTTATTGCCTCAGGGCATAAAAAGAATCTTATGAAGGATGAAGGGTGTGGCCAAATAAATGGAAAAAGGTGGGCTGATGTAATGGAGTCAAAGAGTGAACCATGATGTATTCTTGACTTAATTCCCTGCCGTGGATCTTCAGAGAAAAGAAGATAGGCTTAATGTGGACTATTACATTAGCAGCTCTGAAGCTCCATATACAAGGATGACGAGACGAAACAAACCATAAGGGGATTACGCGAATAGGCGGCTACATATCTGAGCATTTTATTGGCTTCCTCTAATAGCAGCAAAAATAGAAGGTACTGTAGGGAAGGGCTCCGAAGTATTTTCGACTACCTGGATAGCTCTTATAGGCACTGATGTTGTAGGGCACCTGAATGGTCTTTACGTTTCGCGCTACCTAGGCCTAAATTTGACCCTGCGCCGTGTGGAAGAGCAAGAAAATGCAATAGCATAGCAACTACAGTGGACGAATAAAACATCTAATAATGTGAAGATAAAAGAATAGTTGGACGTTTTATTAAACGTTTTACATGTCTTATTCACTCTTCAGCAATCGAACTCCTCAACTACACACTTAAGTCAGCACAGCTTATATCTCTCACGTCTGCTTCCCGACGCCGGTTTCTCAGAAAGGCATTTCAAGCTGCACTAGCCTCTTACGCCTCTGCGTACTTTCTTGGACTTCCCCGTCCACGGCTGGGGTTTGGTGTGCCGTCATTCATAGAGATGTGAAACGAAGCTTTCGGCACAAGTGGTGACGTCAGAAGGCAGGGCAGCACACTGCGCTGAATCCACAAGCTACCAAAGCGTAAAAGATATTTTGGTTTTCATTTATAGCCGATCAAAGCAAAGAAACAAAAATTACAGCGAGCCGAGTGCAATCAGTACCAACGATGAGATGCAAAGATAAAATAGGATGTTCGCTGTGAACACGACTAAAATGCGTGACATCAAAAAGCCGGCCGACACAGAGTTATGGACAGTTGAAATTATTTTCGAGTTCTTATTGAGAAATATGTCCAACGTACACCTTAGTCAAGTCTGCCGCCTAAAAATAATGTTGAACGTTTGAACGCCACCCAAGGCGGTAATGGGCACCGTATATAACTTCGGAAATTTAGGCCAACAAGGGATCTTTACCGTACACAGACATGACACAGCCCACAGGTGCCCTGCTTTTCCGCTCTCTAGCGTAATCCTGCCGCCGGAGCAGGGATCGAAGACTTTACTTTGGGATGAGCAGTCGAGCGCCCTAACCTGAACCACCGCGGTGGAGCGCCAGTGAAGACGATGTTTGCCAACACCTGAATAGGTTGCCCAAAAGTTACGTACATTCGTAATACGTGCATGTGAGATAATGTTGCATTCTAGTGTACAGCATCATTACTGGTTGATGTTCATAAAATATTTTATTAGTTATTAACTGCCAACTTTCCGTACTTTTAAGCATTATTACTCTCTACTGCAAAGTCTATATAGTGTAAATCGTGTCTTATAGTGTGGATATATACATAGAATTGGCCGTTTTAGTGGGACATGGGCTATGAAGGACTCCATTTGCCGGGGTCCTGAGTAATTTCTACTACCTAAGTGTTTTATTCTGAACTGGCATTTTCATCTGCATCGAAAAACTGCTGCCTCGACCAAAATCAAGCCAGCATCGTCGGGTAAACAGTTAATCTCTCTGACATGACATTGCCTGATGACATTACCTTGCTAAGCAACTCGGGGGATGAACTGCAAATAATTATTGATGACCTAGACAGGAAAAGTAGAAATATAGGCTTGAAAATCAATATGCAGAAGACTAAGGTAATGTTCAGCAGCCTCGGGAAGGAACAGTAATTTACATTAGGTAGCAAAGTACTGGAAGTAGTAGGCGAATATGTCTACTTAGCACAGGTAGTAACCGCAGATCCGGACCAAGAAAGGAAATAACGAGAAGAATAAGATTGGGATGGAGCGCATTTGGCAAGCACTCGCAGATTATGACTAGCAGCTTACTGGTATCGCTCAAGAGGAAAGTATACAACAGTTACATCTTCCCTGTACTCAGCTATGGGGCTGAAACGTTCAGGCTAACCGAGAGAGTTCTACTTAAGTTGAGGACAACCCAGAGGGCTATGGAACGAAAAATGGTAGGGATAACATTAAGACATAGGAAGCGTGCAGAGTGGGTCAGAGAAATAACTCAAGTTACCGACATTCTAGTGAAAATTAAAAAGAAGAAATGGGCATGGGCAGGACATATAGGGCGAAGAGAGGATAACCGGTGGTCGCTTAGGGTAACAAACTGGATTCCATGGGAAGGAAAGCGTAGCAGGGGGCGGCAGAAAGTTAGCTGGACAGATGAGGTTAAGAAGTTCGCAGGGATCAAGTGGATGCAGCTAGCACAGGACCGGGTTAAGTGGAGAAATATGGGAGAGGCCTTTGCCCTGCAGTGGGTATAGTCTGGCTGATGATGATGATGATGACATCTGAGCCGCTGCAATGGAATTGTTTTAGTAAGCAAACACTACATGGGTAATGAGCTAAAATGCGTTGTGCGTTAAGATGCCAGTCCACTAAGCAACATTCTTTCTCTTCCATTCATTTTGCAACGGCACACTGCGCCCGCCCGTTCCAGCAGGCTGGCTTGCTCCGTAGAATTCACTGCGGCAGGTGCGACTAGAGGCCGACAGTAAATCGTGCTGTTGCGCTAGCTGCATTTCAGGCTCAGTACCAAAAATAGAACTCTCATTGTTAAAACTTCGCGCAATACACTGAACTAAGAGAGACATTTAACAGCTCTTCATACAAATACTCGAGCACAGTATTTATTTAGACCTGGTTACGCCCGCTGATATGGTAGCAACCTCGTGTAAGACGTGGTTAGGTTTGACCTTTGAAATGATGTCGGAGATGAGGAGTGTGTTGCAAGTGCCAAACTATTAAAACGACCACTAGACAGTGGGATCCATGTTAAAGGCACGGGAGCTCACGCTCACTTTGTGGAAGTACGGCCAGTTTGCGAACTCCCGCTTAAAATCACTGGACTCTAACCTGAAGCACTGTCTTCCGCAACTTTGCTGCGCCACCTGTAGGTTAGTGTAGCGTTCAACAACTATTATACATTTATGTTAGGTATGGCTAATAGCCCTGAATGTTCCACCTGCGGGCGCAACGAGACCATAGGCCACATTATTTGTGAGTGCCCTATAAACAGTGCGGAAAGACAGTGTCTCTGACATGTGCTGGAGCGTCTATATGGACGACCGCTGACAGATGTGACGATTCCAGACCACTTGCCGCGACGATCGTCGGCGGGGAAGGCCTATCAGGCACTGTTTCGCTTCTTGAGTAACACAGGCCTGCATGATAGGTTGCAGCTTACCGACTGTGCTGACTTCCCTGATTTACTGACTGTACAATACTGATTTAGTATTCATTATTCATGTAACTCCCTTTTATCCTTCACTTTTATATCCACTCGCCAATTCCCCCCATTGCAGTGTAGCAAACTGATTTCTTCTGCCAGTTCTTCCTCCTCCTCAAAGTCCAAACGGCGTGTAAAATGCAGCTATGAAATCGTCAATATGTTGGGGTAGCCGGAAGCTCAGACGCGGGGGATATCGGCCAAATAAAATGCAATACCTTATACCAGTACTCATTGTATGTGGATACATTTACTATAGGTCACAAGTGAAAAACATAACTGCCTAGAACAAAATGCACGCCATGTTTATTCATGGAAGTGAAAGGAAAAGGAAGTAAGCAGAGCTATGCAATGATGTCTAATATAAGCAAAAATAAACGCATTAAAGCAATCATAAACAAATCTTAACAGTGAGCAAACTTGGCAGCACACAAAGCTTGTAAACATCACGCGACATATCCATACTAATTAAAATTGGCACGCACAAAATGCTTTCCTTATAGATACAAATGCAGTCAAATTTACCTAATTATTTCAGACGTAAAGCGCTTGCACTTGTCTACGTAAAATGCTATGCATAATCACCCGAAATCGTCTCTAAGAATAATACCGCACCCTTGGGCTTCACTCTGCTTACATACAAAAGTTTTTGTTTCTAAAGTTCGCTCTGCCTCAGAAAAATACATACTGCGGCAAAGTACTCTTTGCAGGCAGAAGCTGCAGTTTTACAGGGGCGGGAATAATCCTTGCCGACAGCTTTTTTTTTTTTTTTTTTTTTGCTGTGGAGGGAAGGATACAAGTGCTCAGCGTTCGTTTTTAAATCTACCATATATAGATAAAAAAGTAATATATAAACAAATTATGAACCCTGCGCACTTGAAGCCTTCCCTCCACACCGAAAAAAAGCTGTCGGCGAGGATCATTCATGCCCCTGTACAACTGCAGCTTTTGCCTGTAAAGAGTACTCTGTCGCAGTATGCATGTTTCTGGGGCAGAGCAAACTTCAGGAAGAGAAAAACTTTTGTATGAAAGCATAGTGAATTCCACGGGTACTATATTATCCTTAGGGATGATTCATTCCGCAAAATAGGACGGTGGCACCGGTATACACGGCGCGTTGTTAGTTTGCTTTGATAAAAGCGTTCTTCTTCCTCAAATTAGCTCTGCCTCAAAAGATGCGTGCTGCGATATAGTACACTTCACAGGCAAAAGGTACAGTTGTAGAGGGCAGGGAACTATCCTCGCCGACAGCTTTTGTTCGCTGTGAAGGAAAGGCTACAAGTGCGCAGCGGCATTATTTGTGTCCTTCTGCCAAATAGGACCGCCGTACCTGTGGGCGCGTATTTATTATTATGCGATGATATTGCGTTATCATTAGGACTTCTCGTTGATTTTAATTGTTTGTTTTTATATTTTCTGAATCGATTATCTACATTCTTCTAATGCCTCGTTTTTCTTTTTATTTTATTTTATGAGGTACTCTTAGTCTTTTTGATCTTTAATATCCCTACCGTAGCAACCTTCCTACGAAAGTTCTCTCCATTATCCTAGAAATACATATTTTCCTCTTTTGACCTGGCTCCTACCATAGTCAGTACGTGGGGGCTTCAGACAGATGCTGGAGCCGAAAAAGAACTATTTCAAGCACAGCTTTCATGTGGTGGTTACTGCTTCAGTGTCTCGCCGTCTGCGGTGACTTCTGTGACGTCGGTTTAACCGGTACGCAGATACATACCGGCCCAGGGGGCTACCGAATCGCAGTTCCTATTGGCCAACACTGGGCGCTGGGAGCGGGCCACCCACTACCCGCCATGGCCTCGGGTGGCCTCAGGGAGGCATCTCGGATAGTTTAATGAATAACCGCTTTGAGGTCCTGGGGTCCCCTTAGCGCTACTACGTCCTACAAAGATGAAGCTTAAGTGTACCCGAGGTAGAAAAGGCGGCCACCCAGAGCACCCGATCTGGCCTGGGTATCCCGGTTGTCCCTCTTCTCTCCCTGGTATCTCTTCCTGCTGTTGTCACGGCCTCGTTAAACACTTGCATAGACCTCATATTCGAGAATGAACCATTGGGCATCGAGCAAAACATATCTCTTTCCTTTTCTATGAACACAAGGCGGACTTTATCACAATGAAAGACTGGAAAAGGAAGGTAATTTCAAGGGTATGTGTGGAAAATAAAGTACACTTTGTAACTGGGCATGCCTACATGACTTATACAGCAGAAAACGAAGACATTAAAATAGCAGCTATCAAATTTTGGATTCCGGATTACCGTATTTGTCGCTGTCAATTCTTACCATCCTTACACTTCTAATGTTGTCAGATTGAAAACTAAATCAAACCTATTTCAGGTAGTTTAGTAATAAATTTATCGCAGGAAAACCAAACAAGTCCACCTATAGGTAATCGTTTTCCGGCTTTTGCGGGCTAATCGGCTGTATCGAATATATAAGCGCAAATCATGGGAAGAACAAAAACATTCCGCAAGCCGACTGAACTTCAAAAACAAATGAAATATGTGAATATAACGCGAAATGAAAATACAACAAAAAGAGAATAGTTTAGCGCATGCTAGCTTAAATCTACTCTGTTCAATCATTAGGGGCTTTAACCTCAAAATACAGTCCCTTCTCTCTGGGTATGAAAAAACAGTTTTGCTTTGTATTGTTTCCTGCTTTCCTTATATTGCAGCTGCTTAACTCACATACTGGTGAGTGCATCTAGTTATACTCTACAAAAGAGTTGTCCTAAATAGAGCATGGCTTTTCTCCTGTGTTCAGGAACTTCTGAACCGCCAATAAATATTCCTCTTTCTTTTGTGTTCATTCCGCTGGATCAGTCCCCCCAAAAGCGCCCGTGATTATTTACGGACCGCTGATAAGTGGGTGTTAGGCGCGGGCGGAAATGTGTCAAAAGGTTGTAGAACAAGTATGGTTAGAGGCATAGTGACAAGTGACGAAATTCACGAGCACTGTATGATATGAGACTAATAGGCTGCTTGTGTGCAACCAGAGCACGCAGATTTCTAACGAACAGAGGGAACAAGAGTATTCTTAGCCTCTTTATTTATAACTCAGCGAATGGCAACGTTGTATTTGACGAGGTATCTTTGCTATGGCATGATGGTTTCAGTGTTGTGGTGCGCGCTCCAGCAAGATAGGATTGTGCTCTTTTTAACGTGCCGACTAGTACACTTTCCTGAACTACTTTTTGGGTGGTATTTTTCTTATATCACGCGCCCTATGTCGACTGCTTCCAAACTGTAGTCGGAACCCCTCAAACAACGGAACCAACTTAAGCTGTCACTTCATTCGGCTCCGAGTGGACAGCGGAAAGAAATAATAACTGAACACAAAAACAAATATTTTGAATTTGCTATCTCAAACTTTCCTGCGGCATAGTATGTTAATTATATCTCCTGACTTTTATGTTCCGCTCCTCATTGCACTTCCTTGTTAACAAATATAAGTGGCGAGCAAAATGACGCTATATTAAGCTCCTGCGCTAGAGAGCAATACACTGTAAATTCCGCTACATATGTGCACATGCACTTCTCCATCTCTATATTTAAATTGATTAAAGTCATCTTCTTCCAGTCGCCATTATCGTCCCTGGAATAATTTATCAGCAAGCTCTTCAAACAACTTAGGAGCTGTACACTCTACATTTCGCTGAGTAAATTCGCAGTGAGAAAAAATAAAAGGATATTCAGTACCTCAAGGTGTAAAGCTCCGGAAATTGGTGCAAGAGACTTCAACAAATAGTACTCTTTCTACTCTCCTAATAATTTCATTTTTTTGAGCAAAGTATAATTTGTAACTTAAGCGGAATATTTTTTATGTTAATGCTTATGTTAATCAACAGGCACACACAATTTAAGGCAAAAGAATGGAAACAAAAGCATGCCCGAATATATTCATTGATGGCCCTATAATATATAAAAATCTGATATGTAATAATACAAAATATATACGTTTGAATTAAGGATGTGGTATGCGATGGGATCTTATTGTGCCATTGATGAACATTGCTACACTGCATTCAACCGAAACGGGCCCGCCACGGTTATGGTTATTATTTTCAGAATAATAGTAAAGATGTATATTGATGCGGACAGATTATTATGAGCAATGAAGCAGGCAGAAACAAATCTTGAAAACGTGGACAGACCAGATGTGCTCTACGATAAATGTAACGACAGCTAAAACAAAAATACGCGCGAATCCTAGGGCGTAATCTACTGAAAACGACGATGAGGTGATGGAAAAATATTCCAGAGATTATTATTATCATCATCATCATCAGTCTTACTATACCCACTGCAGGGCGAAGGCCTCTCCCATATTTCTATAGCAGCAATGAACTCGTTAGCATATTTAACGCCAAATTGAATGGTAATATAGTACTGACAACCTGAAATGAGGAAGAAGCCGCTACTTTGAGAAACTTGATGCCAACGGACGCTCAAAATTGAGGTCATCACTCACTTTGCCTTTGCCACTGACTAACCACTTTCGACGGTTTCGCGTTATTTTTTTTTAGCTGCCAGATGAACCAAGCGCACAATAAATTATAGAATTCACAATACCTCAGAACATGCTGCATAACTCAGACGTAAAGACCGAGGGAAATGCCAGTCACAGTGAAACATGCTTTTGGAGAACCATGCATACCAATGGTAGGAACGCGAATGCGAGCGACACTAGCCGTGAAGAGCGCCCGGGCTAAGAGAAAGAAAGAAGGGGAAAGGAAACGAGCTGCGCAAGTCTGCTCCTGCTTCTCTCGCCGAACTTCCCGTAACGCCATCTCATGAGCCCCGCTAAAGCATTCCCACTTTAGACTGACTTTCCTCGCCTCGAAGAGAAACTACTTTTAGTGCGATCATGGCGGGCTTGTGAGGGCAGTGTGTCAGCCAAGCAATGCCTTTCGTGGTCTGGACGCAGAGAAGTAGGACTATCACTGCGTAAAATGTACCAGAAGATGTATCGGAAGAACTCGAAAGGTGCGTGCATATATCCCTGCATGGCCTTTACAAAAAAAATTGATGCCACATTAAGCAACACTGGCCCACTCTTTCGGCTACGCTTATGCCTTTTCAGGTTCGTCCTCCGCTTAGCCACATATTCAAGGGTAATTTTACCCGTATTAATTCTGCCTTCTTCGATGTTCCAAGGGAAGCCTGGAGGATCCTGGAAGCGGCATCTGCATGTTACAGCCTTCCTCGCAGCTGCGGGCTGGAAACAATTCCTGCAGCAGTGTTGATCCACATCTAGAGCTACCTAGCGGTGTATCCCAATCCCGCTAACATGCTGCCTTCTTCTCATTTTTGTGCATCCGTGCACTTTAACAGATTCCTGTGTTTTCTAAGCTCGCATCGCCAAGACGTATAGCGCATCGTTGTATTCAAGCAGTGGAGTGCTGCTTATATGTGTATTCGCAGCCGACGAAAAGTGTGTGGTGAAGAGCAAGCACGAAGGAATATTGTAGGTGTCTGCAAGGGCTTAATGCGCAATATTGCAAGAAGTACCCTGAATAAACTTTGAGATGTAAAAGGCATTTAATGGTACTGTGTAACCTAGTATTCTGCATCATTTACCTAGGAATACTACTTTACTCAAAGTACACCAGAATGTGTCTGAAAAATCTGATTTTCTCTGAATTAGCATTCTTTCAACAGATTTAAATTACTTTGTTTGATCTTTTGATTCTTTTAGAAGATTCTGGGCCTATTGAAAATTTAAGATGAATACCTCAATACAATATGAAAACAGAAAATTTATTTAAAATTTTCAAATTTTGAACCTTTTATACCTTTTTTCATGGCTTATAATTTGACACATATATATAACAGAGTGAGTTTAATCAAGTTAAGATACTTTCCATCATATTAAGACACTAGGCCATGAATTTTTAAAAAGAAGTGAAAAATGGTCGAGCGCACAGCCTGGATCATTTGCCATGGAATGACCCTTCTGTATTTATTTCATCATGCCTTCTTCTTTAAGACTGGGCGTTTTAAACTTCACTTACACCCCACACATTGTATTATCTTAGCCATGTACGCAAGTCATATCAAAGTGTGTGTGTGCGTGTGTTTGCATTAGAAGCTTAAGGCGCGTATAGTGAAGCGCAGTTCTTGTCCATTGTTTTTCTTGTTTGAGTCTTGCTGATTGTATCGCCAAATCAAAGAGCTCGCCTAAAAATAGTTGATGCCGAAAATTAATAGCCTCTGTCCTTGTGACTGCAGAGACCATAGTGTCACCAAGCGAAGCTCTAAGCTGTGACTTTTATTACGCACCTGTTTCGTTCTATATTCTCGCGTAAGTAAACATGCTTTTTGAAGCGTTAGTTAAGTACCCTAAAATCAAAACTTAAGCTCTTGCTGCTTACTGAAGAGCTTGTTTATTGTGCAACAAAAATAATGAGTCTAAAAGAGGATCTTGCTTATTGTTTTTTTTTTTATTCCAGCAGCACGCTTTTATTTTTATGTAACTGGATTTCTGTTATATTCCTCTCCAAGTTGTATGCAGTTTTTAGTAGAACATTCAGTTGGACGACTTGGTATAGGTTCATTGTTGGAAAAAAGGAGCGCATAAAAGACTAGGAACCTGAAGGCACAAGACGAATGCTGAAATCACAACTAGGGCTTTAATGAGAAACATTGGATGTATTAAGGGGGAATGGCATAACACGTGACAACGAGGAAAACATGATAATTTAACCAGACTGGTAGATGCTTGGGCAAGCGTTTCCAATAGCAGTATAATTATCTAGTAAACGGCAATGTCCAGTCTTATCTTGTGACCCACTGCCAGAAGTTTGAAGTGACAAAAAAGAAAAAGTGCACTACTATATTAATTCACGCACAAGTGTTACACGCCTATAATTACATAGGCCACACGAGAAGTAGAAGCATATTTTATTGCTACGTAGCAACGTAGCTTCATTCGCAAACCTTCCATAGTTGCACCTGACAAAAGGCTTGTGTTTCTTTTCGCTATTTGAGCTTCGCACGCTATTTCTCACGTTTTCCTTGTTGTCACGTTCCATACCTTTTTTCCTTTGTATATTGCAGGTTTATCAATAAAGCATTAGTCTTTTATGCGCTTTTTTGTTTCAACACTGCAGTTTTTACCTTCGCTGTCAAGGGCTGGAGCGGATAGCTCAGGGTCCAAGGATCCCAGATGGTTAAACACCCATCTCACCTTCCCATCTCAAAGCAGCTACCCGATTTAGTATCTCCGGCAAAGATATTACTCTTTGCGGCTTCACAAAACTCGCAGAATTATTTGCGGGTATGCGAACGATTCATCGCAATCATCGGGGAAGCCGCAGATGAAAGGCAACATCGCGTTCGAGCCATACGGTTAAAGGCTGAGCTTAAATGCCCCCAAAATGTTTTTACTCCTCAGGTATGGCAAAGGAGCAATACATAAGAATCACCTGGATCCTTATCCTGTAAACTAACTCTACATCCGATAGAGTCTATAATATTAGAATAATTACACAGAATTAGTGATGGATCAATGAAATAAACTTTGGAAGAGAAAGGCAGCAATTTTTCACACACGAGATTTCCAATAATTAGTCAAGCAAAAATAGTCTGAACAGACGCCTCATTTCTTTTTAATTTCAAACCATTAGGAACTGCCTTCATGGAGTAATGAAGCTGCTCTAGGGAGTAGCCGAATACAACCTACTACAAAAACTCCGATTATTGAAAAGAAGTGTCATGCACATACCTCGACAGGGTTATACTGAAGACAATACAAATAAACTCTTATTTTATGAAAGGAACTTGTATCAAGATTTCTTTGTATTTTCTTGTAGAAAAAGTGCAATCTTTATTACGTGTCGACATCAAAGCCCAGTGTGTTTCATAGAAAGACGTGGTTGCTGTGCCCTCGTCACTTAAAAACACAAGAATTACTTTTATTCTATCGCAAAACATGACACGAAGCCTCAGTTCTCTGCATGCAAAACTGCTAGCTCTTTCATCCCTTCAACAAGCCAGACTCACAATTAAAACATGTTTAGAATATGAAGCAGTTGCGTTTTGCTGCACTTTATGTTCGGAACCTTGCGTTACAAAATTCAAAAATGTCGGTGGTGCCAGTTTTCTGCATGAAGGTATATCAGGCTAACTTCTTCAATCGCCGCCATGCAAGCAGCGTATTCTACTTATCAGCAGCTGCGCCTTTCTTCAGACTGCCGTTGTCACTGAGTTAAAACGGCGGAAATGTGTGGAGAAATCTCGTTTTATCTAAGGATGAAATACAATCCTGTGATGTATCCAGAAGACCACCGTCGAATATAATGCTTCTTCCTTATGCTCCCTTTTCTTGTCTGTTTTTTATTTTTGACCATTTCCTTTAAACGGAGTGCAGGTTGCTGCAAGATCAGCACCTATATGCGATGTTCTCTTCAGAATGCTCCCCGGTTTTGTAATTCAAATTTCTACTCAGTTGGCACTGTAAATGTAATTCCTTACTTCCCATGAACAGGCCAAGTTATTCTGCGAAACAAAAGAGTGTCCTTTAAACCTCTACACCCACAATGAATTGGCGGTTTTCGAAACTGGCGCAGAGTTATGGCGAAACTGTCACAGATGTGCTCTTGTGACGGCTGTAGACGCTGCTACCTTTTCAGTGCCTTTGTCACCGTACTTGTATATGTTTTTCTGCCCACTAGCCTTAGCAGCAGTTTCTTCTGACTCCCAGTGCCGAGTAGATAAATGTTTGCTTGAATAAAAAGACAAACACACAAAAAACTGGGTTATGCTGGCGATTGATACACAAGTGCAATTTTTTTTTTAGCACCAGGAGGCGATCAATAAAAAAATGTGACGTAGTGCACGAGTTCGAGTGGTCGTTCTGAATTACGAACGAGGGAAGTAATTGTAGAAGTTGATGTAGAAATAATTTTCCCGACCTTTTTCCTTTACATTGAAATATTCTTTTTCTCAATGAGAAATAATAAAGGCGGGCCACATGCATATTCATGCCGGTATGGTCTACCTGGTAATTTTTTGTATGCAAATGCTATCTCAATTTCGATGAGTTTTAGTCTCTGTGTTCAAAATGTGCAATTTCTGTTTTTAGGATAGCCGTATAATAAGGATGAAAAAAATACGTGTTATGAACTGCCGCAATAGATTATCGCAGCGTAGGTCGGCCCCAGATCCGCTTCGCTAGCTCCTCTACGAGGGCGCTACGCTGGACACATGTAATCGACACTCCATCACTTTGTGCATTGCACGTCCTCAACTTCATTAAATTTCAATCCCTCCGGAATGGTTACAAAAACTCCGCTATGGCGCTGCCCTCTTAAGGCACTTCAAGGGGCCCCAACATTCAGGAGAAGTTATGGAAGTGAAGATAGGTTACTTAGGTCGCCTAAAACTGCTTGCATGCAGTGAATGTAGACATTTTGGTAAGCAGTGCGGAGCCGCCCTAAAAAAAATGTTCTACTAGTATTATTCCAACGCACCATTCTGGCGACTGATAAATGACAATGGTCATAACTCTCCTATGACCCGGCGCAACTGCTATTAACTATATCTGCCAATAGCTATCACTGCTGCTGACTGGACCGAGCATTCACGCGGTCCACCTGTGTACAGACTGTACCGACGAGTCTTTACGATGTGTGCGTAGTGTACCTCCTGGGATTCAGGAGATCATTAGCTGAAATCCAACCCCGCCGAAATTAGCTCCGCCTTTTTTTTTTTTTTTTTTGAGTGACATTCTTTTCGTTTGATCAGATACAACTGGCTTGGAAGTTTGGCGTCAAGCAGCATTTTACTTATTCCTGCTTTTCTGGCTCAATTCTTCCACTCGCCGGACCAGGGTGGGCTTCACTGCTAATGACACAAATAAGACGTTTGTCATAACCTGTATTGAAGGTTTAAAGTTAAAAAAAAAATGAAATTCTATAGATTGTTCTTGCCTATTATTTGTCTTATTAAAAGACTTTCTGCTTGGAAGCCTCCAGAATCCGTACAACGCTGGATATAAGTTGGTTTACGTACTTTATTTCACGGTAAAAAAGAAAAATACAAATTAAATTGCTTTTCCAAAACCTGGGTCTGCTCTAGTTGAAATGCTTTGAATTCTGAGATTTAAATAAAGATCCAAGTACCGACGATTAAAGGGTTCTCGCTTTGCCATCTTTCGTGTTTTAAACATTTTTAAAGTGGAACCACTTTTTCTACACACCGGCGCCTAAGAGCAAAGAGTTCCTTTTGAATCAGCTATTTTCCATTTACTACATTAGGGCCATGTCGCTATGCTTCAGTGCTTTGCAGCCTTTATCTTGCTGTGGAAAGAAACTTCGGTCTGAATTGAAAGAAATATGCAGGACGAAATACACACGCGTTTTCGCATCCAAATTGGGACGCAACAGTACAAAATAATTTATCTAATATTTTGTGGTTATTTGACTTAGTTAACCTCTTCATGTTGGTACGTATGGGTGTTTGACTTTTTTTTAACTACTTTGCCATTCAACAGATAAGTTTAGCCCAGCACATACGCTAGCCCTTTGCACCTGTATATCTTCTCTCGAGCATAATGCACAGTGAGATATTGTTTTTTATTCCTAGTTATATCTACTTGTCATCTTGTTTGTTTGTTTGTGGGGTTTAACGTCCCAAAGCAACTCAGGCTATGGGAGACGCCGTAGTGGAGGACTCCGAAAATTTCGACCACCTGGGGTTCTTTAACGTGCACTGACATCGCACAGCACACGGGCGCCTTGCTTTTCGCCTCCATCGAAAAGCGGCCGCCGAGGCCGCATTTCGATCCCGCGTCCTTGGGAACAGTAGTCGAGCGCCGTAGCCACTGCGCCACCCCGGCGGGGTCCTTGTCATCTTGTCGCGCGGTTACTTTGTACTGTCTTCCCGTCGCTCACGTATCGTCGTACACCCATTTGTTGCGTGACACTGCGTGACAGTAGAATTCTCTCACTGCCTTAGGCTGTGATAAACCCATCACCCGTTTTAGTTGGTGATGTACCTTCCTCCACGCAACCCTCTTCCCCTTTTCCCTCAACACGAATGGCATGGAGAGCCGTGCTGTGAAAAATATTTCGACAGAAGGCCTCTTTCTTCTTACTCTAGTTCAAAAGTTCTACTTTTCGGGACATTGTTCCTACATCGTGCAAGTGTGCTATACTCGGACTACTGATTTTTGTCTGTGCTTTATACATTGTGACATCATAGGCGCCGGTTTTTACTCGTTAGCGTTAATGTTGCATTCCAGGGGAGAACACAGATGGCGCCGGCGTCTGCAAGAAGAGAGCCAGGGTTGGACGAAAAGCTGTGACGTCACACGGAAGACAAAGAAATCGAAAATAAAATAAAATGCGTTGAAAATAAAGCATTCGGGGTGGGAGATGGAAGTCGAACACGGGACCTTGAGAGTCCCTGTAGGCAATGCAGACACGGGCATACAGCTTAGCTAAAGCTGCTCCTAATATATACGTCAGTGGTTTTCCGCAAAATTTATTAGCTTACGATTATTTCTTAATCAGAAGTAATGAAAGATTGGAGAAGCAATTATTAAGGTGGCAAGCGCAATTTCACAACTTGTAACAAATCCCTAAATGGTGGGAGGTTTAGACAAGTAGTTCAAATTACTACTAGTATACTTGAAACCGCGGCGTGAGTATATATAAGCGAAATGTGAGTATAGGTAAAGGATGTCACGCAATGCAAGCAGCCGACGCGATCCATTAAAGCTGTAGCGTCATAACCTTAAGTGCTCCCCGCATTTTTTAGTCTTAACTTTTATTAAATCTTTGTGGCCGTTCGTGGTACCACGAAAGTTCAACTTCTGATTGGTCCCCAGTACACACTATATGCTTTAGGCATTTTGAATACTCTCTTGTCGTTTCGCGTCTTATTTTCGAGCTATATTTGACATTTCAGAAAGTCGTATATTGCTCCGTCGCATTGCTTACATTAGCGTTTTCTCGTATTGATGAGCACACACATTCGGCTGTTGCTGGTGGCAAAAACTAAAGGCTGTGCCACTAGTATGCAGCAACCATTTTTTTTTCTAGAAAAAAGAAAAGCTAAAAGAGGAACATTTGCTCCAGTATTGATTTTAATTTGTTTTGTTTGGCTGTAGCAAAAAAAAATGGAAAAAGCAATAAGCGAGCAAGAGGAGTTTAACGCTCATATCTACGCTCTGTTACTCTTTCCTTTATCGCTGTGTATTGGAGCGAGCGGATTCAACTCATGTAGTCTGTGTTTTCTTGCTCCGTTACTGATGTTTACGAGAACCTCGCACGAGAGCTCTTGTGTTGGCGATCTGGTCGACCATTAGCTCAGCGTAAGCCGGCATTGCGCCCATACCCTTCAGCGTTTTGTGCCTTTGCACATATATTGGACTCGTTCACCAGACCGAAACCCGCACGAATGCTAGCTAATATTTAAATTTCTTTTATAACAATTGACCCGCTTCGTGCTAAACATTGCTGTTTATTTTCAATACTGGGCTGCTATCATACAGAAGTACCTGGGATAATCGACCGATACACACCACGTATGTCCAATCAGGCGTAGTCCAAAACCCTTCCTGTGATTAAGCGTGGCATTTCTTCGTTTTATTTTTGTTCCAAGTAGTCGCATTTCTGTTGCAGAGTGCTCTGTTAGAAGCATGTTTCACCGCCTTCTTCTTTCTTTAGTTTGCACTGGTTGCGCATGGAGCGATGCCATTTTTATAGCACCCGTGTCTCCTTTCAAAATTTTGTGCTTTTGCATTTTCTGTTTTTCCGAGACTGGTAATCGTATAGGGACAAAAGGGACCTTTCCCATACTCTCATTGCTAAGGGACCTAATTGAATCAAACATCTGCAATGTTACATTTAGGACAGCACTTGATGAGTATGATCATAATTGGGGGGGGGGGGGGAGGGGGGAGTATTCATTATAAGATAATTTCCAGGTTTACTCCATAGCGGCGCTGTGCTTTTGTTTTTTATCTGTTTTGTACCTAAACTATAAAATTATTAAATCCGCTTTATGGTCTCCTTCTATACATTTACCTGTTTTTGGCTCTGTGATGACTACTTTAAATTTTAGTTGCTGAACGTTTTAACTACAAGCTGTCTTTTCGTAGCAGCGTTATCCCGCTTCTTGAACCTGTATCTGAAATCTCTTGCCTCTTGTTACAACTAAAAACCAGCTCCGCCGTGGAAGTTTCTTCACACATTTCGCTACGCCGCATTGCCTTTGCAACGGCACATGCTGCTAGAAATTCTTATCGCGTCTCAACACACAATGTGGCGAACCGTGGAACGCCGGCTCGGGTCAGTTGGCAGAGATCGGGCGAGGTTGTGAACCCGATGGTCAGGGATCTGGCGACACGGATCATTGAGCCCTCCAATGGTCTGCGGAGTCAGGAACTTTGTCAGCGCAACTTAGCACCAACAGAACCTAGCCCCCTAGCAGGCTACAATTCAGAGTTAATTCAGTGTGCATTGTCTGCAGCCCCATGACAACACCATGCTTTAAATGTGACGTGAAGATTTTGTTCCTTTAAACGAGCAGCTTTACTGCCCCCGTTTTCGATACTGTCGCAGTATCGAGACTAAAGAGGGGTGTCTATGGCACCTACTGAACCGGATCTTAACTCAACCGTTGACGACGTGACGTGAGAGGGTTTGCAGTTTAGAATGCAGGTTGATATGGTTGTGGGGGCGTTCAAAACTGCCAAGAGCATAAATATTAGCGATGACTGCAACAGTAACAATAAATATGAAAGAGAAGGTACGCCGACTCATGTTCCACCGGAAACAAATAGCTCTAGCTCAGGTTCTACTCCTGATTCGATACTACTCGAACTCACTGAATCTTCTTGTTATCGCTGTAATAAAATGATAGTAATAATAATGTCTATTGGTTTGGTGTCTAGGTATATATCGCGCAGCCACAGCGCAGCATGAAAAAAGAAACGACACGATAAAGTTACCACGTTTGGTTAAGTTTGGGTCGAAGAGTAAGTTGCATTTTGTGCTAAAACGGCAGAAACGATATTATTTATTTATTTATTGATCATTACTCTCAAGAGACATGGTACATTATAGAGGATAGGGGGCAAACAACAAATGAAAATTATACAAAAGTAGAATACAAATGTAGAGTAAAAATACAAAACTTTAGAACAAAAATAATAGTCAAAATAACAATTTAAACCAGAAAATAATTAAATTTCCTGAGTGTTACAAGGCAACACAACGTTATTATGCACAATAACTCATTTGTTATATTATCTTACAAGATAAAGCATTTAGCGGCAAATTTAATATTGTCAGTGCTGGTTATGCTGATGAACGATGCAGGCGTTCTTCCAAACTTTGCTTCTTTGGGGAAGAAATGAATACAAATAGTTTACGGTGTTACTCGGCGGAATGTTCACATTTTGGCGGTGTTCTAGGGGAGACGATATATATGCTGGCGGTTGAACCCAAAAAGAACTTAAGAATGAATTTGGATAGTATAATTTATGAACGAAAACACAGACAAGTTATTTGTAGAGAACGAATGATGATCAGAGTTTTAAGAATGCCTTCATATTATTAACACTGGAAGACCTTTGGTAGTTGTTTAGGATGAATCTGGCTCAGAGATTTTGTATCACTTCTAGAGATTTTATGAAGCTGAGATGACCGAGGTCTTAAACTGGTTATGCATATGCAGCGGTAAATGAATGTAAGTTGTATATAATAGTAGTTTATTTCATGATAGAGCCAGCGAGAAATTCCACCGAATATATCCCAGTGTTTGTCTTGCCTTCGAAGTTATGTGCTACATGCGTTTTTTTTTTTTTTTTCGAAGATGGGTTATTTGCAGTATGAGCCCCAAGTGTTATTAGGCAAATATGTGGGATATGCCATATTTGCTGAAGAGACCCTCATAACCTTTTTATAGGATAAGGGTATAAAAGAAACTGTTGGCGTGAGACCAGATGGTGTTAGGCAAATTAAATAACCTAAATGTAAAATTTTAGGTTAGGGAGTTTAGAGAAACGCGTCATAATTTTATTTGAACACTCATATCAGTTCAGTTCAGTCGTTCAGTCATATGAGTTGTCGTAAAAAGATGACTCGCCTGTGATGATTGATACTATTTTTTAATCTTAGTGTTAGACAAGAAGAAATTAGCTCTAAATTTGTATTTACGAACACGGCAAAGTAATCAATCAATTTATTGATTGCGAACGGAACCCTATGGCCCACTCCAGCTTTTCGGTCGTTTCAAAAAAGGAAATTTGTTCTCAGACTGAAACAATACAGGGGTTGGTAATTTACTGTTTGTCTCTATATTTTAACTGTATATCAAGGAAGCACTATAATCACCAAAGTAACCATTGGTGCAGGTTTACGATCAATTCCCTGTTCCAGTGGAAAGCTTCCAAAATGTCCAAAGCAGAGGTGGAAAGAAGGGTACAACCAAATGCGGAAACCACAAAAACGTCATGACAAAAATTCAAACAGTGCCCGATATAACTAACCTCATAGCAATAAAAAAAAAAGCTTAAACGAAAGGTCAATACGTATGGCAAAATTCCAAGCTGGTCTTGGAAAGAAATTTGCTTCTGGAATAAATTGTCAAACGACAGACAAAATAGTATGGGGAAAATGCGCAACGTGAAGGATAATATTCAAGAATAAGAACAAAGCAGAAAGTAAGAAACTTCCATGGTCAAGCACTAACGATGATTACAACTGCAATTTTGGAACCTACGGAGCAGAACGCGTACTAGCGAACTCTAAAGCTACCGCAGTTCGCACAGATGAAATTCATTACAATATACTGCAAATTTACCTTTTGTTTTCTTTCCAATCATTACAGACATTGTTCAGTCGCATTTGGAAGGCAAGTGAAATGCCTACAAACTGGAAAAAAGCAATAGTTATCCCCATACTTAAACAAGGAAAAGACACATGCCGTGCAAACAGCTACCATTCAATAACGCTGACTACTTCCCTCTTCAAAACGTTTGAGAGCGTCGTCAACACACGAGTAGTTTACGTGCTGAAAATGAACAGAAGCATCGGTATATTTCACTGCGCACTTGAACGTTATCTGTCTACAGTCTGCGTCTCGAGACACAAATACGGGAGGCACACGCAAATAGCCAATATTGTCTTTTCGTATTTGTTTATTTAGAAAAAGCGTACGACTCACGCTGGACGTATGGAATTCTACAGGACCTTGCCAACAACGGAAATAGTTGAAACATACTTCCCTGCATAGAAGACTTTCTGTCATTTCGTACCTATATAGTCAGATAAGTGAACACTCTTTCGGGATTTTTTGTTCAATAAAATATAGTTCTCTAAAGCATTGTGCAAAGTGGGATTCTATGCTTTGTCGAAATAAATTAAGTAGCCAAAATAAACCCACCTAGTATGCAGTACATATTGTATATGGACAATCTGAAAATAAGTTTCACGTAATGTAACTTCGATATCTACGAACGAGTGATACAAACAACTGTCAACATCCTTACAATGTGGGCTAATCCAAATTGCTTTATAAAAACAGTTGCAGTCTTTCTTTCACTCATGTGAGGCCTGCTTCCACAGAAAGCCTTAACATCAATGGAAACCTCATCCCTACGAAAACAGAACAAAAGTTTGTTGGTCGACAGTTTGACATAAAACTATCATTTGTACCACACATTAAAAACTGGAGCTCCGCACAAAAAAAGCAGCAAGTATTCTAAAATGTTTATCCTACAAGATATAAGGTGCAGAACGAGGCTGCTTCCCCCGGCTATACCGGTCGATATTGCGGCCAAAGATTGACCAAGCTTTTATCCTCTGTAGTTCTGCCCATGAGTGCCCCTTGAGGGCTCTAGATCTAGTTCATAATTTAGGTTAAAGAATATATTCAGGTGCACACAGAACGTCGAGAATTGTAAGCCATAATGTAGAATGCCATGAACCATGCCTAGAATCGTGAAGAAAACACTTAACACGCATATCTGCATAAAAAGCATTTCCAATTTCTGACCATCCCTGCAAACCTACCTTTTAAAAACATTATATGTCAGCTCTTCTTCGGAACAAGCTAAACCGCATACCGACCATAGGAATTAGGGTAAAACAGACTGCCTAATCACGGGAATTTTACCTTTCGCTAACCCTTTTTTTGCACGCAAAGGCTCTTGCATCTGGAATGAAAATGCCCATCCAATGCAATGCAAAAATGGAACGACTATATCACACACACTCTATACAAAGCGGTAAAACAAGTTGAATATTTAAGGAGAACCCTTTGCGAATTCCAACATGATTCGGGATACTTACAAATATTGCATAAGACCAATTTTAGAATACGCCGCCGCTGGTATACGGGACCCACACACAAAGCTAAATATTACAAAACTTGAGAATATCCTGCCTAGATGTGTCGGTTTTATTCATAGTTGTTATAGCTGGGAAACATCCTCATCCGCACTTTTTCTGACTGCCAATTTAAAGGCCTCGCAGCGGGAGGACACCGAGAAAGAAGAAACTATTTGGCATGATTTACCATAACAAACTTGAAATTAACAAAAATGCTTCTTGTTAACCGGTCACCCAGCTTCAAACCCGTTACTTTTATTGAAAGAAAGTCAGGAATTTCTCATGTATGACAAATGTATTTAAACTTATCCTCGTTTTTCCCTCGAACAATTCGTACCAAGATCCACCTACCTGTAAGTGCGGTTTAGTGTTCTGTCATGTCTTATTTCCTCAGTGCATATCATAACACGAAGCAGTGCTTCCTATTGTCTAAATGTTTAATTATTTAATTTTTTTGTTTGTTTGGGGGGGGGGGGGGGGGGGCTTGTTTTATTATCACGCCATCCTTCCCTCGACTGCATGCACATTGTATTGCTGTAGACTGGTTTTCACTGTAGCACCCACTCCTCTCTAAGGTCTGACACTCAGGCCGGCAATATGAAATAAATAAATAAATATTTGACTTGCTCAACACAAAAATAAGGTTGCTCCATAGGCGGTAATATAATAAAAGTTTTTGTAAATTAAAAAATATATATTATCATTTTGCAGCTTTCTTTACAGGTGGCTCCAAAACGCATGTCCGAATTAGTACAAGTCCTGTAAAGAAATTTCTGCAGGCCACGCTATTTTCATAAACACTAAAGGAAGCGTATACTCTACGGAGCTGCACGATATATTACCGCCTCTAGGAACGGTAGGCGATGAAGACAATAAGATGCTATGATTTACACAGATTCCTGGAGCGCAATGACAGCAGTCAGTTCAAAACAAAGAAGAAACAATTTATTATTACTGTGTATACTTAAACATCTTTATACACTAGCGATACGCGATTACAAAGGGCCTTTTTGCTGGGTTTCGAGCCAATTTGGTATTGCAGCGAACCAGCTTGATGACTCTATAAAAGGCAAAGCAACCTCGAGCGAGTCTTCTAGATGAAGATCTCCTTCCAAGACTATAAAAAAACAATAAAGTGAGCGCTGATACCCTAATGGTAGTTCGAATGGGCAATCACAAATTGCAGCTGTTTCAACCCAATATAACAGATCGGAAAGACTGCCATCACAAAATTAAATTTTGCGAGGTCATGCATTCAAGGTTACGATAGGGACACTTAACGCACAATTACTTTTACGAGAACAGGCGCCGGAATGCGAGAACTGTAGTGGACAGCTTTCAGCTGTCCATATTCTTTTAATCTGCTAATTTTATAAAACGCACTGGCGCATTCAATTTGGGAAATTAAAAAAAACATATATCACATGACGTTCCGTCCATATGTTCTGTTAGGGGATGACTCTACAGTGCCATTTAATAATGTTGCGCACTATTTACGCCAACTCGGAGCTCTAATGACACTGTAAAATATTGAGTATTAATAATCCTGATAACTTGCTTATATCAGTACCTAAGACAGCAGAGACAATGAAAGGCCGTTTTGGAGCTCTTTGACCTTAGTCGCACTTGTGCCATTAAACTTGCAACGAACGATAATAATTCTCGTCGAGCCTAAATGAAGAAGCATGTCGCATACCCTGCTCGTCAACGCCGTGGCGTATAATTTGCAATATGATGTCATCGATGTGTGACTCTGAAATTCGTCGCCTGTTGAAGAACCAGCTTTTGCGGTGGTACCTTACGGTCGCCTATTTTTCTCCCATCGGAAAAGAATGCTTGATATCATCAGTAAACAATGACCGGTGAAACTCATTAAAGGCCGGCAAAAGGGGTTCGCAGATCATAATTTGATTCAACTGTCAAAGAATAATTTAGTGAAAAGTCGGCAGCAGGAGAGTTATGGGAACGATGTTTTTAACAATGAGAAGCATAAAAAAAGCATGAATAACGCAGCTGCAGGGCAGTCATTTAAGTCAGAAACCGCTACCTTACGATGTGAATCGACTGCGAGCATAATTGTGTGCTCGGAATTGGGTTTAATCACAGCCGTACACATGTGTAACAATCAGAAAAGAATCCGAACAAGAAGTAGCAGAGTGCAGTTGCATTAAATGATGAAGTTTTCGGAGCATGAAGAATATTCCTTTTGTATTCGAAGGAGTTTTACTTGTTTATGTCTAATCCTTAATAATGCTGCAGGAAGCATTCGTTCTGTCGGGAAATTGCCTAATTTTGAAACCACCGGCGATTGAATGCAGGAGAGCTTAGAGCGCCACTGTCTACGAGTATAGGTGAGGCCAAAAGCCACATGTGATTGAGTCCATGACATTGTTAAAGGGTTTCCTAATGAAAAGAATTCTAAATCCTTTACAGTCAATACTTGTAGAAAAAGAAGCGGCAAGGTTTTACTTTTGCAGCCGAAATGTACATCGCATGATAGTAGGCATATTTTTGCTTGTTTTGTTGTTGCAAGTTTGGGGCTTTGTTTTTTAGTTTTAGAGCTCAAGCAAACATGCCTGAAATATATGAAGACTCTAGTTGATAAAAAAAAGCCACACAGAGAGCGACGCTCATCAAGCCTGAAACACCGTGAGAAGTGGATAAGATTCGAGGAAAAGTTAATCATATTTTCTGTCATGAGAAAACTATTTTTTTAGCTTTGATGCATTCTGATATACTCTTTGTGAGCGTTTTTGAATGTATATTATACTTGAATATTACAACAGTAAAATAATGTTCTTTGTTTTAATTTTTGTGGTCATGGCGACATTTTCAAAACCATTTTGCTTTGGAAAAACATAGATTTTTAAATTTTGTGACCTTCCCAATGAGGATTCTTTATGCTTCAGTATATACCACAGTTTTCTTTGCATGAGTTTAAAAATAACTTCTTTTGCCATTTTTTTCTGTCTTGTCAAACGAAACTTTCAGAGCTATCAGGATTTACTTCCTGCTTCTTAAATGAGCTTTAGATTATTTGCGCCCCTTTTCTCACGAACTATAAGGCCTACACAAACAATACTGGTCTAGATTTATATCAATGCCTTTTAGCTGAATGCGAAATGAATTATCCTATATATGTCTTTGCCCAGTTTCTGTGGCTGATTGGTGAGAGTACTGGACCGCTGTTTTAAGGACACGCAGATTCAATTTCGGCCGCGGAGGCCATTTTTCGATTGAGGCGAAAACCAAGGCGCCCCTCTGTTGTGCGATGAAAGTGAACGTTGAAAAACCCAATTATTCCAAGTCTGCAAACTCATCTACTATGGCATCGTTTATACTATGAGTCACTTTGGAATGTTAAACTCGGTAAACAAAATAAACAAAACGATACGTAAGACTGTTTTTATTCAACTGAAATATATTTTTGGATGGGAAGGTTTATGTCACCGAGATTGAAAAGGGCTTCGTAAATGAAGTGCTTGCGCGTAGCGCGTAAATTTAGTTTTTATGTGCGACGTACCTGTTACGATTCTCATAAAAGATTTAAGTGCTTTTCCTTTACTAGATGTGAATATGCACATAAGAGTGATAAAAGAAAAAAACTCATGTATGCTCATCAAAGTTTTTAGGTGCAGTACAAGCTACGACAATTTAGATCCATTCAGAAACTTCTTACCAGATCAACACATATACCTTTCATTAGGGCTTGCCATTACTAAAATGTAATATTCAATCCTCCCTTCAGTTGATGCAATATAAATATACCATCAGAGTAGCTTTAAATGATGCAAAAAGTGTCTAACAAGCCAGAATGTTTTGCCTATAATTTGTAGCGCTACTATGCTTACAGAAGCGAATAATTTTTTCAACCCTTTGTTTGTTACCTATCCGGAAATTTTTTGTCTCAAGTAAATAACCGCATTAAGCGAAACTGAACCTTTGTGTAAGAAAAAAAATGTAATATTGATAAAAGAAAAAGAACTATAACACCGCTCCTACTCGATCGCCTGTCCAAGTCGGTGGAAGGGCGATGTCGACCACAGCTGCTCGCCATATATGAGGCTGCAACAGCAACCCACAATTGAGCGCCTGCTGTCGTGTCTGCTTCTCATTTACATTTATATATATTTTTGGCTATATTAATGCACAGTGCCTCCCGTGGTTCGAAGGGGGCTTTACGAAAGAATAGCTTCTTTGTACATCACAGCCAATATATTTGCGCTGCAGCTCTCATGCTGCTTTTCATCCTCTGGACTATTGCGCTCTTCCTGTCATCATTGTTCCTTTCTTATGCAATGCGTATACGGTGAGCTCGGCTGAAAATGCGGTGCCGTTGCCGCTGCCGTAATCTGTAAAAGCATGTCGCAGAAAAAGCGCGCTATTTCATTTCAAAATATTGACGCCAGCAGTATTTGTGCCGCTTCCGTGTGTCTGCTCTTCAAAATGGAGGCTAGCCTTACTTTGTTCTAACAAGCAAAGGTATCCCTCTGTCAGCAGAACCATTATGTGTAACGGTTGGATACATTATGCTACCAAAATGCTTGCAAATTGTAACTTCTTTGTGAGCTCCTTAACTTTCTGGTCCTTGCAAATAAGGTCGCAATCCTCGAAGAAAATAGATGTTACAACAGAAAAAGCTAACGGCAAAGAGCCTTCATTGTAAACAATGATCAAGGCACAAGAAAAACGCTAACATTGCCGCAATAATTGAGATGCAAATATCCATGCATTATGCTCAGAAAAGATAGAGACAAATAAATTGGAATAACACTTCAGCTACGCCTCAGGATCAGAAACGATAGCGTCTTTACACAGCCGTTTTATTCCGCGAATAGCGGCAATGAGACAGTGGCACAAGGTCGGGCGAAGTGTTAAACGTTTTTAGTTGATTTGTGCCTGAAAAAGAAATGGCAGCAATATATATCTCAGTTCCTGTCAGACACCTACATTTGCAATGCACTGCATACATTTATAGGCACATACGGGTGTCCGAGCTAACTTGGACAAAGGGTTTAAAAAATGCGGTTTGCCCTAGCACCATAAAACAAATTCAGAGATGTTCACAGTCGCCTATGCAAACCTTCGATATTTTTTCGTTCTCTACAGTTGATTAATTAGTATAGATTAATTAACTTATATTTTTATTTATTGGCTTCAGAGTTGAGAGAAAACATGTCAATGCAAAAGTTGTAGACCTCGAAAAACAGCTAGCTACACTGTTTTCTAACTAAACTAGCATTAAAGTAAAGTGATAATTTTACCAGCCGAAAATGACGCCTGGCGAGAAAAAAAAAAAAAAAAAAAAACTTCCTCATGACTGCGGCTTCACTTTAAAGCCTCGAGACACATCCGAGATAAAAACAAAAACTGCTTTTTTGGGCCCTGCTCTTTACGATGAAGCCCGTCGTACGCACTTGGCGAAATATTTAAAATAACAGCTTTTCACGGGACAGCATTTTTGAAGGCGTACACATATATAGGGCGGTGTAAGCCGTAGCGTGATGAAAACGTAGCAATTCATTTTTTGAGATCTACAAATAAATAAAATAGCTAATTTGTGTTTAGTAATTATTCAACAGTAGTGAAAGAAAAAAAAATACCGAAGATTAGGTGGCTTTGAAGAGCTTTGAATTGGTTTCGCTGTGTTAGGGCAAACAGTATCTTTTGAAACCTTGGTCCAAGTTAGCAGCGTCACCCGGAATATGTGCGCTGGAACTGGGACAGATACCGAGATACTGCACTTTTTTTTTCCCCAACCAACTCAAGGCGTTGAACACTTTGCCAGTGCTTTGACAAATCTGTCAATGCCAGCATTTCGCGACATAAAATCGCAGTGTAAAGATGATGTCGCATGTACCCCTAGAACGAAGCCTAAATGTTATCCTGATTTATTCACGCGCCTTTTCCTGAGTACAATGCTTTGATATTTGCATTTAAATTATTGCAGAAAATGTAACCGTTTATCTCGCAAATTCATCAGTGTTTAGAAGCAAAACTTGGTGAAGTGAAATTTCTCTGTTGCAGCGTTTATTTTCTTCGATGATTGCGGCTTCATTCGGAATAGGTTTATTCAGAAACCTGAATAGCTTTTCTTTTCCTCTGGAATAATTTCTGATAGTGCGGCGCTTGAGAAGTTGAAGCAACTTACCCCTTCTAGGTTACACGCTTACTCAAGTGAACAAACTTGTCCCCTGGTAAGCGGCTTCACCCTGATAAATATGCGACTTCTCACCCTAACATAGCGTCAGCCCGTCTTAGTGACGTAGATCAGTGCACTAAGAGTTTTCATCAGTCTACTGCCATCACCTGAAAGGCAGACGGGCGCCCGATGGTTCGTTTTTAATTTCTCTTCGACCGCGGCCTCTCTGATTGGTACATAATGCACGCCGTAATTTCACTCGCAATTCGACCTCAAAGATCAGAGGCAGAGTGATCTAAACTGGACGCGCCCAATGGCGCTATTTTATGATGTCACGCTACCTTTTAGGCTGACACTACCTTGTTTTAAAAAGAAAATGTTTCTTCTCTACTCTGTCTGAAGGATGAGCTCTAGTTCTGAAAATACAAGACACCCTCAAATAAAGACATATATGAAGTCTATTAACCCACTTAGTTAATATATTTGAAGAATTTTGCTTTTTACTTAGTATCCACCGTAACCCTGGTATAGCCCAAGGGCTAAAATATATCGTAATCCATTCACTCTTCTTTAAGTTCTGGACCTTGTCAAAAACACACCCGGTATGTTTATACGCCCATGGACGAAGTTACAGCGCAGCGCAATATCCAAGCCCTCTACACAGGGGGCGGATATACCATGAGAGGACCAAAAAAATATTACATATAGTATGGTCCAGATGCAGTACAACTGTACAGAAACATACGATTTCTTCAAGGCTGTCTGGCAGCCTTTTTATCAAAATGTTTGCTTTCTACTATGACCTCTACTTTTTCAACGACTACAACACAAAGGAGCAAATTTCATTACTTCCCACGCAGTGCGCACTATTTGTAGCAGAAGCTCCCTTTATTCTGCTCCCAGCTGCTACAGCCCCGACAACAGTAACGACAGAGGAACCTGTTGGTAACTGGAGCTATAAGATGCCACAAAATGTTGCTAAAATAATATTGGGGTCCCTTCACAAAGCAGGAATGCAACATGACCTCTGCATTCAGGCTAGAACCACATATACGATTCAGTGAGTTGTACGGGACCGCTCGTCTTTTTCGAAGCGGGATATTGCTTCCTGAATGTCAATGATCAATACTCGCGTCACAGGAAATGGAAGGAGAATTTCATTTTCAAACCGGCAGTTTCTCGTTCCGCCATCGTTATACGAGAGCCAAATGTGGTTGTTTCTATAAAGACCGAGATGAAAATAAGCGGAGCTCAAAGCAATTCCTGAAGGGTATATTTTTGTGTCGTCTCTATCTGCGCTCAAATATGATTCGACAATAAGCCCTGAGGAAGTTAAATACTGAAGAATCTCAAATTTAGGTCGGCAGCTCCCTTGGGTACAAACTTCACAAAGCAAAATACAGAGGCACAGCGCCGGGAGCATACATAGGGTGCGCGGTGAGCAGTCATTGAGCTGCTTTGTGTCGTTTGATTTCTTTTTCAGTCGTATATCCGCTCTTCCTTCGCTATTGGCTTGACAGAAGTAATTCAGATAGCACTAAGTGCTCGAAGTGCCACTGGCGCATCATGGGATGTTATAGCAGCAAACAATAAGGAAACACTGGTTATAAAACCGCGTGAAAACAAATAAACGCTACTCCTTCTCGTGCACCAGCCAGTGATCTTGTTTGGCTACAGCAGCTTTACTGCCACGAACTACTATAGGCGTTTGCCCGTATCGTACACCTGCGCCGTGCATCAATTAATATGTTATCAAAATTTGACTGTTTAGACAAAGCTATGCACAAGGTTCACAAGCTGTAGGTTTAGGCGCTTTTACACTATATAGCTTAACAGGGCATACGAAGGTCGAATTGCCGCCAAATTATATATATATACACCTCGATACCTTGAAAGATACCATTATCATTACTGAGCGCCTGGTAGTGGCAGCCAGTAGGATAGTTATATAGGTTATCTTTAAATTAAGTTATCAGACGAAAGATATGAATAAAAAGCGACCAATTATAAAAGCCTCCAATTCAAGAGAAAGGGTACAACTGGCAGAGCTGATCAATAGATGCAAATTGTCCGGCATGCGGAAGAATGCAATGCAGTCTAATCTGTATCATTTGAGCTAAAGTATTAGTAGGCGAATTTAGCGCATGCGACAGTTTTTCAGACTCCCCGAGAATCTTGATCGTTTTACCTAGCGGATGATGAGCATTTTACATGTCCAGCTTCAAAATACTTTCGTCACTTAAAATAAAATGCCTTGGAAAAGTCGTTGTATGCTTTGTCAATTTTCTTTTTAAATCGCTTGCGAGTTTTTGATACACGGCGGCCTACGTGGCTAATGTGTGAAAGGGTAAATTGTTTTCTCAAAATTTAGTTTCCTGACTTTTTATGGCTAACGCTTACACCTTTGTGCGTTTCACAGAGGTTTAAAAATACTTCGCCTTTGAAATGATGTTTCGTATTCTCAGAGTCTATTTTAGGGTATTTATTTCTGGTTTTCGCCAAAGGACGACTTCATAAGTGCACTGTGAAATCAAAGAGAGAGAGGGAGAAGTTTTATTTTTGCAACAAAAGGACTATCCTACGTTTCGGGGGAAGGCTCCAGAAGGTTAGGACAATCGCCCTAGTTGCAGGCCTGTAGTTCTTACACTCCGGCAACATCTTCGGTCAGTGGAACGAGTTCTTGTTGGCACCATAGGTACGAGTTTTGAGAATGATTTCCCATGCGTGTTGTGTTGCGTTTTAGCCCTGCACGGTGACTTCTATCATTCCAATGATATGTGAGCTAACTATCTCCATTCATCGCATGACAAGCGTCTTTCTGATCGTATTTCCGGCCATATATCATTGACTCGAACTTGGTTTGGGTCTGCACCTGACTGGAGCTTCCTCCATGCTATTGCTCCTTCTTTTCCTTTCTAGGAAAACATTAATTCCCATAAATGTATCCCTATAGGTTCTATGCTTACTTTTCACCCCTAGTCGGTGTGGCGCCCACGAGCGCTCATTAGGTTTGTAAACACGGTGTCGGCCTATAAGCGAAAGTTGTTTCTCTGTTTCATAAATACAAAACTTTGAATAGCACACTCTGCAGTGTAAATAACAAGGCGAGATATACACAGGCATCCTTCGGAAGTCTATTTGCCTTTGAACCAAAAAGACGTTCGGTGCTCGCGAACGATAATTAGTGCCCATCGTTTGTCCACTAAATACGATAGGCTCTTGTTTTTATTGTAATTCTTGCTGTGTTCAAATCGCTGAACTAGAAAATATAATGGTTCCCAACTATAAGAAACGCCTGTCAGCTTTTGTAAGCAAGTTTCTCAGTATAGGAGAAAATACAATATACTCAAATTCATTTGCGTCCCTGAACAACATAACGCTCAGGCATCTTTCCCCATTTCTAAAGAAGTCCATGAATAAATAACAAAAATACACCATCATAAGATTTATTTCCTTCAGTCCATTCTCATCACTCCTAAACCTATGTCTCTTCGTCCTGTATAAGATCTAATTACATGTCTCTAGCATTTGCAACCTCCCAAGTGGATTACACAGAGCAGCATGGAATTTCATGTTCTAACCATTTAGTCTTATGCAAAGCAGGACCTTCATCGGGAAAGCTGTCCAGCCTCCGAAGTTACGGAGCGATGACACACAGTAGCGGAGTCAACGCCAGCCACCCGTTCCCGCTCGATGACCGGCTGGCCGCTTCAGCTTATCGCAGACAACGCGGAACTCTCTCCGCTGAGAAAGACCATTAATTACGGTCCATTACCGGTCGCTTCTTGGTGGCTTTATCGCCTTTTCCGGGTGGACCGTCCTCAAATTCTTCACCCTCTGGTGGCAGATCTACGCTGAGCCTATTTTACCCAATGGACGGTCGAGTTCGATCCTCATCAAATTTTGACTCTGCGTTATTTGGTTACGCATTGCTTTATGCTTTAAATAGGTTTGTATTACTAAGTTAGACACATGTACGTCCTCTTGAAGTCATGGACTAGGAATCTCCATACCTAGGCCCTGACAATTATGGGGGAATGCGCTCGCGGGGATTCTTTTGAGATAAGGAAACGTAAAAGGCTTACAATAACGAAGATTTTTCGATTAGCCTATCCTGATTATATCCCTACCCATGCTTGATAAATTGATTATCTGTGTCCATAAATATAGAAGGCCTTACAGAACTTTAACGACAATCTCTCTGCAGATTGTTTTTTTTTTTTATTCACCTGGGAGAATTAATGACTGGAAGCTGTAGCTCCACAGGCGAGAACATTATGAAGTGTTGTTCTTTTTTGTTTTTATTTTCGAACCCACTCATGCATATCAAATACAAATATGCCATATCGAAAACAGTGAGAAAGCGGCCAACCTCAGAGGTGTTTGTGGCACAATAATCGGTTGTTAACCACTGCACCCTCGCGGCGGGGCTGAAAATTTTGTTTAAGTTAGGTTTTGAGGAAATGAAGGCGGAGTATATTTTTGGTTGGACACTAAGAATTGTGGGCGCCCACACTTAATTAGGTAAAGGAAACTTGAAAGCCGAAATTAGAGCACACAAAGACCGTCTCCACCTATCACTAAATCTTTCGCCGCAGTTGTAAATTGCTTTATAAGATACGAAGAGCGCAGTATCTGCCAAGATCACTTGAATGCCAAACTGAGGCTTGCAAGACGGCTGCTTTTACTAATGTAGTGAAGCTTTCGCTTCACGATTATGTCTGAAGTCTTCATTGCAACATGAGAAAGGTATCTTTCTTTTAGTTCGATACCTTTAAAGGCTCTGGCAATTCGCAGGTGACACAGCCTGGTACTGGTTGTTCGGCAGATGGTGTGACCTGACGGCGAGCATGACGAGTTAGCATGCGCTGACAAGTCGGAACTCTCGGTTGGGATGGGCAGTTGAGAAGACAAAAAAAAAACCGAGACTTTTATAACATTGTTGAGACAGGCAACTCTAAGGTGACGCAGGTGCATACGTTCGGCTTCGTTAAAACGAGTCCTAATATATACCTAGACTGATATCCACCAGATGTAGAGGAATTTCGGTACGATAACAAAGGCACAAATTAATGGACTAGTGTTTAGGTGGGTTCCAAAGTGCATGTACTTAAACAGGAATCCACGAAGCCAGCCACCAGGCGGGAGTTAATAATAATATCACGTCACACCTCGTAGGGTGAGCTTAAGAATCCTACAATTTATTTTACTCAAATTTCAGAACTCCGATGCACAATCACAAGTTGCGTTAATTGGCAAAGTATAAAGTCTTCAACGAAGAGAGGCCATTCGATTAGGACCAAATCCTCGCTTTAGCCTAGTCGTACGAAGAAGCCTTCGTAGCCTAGTGGAAGCGTGTATACTCACAATCGAAACATTCTGGAGGACTGGATTTCGTTCTAAACCTCCCCTCTCAAATGTGAATTCCGAGCTCTCAGCACCTGCTTCCTCGACCTGGTCAAAGAGCCTAGTGATAACACACAACTGGTCAGTGCATTGCCATGTTACCTGCCGGCTACCACCTACCAATCGCATGGCCGTTTAAAGAGAGAAGGAGCTTTTAAAGGTCATCCGTTAAAAATGTTCATCCTTCCATTTGCCAGTTTCTACGCTGAGGGCCACAGTACTCTGTCATGAATGTAATACTGCACACAGCAGCACTGCAGATAGAGACGAAGTAATCATAAATTGGGGGCGCATTTAAGTTTTCGCCGCTAAGGATAAAATGCGGCAGAGAAACTAGCTCCCTTTGCCTACTGACCTTGTGGATCGAAGTTCACGTTTATTCACTTCGCCACTCACTTACTAATATAGTATTCATAGTTATTTATTTTCAAATACAACAGGAAGAAGTGCTGGCCAAGATGGAGGGGTTTACATAAAGCAGGCTTACAAAAAACGCTCAAAACTGTTAACCTCAGCACATTGAGCACTCAAAGCAGGCAGGCGATTCCATTGTTCGATTGTGTCAGGAAAAAGGTTTTGGAGTTTTCGTTGTGGCAAGCTATGGTCGAATCACTTTTGTATGATTCAATCCTGATTACCGTTGCGGTGTAAAAAGCCAATATGATTCGCGTGGCAAGCCTATTTTGTTGTGGTGTACCAGGTGAGAAAAATTAAACCGGGCAACCTGTCTACGCACCAAGGGCAGCTTCAACTTCTTCTACCCCAGCATATTATTTACAGACGAACGCACTTAACAGCGTGCCGTTCAATGCACTCCATGATGATGACAGTCTGACGCTTTATGGCGCAAGGGCATCTTGAGCAAAAGGGTGCCATTGGCAAAGAGAGCCAAATGCGCTCCAGTTGCTCGATGTTTTTTCGCACTGCATGGATTCCACACCCCAGAGGAGTAACCTACGACTGGTCGAAACATGTTGCAATATGCTTCAGGCTTTACATTAGACGGGGACCCTTTTTGTTTTTTTCCCAAGTAGCATAATTTACTGAATTATGCACGATGTGAAGTGATGTGACTGGATTTATGCACTGACGCCAATTTTGCAAATTTTATGTAACGGACGTTTCTTTGCTGCGAGAGTCATTTACAACTCTCCGCGAGTTTACATAATTCGGCATTGAGTTGTTGCTGTTTGGAAATATTCTTAGTAACAGAGTAAATTGCAGTGATCGGCGAACAATTTCACAGTGATAGTTTCATTAACATCCTGAGCAATATAATCGTGTGTGACTGTTATCTCCCACATACTATTTTACGTACAGTCGTAAAACCCCACAATATATGAAAGTCTACCGGATTATATGCAAATCCCTAATTTTATTCAAAGCATTCAAACTTGCCTGCGTGACCTAGAGACAGCATTTATAAGTATGAATCCAAGTGTCCTTGAAGGCTGGATTCCAATCGCATCCATCTATCTGATAAGGAGAGGCGGAAGATCGCGTGCCTGCAAACTCGGTCACGCGACATGGTCTCGTAACATCACAAACCTTACGACCAGCCAGGACAGAGCCATGTCATCAGCCGATTACCACCTCCCATTGCCATGCTATTGCTTTTTCGCTAATGCAAACACAGACGCGGATGCTGGATATGCTTCTTAAGGCGAAGAAATTCATATGAATATTTTTCCATTTAGATTTCGGCAGCCTCGGTTCCACTTCTTTTCAAGCTACAAGATAAAGTTTAGATAGCAAATCAAACTATCCACAAACACTAGTGCCGAATGTGTGAGCATGGTGTTGAAGTTCTTAACAATTGCGGCGTGCTTTCGCTGTGAGGCTTCCCCTGAAAAAATACTTACTACAAGCCGCAAAGCTGCCCAGGATTGTCTCCAACGGAAAATTTGTCTTTTTTTCAGCTTGGGTATCTCTGAAACTCAATTTCAGTACAGCTTTATCACTTCTCGCTCGAGCCACCTTTTTTGCCCACAGATTTTGTTCTGTTACAATTCAGCTTGAATGTGCTCAAGAAGGTCTAGAGGCATTAAAAACCCATTAGGTCGTTAATCTTCACAAATTCTTCGTTTTATTCCCGTACGTTTTAAGATGACAGTTTGTAGAAAATTTAATTGTTTCTGTTTCACTCTTGTTTCGCTCGAAGCGCCCTCTATCAGGTTTGCGGAAGTGAAACATTTCTCCACATCGCGCGTCTGACCGAATGATTTACTGCCGTATCTTCTACTACCTGTATAAAAAGAAAGCCTCTCGAAAAGCAGTTAAAATCACTGCTTCCTTTACACTTTCTTTTTAAAGCAATCTAATTGCTTTCTCGATATCCTATTACGAAACATGGCTTCGTGGTCATGTTTCGGGTTTTCAAGAAGCAGCGCTAAAGGGAAAACCGACAGCGCGTTCAGGAAACCCCTTCTGATTATACGGCACGGTGTTTTGGACATGAATATAACCAGCTAAGTATCGAGGGGTTCTCGCTCTTCGGAAATGATCATTGACTGGGCAGGATTCGCATACTATTGCTGAGTGATTCGTTCCAAGCTTTCCAATTCAATTATTCAGTAATGCTCAAGAGGCTACTTGTCAGCAGGTGAAAAGATCGGCGGTGACTAAGGATAAATACATTGGTTAAAGCTTGCCAATCTAATTACGTTTCTCGGACTACGTGCCCCGGCTAATGAGACCTTTGTTTATGCTCGTGGCGATGAGAACGAAATCTTGCTTTGTTTTAATCTAAAGAAACCAAGGCTTCGTTTGGTTTTGTTTTTGGGGTGCAGCCGAATGCTCCGTAAAGTTCGCCCACCAGGGATTCTTGAATGGGCTCCGGTATCGCACATCACACCAGCTCCTTGCTTTTTGTGCCCATCGTAAATCCCGCGCCCTTAGGTTCGGTATGCGAGCACGCTAACTACTGAGTCACCATGGTGGGGCAAACGTAATACAGGTATGGGGAGCATAGGAATTGGCAGAAAGTGTTATTTCCGCGATGCTCCACAATAACTAATAGAGTAGGTTCATGGTACTTCTTTATGTAGTTATTAAAATAGCCTGTACTGCTTATGACCTGTTATTACTACTCCCACTTTAGACAACCCATCCGATGTCTCCGCCCGCTTCTTTGCCGTACCAAGCTCCTGCAGTCTGCGAACTAAGGGTTGATTATACTTATTGTTCTGATTTCATTTGCATCCTATATTTAGCGCGCATCTCAATGTTTTAGATTTTTCGCCCACCAGTTTATGTGATGGAGTTTCACATCCCGGTTCTAATAGAAATTTATATTTAGGCTTGGATCTTATAGACACAACTTAAGTTTCAATTGGTGTTCTCTGTCTTTATATTACATGTTTGGTTGGTTTGGTTTGTGGGGTTTAACTTCTCAAAGCGACTCAGGCTATGAGAGACGCCGTAGCGGAGGACTCCGGAAATTTCGACCACCTGGGGTTCTTTAACGTGCACTGACATCGCACAGCACACGAACGCCTTGCTTTTCGCCTCCATCGAAAAGCGGCCGCCGAAGCAGGGATTCTATCCCGCGTCTTTGGGAACAGTAGTCGAGCGCCGTAACCACTGCGTCACCCCGGCGGGTTTTATATTACATGTGTACGTGTGTGTAGGTGTGTGTGCGTGTGGGCGTGTGAGTGTGTGTTTGCGTATGTGTAAAACATTTGATGAACAAAATATATCGACATTAGTCAATGGAATTCTTAATGCAGCAAAATTTACATCGTTTCATTCCCCCTAATCTCCCTACTTCAAGAAGCTAATGCGTATTTCTCAGTGTAACGCTTGCAATAAAAGCCTTATTTTATGTATGTGTACCTTTTCTGTTTCACTGCCAACCGTACAATTGCCAACAGCTCATAAAAAGAGAACAAGATACCTGAAATACTGTTCACTGTGGACTTCAGCATCACTTGCGAAATAGATCTATGTAAAAAGTTTGGTTCGTACGTATCAAGTCGACTTTTAGATTATACACATAGTATCGAAGGCAGCCTTCTTCAGACTGTAAAAATTGGAAGAGAATTATTTCTGCCTCACTAACTGAGAACCCTGCAAACGGGAAGGCAAGTAAAGAATATATATGTATATATATATATATATATATTACATCGAATGACATTTTTTCAGTTTAGTGTCATTTCTTTTTGCGCGCTGCTACACGACCAAAACTAATGTCATTTGGAAATGATGGCTGCTACGATTAATACGCAAATGTTGGTGCACCTTGGACATGTTCCGAATACTACTACACATTGAAAGAATCTAGTCTTGAAATTCATAATCATGTCTTGCAGGACTCCTAACCAGACTGTGGATTAGACTACCCATTAGAAGTTAGAGGCTGTGTTTACGAAAGATGCCTGCGTTGGTATCCGGGTGCGAAAAGCGCACGAGTTGGCCAGTTTCAACAACGTAAACTTTTGCACACTAAGTCAAGTGTAAAGAGCAATACGCAAAATAGACCGTGTCTAGTGTATCATCCGACGGCTCGTTTAAAGAATCTTCGGATATCGCCCGACGACGTATGCATACTACAGCCTCGTCGAATCCCCTTCTTCAGAGGATCGTTTACTCGGTGTAAATTCCCATTGAAAAATGCCCGACCCCAGCCTCATCAAGAAAGCAGGCTACCAATTCGCACTGCTTGCCACGCTGGATGCTACAAGCTTAACGCAAAGGTGCCGCCCGCAAAGGCTGCAGACGACGGCGCTTTGATCGCGTGCTACGCTCGCGTAGTGAAGCTTTCGCTCAAAAACACGAATAACTCTGCGTAATATAGTATTGTTTTTAAGGTCCATGAACCAGTCTGGGTAGTGGTCGCTAGGCCTAAACGGTTTCGCCCTGAAGCTGCAGCGAACGGCACCCTTTGGAAATCATAAATCAACTATTCGTGGAAATGTGCCGTATATTTGTTGCTTCAGGCATGATAGGGTCGGCCCTTTTGAAAAGTCGCGTCATGTCCTAGCAAAAAATGACCACGCTCTCATTTGACTGCTTAGACTTCGAACGAATGGCAATCTCTGCGTTTTCCTTTCGAGAGGTCTAACTTAACGTTACGAGCAACTCACGGCTAAAAGCTGCCCATTTGGCAAAGGAGGCCTCGTGGTTCTCAAACCACGTTTTGGCCGAGTCTTGCAGCGTGACGTACACGCTCATCAGCTTCCGCTCGTCGTCGCGTTGGTTGAACGTGGCTACACGGTAAAAGCTGGCCAACCAGTATTCCACAATTTCGAACCGGTGACCGTGAAATAATGGCGGTGATCGAGGTGGGAGAAGGACGAACGATAAGTTGTTGCTGTAGCAGCGTCTCATCGTTAAAAACAGATAGATGGACGCAAATCATTATTGCGCTGATATGCGCCCGCAAAACAACTAAGCAACTCGGCGGCGGTAATATTTTCTCAATATGACTTGCCTGGCTGCCCGTAGTAGATGTTAAAGCTCGCACCGGTATGTTCAGTGGCTCAAACTCGGGTTGGAGGCCTCGGACGCGACGGCTTGCGTTAGGGACGGGAGGGGCGTCCGCACGTCGGTGAGCAGCGTCACTGATGTCTTTGCGCTCAATGTATGTACATGGGATGTCACCCTGCACTTCCACCAAATGTCATCAACCAACGTGGCAAGCAGCAGAACAACAAGCTCATCTTTTAATGAGGCGAATCTTGAGAGAGAGAGAGAGAGAGAGATGGAGACGCTCGGCCATCTGCCAGTAAATGTTCGGCCATATGGTGGCGCCAAAACAGGGACAGCGATGTGGAAATATTGTGAGTGGTAGTGACTATGCCATAGCCAAAAAACGGACAGGTGTAGACAGGAAGAAAATCTTAATTGGGCTTATTTGCGACAGCAAAAGAAAACTAAGCAACAGGGCAGCGGCAACAGCAGCAATAGATCGATCCTACCGACCAGTTTCAAGACGCCACCGCTGTCGCAGTGCATGCTGGTACATGTAGTCAACCGGCCGCTCCAGAAGTCCGGAGAGCCTACGAGTCATGTTTTCGAATGATTTTTAGCTCGTGTGTATTCACCTGCGTCTTTCCTGGGCGCTATAACAGCACATTGCACATATATTATTTTATGAATTTGGGCAATAGATTATACAGCTCGCTCGGCCGAAAAGCCGTCGGCGCTGTTGTAGTAGTAGAAGTAATAGTTGTCGACACCGCATGGTGGAAATAAGGAGGGCTGCGTAAAAAACCGTATCTTGGTAATTCGTCCTTCTACTGATTTAAAATTTATTGATGCTTGATAGGTGACGACCAGCTAATAGAATAATCGTGAATTATCGAATAAATAAGGAAATGAAAAAAATTGGAAAAGGGGAATTGGAAAGTCACAAAACGGTCAGAATGAAAAGCCAATTTGATGATGCTAACTTAGAAAATTTATTATAATTTACCACCTAATAATAATTGAAACCTTGTGTGTTCTTGTGAAAAATAAAACCTTGTGTGTCCTATTACCTGACTGAAAAGCTAATACTACATAGTGCTGTTTATGAAAGTTTAGAGTGTAATTAAAATGAAAACAAAATCAAAAACTAAAAATGGGGCCTCAAAGGTGTCAAAATTATTTCTCGCAATGAGAAGCCAGTGCCTGATCATGCGAATCAAGAAAATGTACTGTGTAAATGATGAAACATTGTTTTAAGAATTGAAAAAGTGCAAAAATATGAAGAAAACAGTGTTCAAAGGTCTTAAAATTCTAAGAACAAAAAGCCAATGCTGTATGATTATAAGGGGAAAAAAATTAGATTGTGTAATTGATCAGGGTAGGCTAGTGGGCTTATGTTATGAGCTTGACTGCAGTGTTAAAAAGCTATGCAAGCAAGGCTGGCGTTTTTTTTTCTTTCTTTTTTTTTCTTTTTTTTTTTGAGCGTCACTTGCCTCGACTCGCGATTGTAATGGGAACTATAATGTGCCTGTATATACTTGAGTAACTATTCTCACAATACTATTACCCATCATAATATCTTCTCTCTGCTCTTCTCCGTCCCCAGCGCAGAGCCGCCGGCCTTATATTACCCTTTAATGCCAATGTCTTGGTTTTCTATTCAGCAAACTCGACTAAGTATGCTTTTGTCGCCGATAAAAAACGTTGCTCTTAAAAATCGTGATGTACGAGCCGGCCAGCCGGCCCGGACGCCACATCACACTTCTTCGTTTCATATACCAGCCGACCTGTCATACAAAAAAATTGGGGTCACTTTAAAATGTGCAAGGAATCAGTATAACAGACCCTATTCTTTAAAATACTAGCAGTTAAGAGGAATATTTTGCAAAAGTTTGCTGTATAATATTTTTGGCAAAAAAGAAATAAACGTTTTGCTCCAGGCAACGCCAGAAAAATATAATCATTCTGGGACCTACGAATCAGTGAAGCCAGACCATACTATTGTCTCAAAGGGCTGAAAACGTCCCATGCTTAATACCAATGCGCAATAACTCTTCTAGTCAAACATGTCCGTCGTGTTGACAAGAGCCGAGTCTTTTGTATTTCAAAGTAATCTTGCTCCTCGAACACCGCGATGGCGCTGACTCGTTGCAAGTGTGAATTTTTGCAAATAATTTTCTTTTATAGCTTCGGGATAATGTATGGACACCTGCCGAAAGCTGCTTGACACAAGTCCGTCTTTCTTTCTTCACTGACAGATTTCTAAACAGCATGCATGTTCGTTCTTGTCACCTGGACATCAATTTCTTATCCCTCTTCCGTAGCGAGGAGAGCGCCTCTAGCGACTTTTAGTAAACCGTTAAACCGCCCACTAGGGACATCCAAATCATTCGCCCCATTAGTGCAATTCCGGGCAATATTATGACGTTGCATGTCAAGATAAGTCAGTAGAAAGCTGTCTTCTTCGTTGAATTCCTCCCTGATTTGGTATAAAAGCACAATCAACAAGGATGCATTGGATATAAAAACAATTCTAAACACACACTAGAAAGCATTTTGCTAAAGAATTAGGAATTTCGAACAGTAGGAACATCGGGTGAGCCAATAGCGCACGGTCGCATAGCTGAGAGAATGTTTCAGTTGACATGCAACACCAGAAAGAAAGAATATATGCATCAAGCTGCCACGTTCCGGCATTCATTGAGAGACAGCAGGGACGGGTGTAGCTGTAAACAAGCAGGAAATCACGAAGTCTGCCACTGATTTGCAGCTACGGGAGCCCCTGCCGTGGGATCTCGTTGGACATGTTCGATCGGAACTCTACGTTTACGAGAAACTCTCGCGACAACGCGCGAGAATTCTACTGGCGCGTGTCTATTAAAGTGCCGCGCATTCCACTCGTTCCCTGTGTGTGTGTGTTTTGCTTCACCCTATACAATATTGCCGTTCAATCTCTTTTACTGGCATGTTTTTCGACCTTCCTAGCGCATTCTTTTCGCAACAGACAGTAGCAGGAGATATATCAGGCGTGACTCAGCGTAGCTACTAGACTCAGGAGGCATACCTGATATCTAACCTAATACTAAAATCATGACCGCAAAGTTACGGTGATGTTTATTTGATATCACAACTGTAATCACAAATTGCCAGGCGATTTCAACGACAAGAAACCAGTTACGGCGTCAAAGTAAAGGCTTGCTTTGTGGCTGTTGACGCAAAAAAATAAGGAAAGTCAGTCATCGATGGAAAAAAAAAATGGGAAAAACCTGAGTTCCGCCTTTATATGTATGACGCGTTAGCGTAGACTAGAAGCCTACAAATAAAGCCCCTATTTAACAAAGCTATCCTTCGCCTAGAAATAAGTGGAAGCAGCGGTCTTGGCAGGCTGATTCTGATATCGCCCTCCTCTATGAAAAGAGAGACCCGAGTTAGCAGCTCCTTCCAAAAGTAGCGTCAGGCAACCCTACGGCCAGTCAGTGCGCTGCCACGTCGTCTGCCACTGCCTCCTGCCAGCGCCATGGTCGTGATTTGTAGCTTTCAGTGCCCACGGTGACGCCTAGCTTATGGTGATCGGGGTCTTTAACTCTATCGTTGGAAATTACGACATGTAGCTGAATATCTTGCAATTAATTCAACATGCTCAATACAGGAGGGATTCTTTTTTGTTGTTAGGATAGCGGACGAAATACTAATCACGTTTTGAAAACTGCTTGGGGCTTGTCATTTTTATAATAAACTGATGCGACCAGAAAACATGTACGCTTTGTTGCGAAAGCAAAACTACGACAGCCAAAGCGAGACCTCGGGTGGCCGCCGCTACGCCGTGAAGAGGCGTAGCTAAGAGAAAAGAAAAAGACGAAGAAAAGGACACGACAAAGAAGGAGAAGGCGAAGAAAAAGACGACAAAGAAGAAGACGAAGCCGAAGGAAAAAAAAACGACAAAGAGGAAGAAGAAGACGAAAAAGAAGCCGAAGACGAAGAAGAGACGACAAAGGAGAAGAAGACGAAGAAGAAGCCGAAGATGAAGAAGAAGAGGAAGACAAAGAAAAAGAGACGACAAAGAAGAAGACGAAGAAGAAGAGGACGAAGAAGAACAAGAATTCGAAGATAAAAAAGAACAACGAGACGAAGAAGAAGAAAAGGGTGAAGAAAAAGAAGAAGAGGAAGAAGAACGCTCGGTCACGCGCTGCCAATCTTTCGCTTCGCATTCAGTTCAGCAGCGTTGAACCCTTCTGGTTTTTTCTGTAATGAAGAATGATTCTTGACAGCCTCCATTTTTGCCAACGTGCTGGGACTCGCACTGGATGTGGGTGTGTAAAAAGGTGCGATTTACGTAATCGTAACATAAATGCCGACTTTATTTTCTAAACATCTCACAGCTAAACATTGGCCAACTCCAGCACAGCCAGCCACTATCACAAATATGAATAGAATGCTTTGTTTAAAACGAAATGAAGTAACTTCCAGCCGTGTTCCTATCAATAGATGTTGCATATTTCGATATGAGAATTTGCCTTGCCGCAAAATAACCATCAGTTCCGATATTCACTCTCTTCAGATAAATAAAAACAAAAATCTTTATTGGTGTCGTAATTTGAATACAGAACTAAACATAACAAAATACAAGTCTACGCGGATATCTCATTCGAATATGCACAACTATCTTCCTTCACTGTCCTCTTTTAATAAAAAAAAAAACATCATAACATCTTACTGGTGTATCGTAATCCACATATCTAGCATCCTGGAATTGCAATTACGTTCTCGGCATATAGCACGAAAAGCAGTCAAAACACTGGACTGCTTTCGAAGAAAATTCTCTATTGCTTCATCATAACTAAAATATCATTACACACCACGTGTCTGCGACCACAAATGAGATATGCATAATCTTTCTGGAATTCTCAACATGACACACTGGCACACTACTTGGAATTTGTGCAAAGCAATGAAGCGCACATTTTATTTTGTTGATCTACCATCTTTCAGATATCGGCACCTTAATGAAATTGCCGTAAACATTATGCCACAAGTCCCCTCTGAAAGCACACCCGTAGTTCTCTATTCCATAAGATTGTCGACCATAATGCTGAACTTCGCTCGTGATGGATTCATCCAACACGCTTCATTTCTCATCGCCATAATCATCAACAAAGAGTCTCAGTACTGCATTGCAATACAGTGGCACATGCACAATCATATTTTGCGAGAACCTTAAAGAATGAAATTCCTTACCTGAATTATTAATTAGCATCAGCGATACTATTCAGTTTAAAATGCTCCTTACAGTTCTTAGCTAAGCACTGTCGGGTAGATCATAACGGAATTATTGTGATGTTTTGTTGCACCACTAGATATTATTGTTCATAAAATATTTTATGCTTTATGAAAATTGTTAATCACAATAATTTTGCCTGTATTATTTTTAATATTGCATAAATTAGCCCCCTGATTCTTTTTTTATTTTTGTGAATTACCGTTCTCGTCTTTATGTGCTCTGTACCTTGAGGGTAAAATAAATAGTTATGTATTTCAAGCGCAATTGTCCTGCAACGAGCTTTTAGTCAATATTTACAGTTATTAGCATTATATTAGCGAGATGAGACTGCTTCATTTTCGAAAGAGGTCTGGATACCTGACTTACATGACACATTGCGCCCGGTGGCTCAGTGCTTAAGCAATTGTCTGGTAATTCTGAGGATTCGGATAGAATTGCAGCAGTGTCGGCCGCATTTCGACGACTTAGAAACGCAAGGTGCATGCCTACGTTGCGCGATGCAAGTGCTCGGCAGGCGGTCCAAATGACCGGAGTCCTCCTCTATTAGTTTTCGCATAACCTATGTAGCTTTGTAACATTAAACGCCACACATTATAAGTACGTTATAGGGCGCTAACAATGTTAATGCGGCTGGCTTTGGTTTTCGAATGCGAAGAGAGTCATTTAACTAACCTTGTTAGTTCTAATTTTCTAAGCCCTTTGTTGATGCCTCCGTTCAGCGTAAGCACAGTAATACATTTCTAGAAGCATGCTAATTTGGTGCTCATACATTACGGCAGATATGCTCTACCACAAGCGGTGGCCTTGTGGTAGAGCATTCGCCTCGCATTCGGGGGGTACCCGGTTCAATCCCTGGTGCCGCCGGTTACTCACCGGTTTTTGAATGGGTACAAGATTTCCCCCGGCCTGGTTCTCGGCTCTTCTGCGGTGAAACGCTTGGGAAAAGGGGTCACGGCCCAAATAGTTAAGCCGAAAAAAAGGGCCACATAATGGGTTTTTGCCGCACAAGGCGGACTTATTGTTGTCCGATGGCGGAACTGATCACTGCCACATCGGAGCAACTATTCAGAGCAACTTCTTCTTCTTCTTCAAGTCGTTGAAGTTTACCCAACGACCTGAAGAGGGGCTCTATCTGTGGACACTCTAAAGGTCAAACGTCGCTACTGGCCGGTTTTACGTTACGGGTTGAAATCTGGCGTAGTATCGCTTACGCAATAGCAAAACAAAGGAGCGAAAGCCGCAAAATATCTTATCCATAAGACAGTGGGCTAGGGCTGACCTGGGCTATATGAAATCATAAGAAGTGATCGATGTTCTGGATTCTACCGAGTGCAATGCATTAGCTAGTTGATATGAATATGCACAATAGCAACTATTTCTTATACACAGCAACGAGTAACTTGCCAATAGCCAAAATTGTGAAAATCCGTGACGACCTCAAGCGCTATTGAAGATGTGTGCAGCTGTTTATCATAAAAAAAGGTAAGATTTGTTCTTTTCATAGAAGATTGTGTTGCAGATCACAGTCATAGACTAACACAGTGAAGCAGCAGTTGAGCTTGCTGGAGGTCTCAGTAAGACTGTGTAGTCATTTTGGATCCCTCAGAATGCATGCAGGAATTTTCACACTGTAAGTCTGCACCACTAATCGAAACCGGCTTGAAAGGTTACCTGTTGGGAATCCCTGATGGAAGGGATCGGTGTGTTGTGTACTGATGCATTGCGATAAAGCGCACACAAACTCCAGCCTCTCATCTTAATCACTGTCTACCTCTAGTCTGGTTACGAGTGTAACCAAAAGTAACCAAAAGACTGTAACTAGATGAGAGCAATTTTATCATAAGCTGCGCGATAAAGCCATGAATTAATGAGCAACTTTCAGAGATACACTAAACATGCTCAAAGAATGAAGGAACGGTTCATGAACTGCAGTATTAGCGGCTACAAGAGGGTAGGAGCTTTTCAAAACAAAAAACCGTTTTTACTCACTGGATGCGATTTTTAATTTTCAAACCGCGTTACCAAAACATGGTACCAGTACAGATGCCTTTGAACTTAATTCAAATTCTTGACCTAATTAAAGTTTTGGGTGGGTTACTCGTTATACCGATCATAACTGAATAACGAACTGCGATGAATATCTCTCCAAGCTGCCCTGTACGCGCATTCCTCGTTCCAAACCTAAGTGAAAGCTAGTTCCGCTTGTTTCGCTAGCGACTCTGCAGTCTCTCAACATTTAGCAAAACATAGTAAACTCTGGATATAAAGGTACTTCTGTGCGTGGTAAAATCACATTCATTCTGGAAACCACAAATCTCAAACATGTACATGTGCCTCTATTATCTTGATTGGTAAAAGACCACCGCTTTCACCAAGGGCCGCCAGTCTGCACGTGCTTGTAGGAGCACTGATTGTTCATTTCTTCCTCTGTTAAGAACAAAGTCTGCTATTTGGGCAATAGGCGAAAATTTATAACGAAAGTGCTGATAAGGCATTAAAACAGTATAAATAGCCCACAAATACAGTTCGTATAATTGCTTTAAATTCAGGTGCTAGTTGCAAAACCAGTGCAGATATATGTGCCCACAAATATATGATCCAAAGAAATCCTTGCGTATTGATATGGTCGGAAAATATTTCGTAAACTTAAAAAAAAAAAACGTTTATGCAGACGTATTCACACAAAAGAAGTTTTAAGAAAACCAAGAAGGTTCGTTCTGGCCTCTATTCCTAAAAACAGCGCTAGCGCTTGTAGTTCTTTGATTATTGCTGCTGAAAAAACAAGTATGCACGAAATATTATTTGCTAGCCTCATACAAGACACATGTGTAAAAGGCTGATAGGTACCATGCCACTCTTCACGCAATAAGTCACGAAAGAACGAGTTCAGTATTTTATCTTCAAATTTCTACAACGTTCATCAGTACACCCTAGAAACTACGGCTACGATGTGCACTACAAACGGTTCTGCCGCATTGACTTAAAAAATGGCCTAATTATCAAATATTATCGTACATTACCGACAGCGATTTCGTGGCATATTCTTGTCCTGTGTAAGGTCCCAGGTGGACGAATGCCTGCAGATGCTTTAAAACGAAGACTAATGAAAGCTTCGTAATTATTACGCTTTCCTCCGACCCTGAACTCTTTCTATCAGTTATTTTGGGGGACGAAGCCTCGCCAAATTGGTAAGTGAAATGTACTAAGAGGTGCACGGATACGTTTTCAGTATTTCATTGTTGTTCAGCTGTTTCGAAGCCATCGTAATGCCATAGCGGACTGAAAATAATGATTACAGAAAGCCGAACATAAGAGTTGGATGATCAAGTAGGGCCTCCTAAAGATACATCCTTGTCTGGCAGGGAACAGGCAATTTGCCAAAATAAACATATAGCAAAAGATAGGAAAATCTTGTAAAGTATAGGAAAATCTTGTAAAGTATCGCATGTCCAAGCACAGAGAGAATCAGAAAGTTCCCATTTTCAAGCTTGCGAAAAAAAAACATCTCTTTAGAGATATGCTCCAAATTGTTCCTGTATATTGAAATAACTTCTTTAGAAGCAAACAACACTGCGGAAGCCTATATGCAATGACGTATGCTCTTACTCGATCTAATGACCAATGGGCGACCACTGCAGCATGTGGCATTGATGACAATAAGTGCTGTGTAAGCCGAGGGTCAAATATGGCTAAATCGAGACTGCGGGGAACTCACATCCACGCTTATAGCGGCATTGTATCGTGAGACCTATTGAACTAAACACCAGTGTTCTGTGGAAACATTGTGGCCCAGTTGGTGCTTAATTACATATGCCTTTTCTTACTCAACATTTGCTCAGCAGTAGCGCTGTCTGTGCGCTGATGTACATATTTCTGTAGCGTCTGTTTTCGTTGAAAACTCTAAATGAGAACATTGAATGACAACAAATTTGTAGCATTTGCGCGATGGTCTAGTTCCACTGCCGACTGCTTGTAGGTTCTGGTATATCGCTTCAGAAGGCGAAGAACACCCCTTGCAGTTAACCTTATTAAAACTGCCTTGATTTTCAATATTATTCAGTCACATGTGTCATGTTTTGCAATTTGGACTCTTAATCGCAATTTCATTCAAATGGTGAAGAGTGACTGAGTCAGTGACGTGCACTTTTGAATATTCCTCTCACAATTGGTGTGTATATTCTCCAATGGGTGAGCTACTCGAGTTGAAGTTTGAGTCCTTGACTCCAGAGAAGTACCAAATCAGGGTGTTATGGATTTGTGGGGATATTTTGCCTTGATAACATGGATATAAACAAACAATCACATGATTAAGCTATTTTTTCAAAAATGAAAGGAACTAGTAAGCAGAAAGCCATCTTCCATTCTAAGATCTACTGTCAGCAATACAAGGAAAGAAAAGGGTTGTTGCAAAGGGATGCGAACAATTCTGGTATAGAATCTGTTTCACTGTCGAGGGAGGCTTTTTAAAGCACGGATTTAATAGAATGAAAAAAGAACTGATCGCCAGCTGTCATAATGAAGGAAGGCCTGCCGAACGCCCGCAAAGATTGCTACACAAGTGGCAATAGAAACAACCGCAGAACAAATGTGGATTGGCGAGAGGTGTGCGCGGCATCCAGAGAGGCCAGGTGAGGAGTTCGTAAAATTACTCGGGCGCGAAATGATTTTCAGGAACGCCAGCAGCTAGCAGTAGGGCACCCACCCGTCGTTCCGCATACCAATATGTGTGTGTAGACTATATCACGGAAGATTCCTAACGGCGGACAAAAATGTCTGTATATACTCCACCAAAAAAGACACTCGCATAAAAACTTCATACTCTCACTAGAGGATCGATATGCTATTATCGCTACATGTTCGCACACACCCAATCAAAAATATTATTGTTTTGTGTGTATGTGAATGAGCTGTATGATTGCGTTTCTGCTCTTTATTTAGATATTTTACTCTACTGCGCTGAGCAAAAGAAGAAGTTTAAGTTGGTGTTTTCGTTTCAACGAGCCCGTGTTCATTCAGCGTTTATCTCACCATCTGTCGCTAAGACATCTTTGTGTGCATGGTCGAGGCAGACTACTTTCATTCGCTCAGGAGCGCGTCGCAGGGCCATGAACCACTAGCGAATCACTATTGAACGTTCTATAAAACTGACGTCCTTGCACACGTAGGCCTTCTTGGCTCCTACTTTTTCACTCGATGGCGCCATCGAATGCTGCCTAGCTTCAACCGCGCTTCTCGGCTACTCCGTGGCACCCTGATTGGGTTACTGACTGTGAGACTCGACTGCCTCCAATACGGTCGAGACGTCTATCCAGTTCCTCAGGTCAGATGCAGGCAGGCGCTTACACAAAAGCAGTGCAACACTTCAGCTTTTTTAGCATCTCTTCAGCGTTTTACCGCAAAAAGTGTATATAAAAACGAAAGCAGGCAATGAACATGTCGCCCCTCTTCGAAAGCAGCGCGCTGTTGGTCTTTTCTTCGAATCTGGAATTCCATTGCAAGGCTATATTAGCACTTTCTGTTCTTGTCTTGAATGACATAGGTACCATCAAGTATTTTCTGCGTGGTGCTTTGTCGAGGTCTTAATTCTTTATCTGCCCGACATTCCTCAGCATTTCATTTCATTTCATTTCATTTATTTTTCCCTTAAAGGCCCGAGGGCATTACATAAGGGGGGAGCAAACTCAATATACAATGCGAACAAGAACAGGAAAACATAAAAATAACAAGAAAAGAAAAGAAAACAGAAACAAGAGAAATAATTCAAGGGTTAGACGAAGTAATTTTTAAAAAACAAAAAGAACAAAATACCGTAAGTAAATGGCGCCGAATATGTTATACAAGAGAAAAACGCTTTCACGAAACTGGTGAAACTTGAACCGGTCGGTACGTCATCGATGGCAACGTCAGCACAACTACACACACACGTAAAAAAAGTCGACAAGGTAAGTGCTGCCTCCCCCGCGCGCCCACAATTCAGCCGACGTCATCAGCGGTTTCTTTACGAAAGATGGTCGTTTAATTTTATCCTGAATGATTTGCGATCAGTGCATGATACGATGTTGTTTGGCAGGGCGTTCCACAGTACTATTGCGTCCGGAAAAAATGAAGAATTTAATGCTAAGGTGCGACAGTTGATACGTGCAATGCTATGATTATCGTTTAGGCGGCTAGATGTCCTGTGGGAGGGCTGTAGCTTTGCATGTCTCGTACGGGGATGATAATAGAAGTGATGTAGAAGACATAGGCGAGATATGATACGGCGTGACATGAGCGATGGGATGGCAATGGATTGTCTCAGTGCTGTGATACTGGTTTTCTTTGAATAGCAAGATGTTATAAATCGGATGGCGCGATTCTGTACGGCTTCAAGGTCGGTGGCGAGATACGCTTGTGATGGATGCCAAATAGAGGACGCATATTCTAGTTTGGGGCGAATGAAAGTTATATAGGCTAGTTGCTTTATTTCCGGGGATGCGGCCTTCAAGTTACGTCGCAGATAACCGAGTGTGCGTGAGGCTTCTGCGCAAATGTTTTGAATGTGGGTTACCCATGATAGTGATGGTGTTAGGTGGAGGCCAAGATATCTGTAGGATAATGCGGGGGTAATTAAAAGCGAGCCAATACTATATTGATGCTGATTCACAGTGTGTTTCCTCGTGAAAGTCATGGATTTACACTTGCTAATGTTTAAAGGAAGGAGGAATTTATTAGGCCAAGAGGCGAGTGTATTAAGATCAGATTGAAGCAAACATGAGTCGTTGGTCGTCTTAATCTCTCTGTATATGACGCAGTCATCCGCAAAAAGACGTAATTTTGATTTTATATTACAAGGGAGATCGTTAATGTAAATTAGGAATAGTAGCGGTGACAGTCCGGCGCCTTGTGGGACTCCCGATGTTACATTGGTGAGAGGTGAGTGGCTATCATTTGCGGAAGGGAACTGCTTGCGTCCTGAAAGAAAATTTTTAATCCAGCGGATTAGGTTGGCGGGAATTCCTAGGGATGAGAGTTTCTGAAGTAAATGACTGTGGGGAACGCGATCAAATGCTTTGGAGTAATCGAGGAATGTAGCATCTATTTGAAGGTTATTGTCCATGGATTCTAGTAAGTCATGTATGAACTCAGCAAGCTGTGTTTCATATGAGAGATGTTTTCTAAAACCATGCTGTTGAGGATGAAAGAAGCAGTTAGATTCGAGGTGTGCCATTAGGTTCGTGGATATAATGTGTTCGAGAAGTTTGGATGGGACACTGGTTAGAGAGATAGGACGGTAGTTGGATGCTGATTTGCGGTCACCTGTTTTGAAGACTGGAATGATTTGAGCGATTTTCCAATCGTCCGGTATTTCCTCCGATTGGAAAGACTGGGTGAAGATTAATTGTAATATCTGTGACGAGGTTTCCGATGTGTTTTTCAGTAGTTTGCTATTGATATGGTCAGAGCCTGCCGATGAAGACAATTTTAGAGAATCAATGAGGTTACTGATACCGTTTGCATTAATCTGTATCTCAGGCATTGTGACTGGCGGCGACTCTGATGGAGGCTGGGTCGAACAGTTGTGTGCGGGGGTGAAAACCGAAACGAAATAATGGTTCAAGACGGCGGCACACTGTTCTGATTCCACTGGTTCACCATCAGTTCCCATAAGGGCTATTTGGTTCGGCCGAGACCTGGGGGACAGAATACGCCAGAATTTGTTGGGGTTCGATTGCAAGATTCCAAGTAGATCGACTGAAAAGAATTTATGCTTTGCGGCAGCTACGCTTTTAATGTATGTTTTTGCAGACTGGTGATATCGGTCCCACGTAGCACGGCAGTTAGATGACTTTGCTGATCGATAAAGGCGTTTTTTCCTGTTTAGGAGACGTTTCAGACTTACGGTAAACCACTCATTGGTATGATCGGATTTTATATTTATTTTAGGGATGTATTTGTTTCTTAGGTTTATAAGTGTTGTTTTATATAATTCCCAGTTGTGATTGACCGTTCTCGACAAGTAGGACTCGAGAAAGTACGAGTGAAACTGTGCAAGTTCGTTATTCATAGCTTCAAATTTCCCCTTTTTATAGTTGAAGATTATCTTTTGAGATGCTGATCTTACTTTTAGTAGCAGTGATATGGAAATGTGTAGGAGAGCGTGGTCACTGATTCCAGGGAGAATCGTTACGTTTTTAATGTCGTCAGGACTGCTCGTCAGTAAAAGATCAAGAGTATTATTCCCTCTCGTCGGAAGTGATATGGACTGATGAAGATTGAAATCAAGAGTTAGATCGAGAAATTGCTTGGGCTCACTGGATTGTGAATTGCCAGGTACGCTGAGTAGAGGCCAGTTAATCTGGGGAAAATTAAAGTCGCCAAATAGAAAAATAGGTGAGTTGGGGAAGTTGTCCCTGATATATGTTAGGCTATTGTACAGTGAGTTGCCAAAAGATGGACCATGATCGGGTGGCCTGTAACAAATGCCAAATACAGCTTTCGCAGTTGAAGTATGGACACAAATCCACGATAATTCGAGTACGTCGTCGTGGCAAACTAAGGATGATGATAGTGTATTTCTTACAGCTATGAGTACGCCACCCCCACGACGGCCACTGCGATCTCGACGATAAATGGTGAAGTTCAGATTAGTGGGAAGCAATTCGTTATCAAGGACTTCTTCAGTTAACCACGTTTCAGTTAGAATGATAATGTGAGCTTCAATGTCGTCAACAAAGCTAAGGAGCTGGTCACGCTTTGGAATAAGGCTTCTTATGTTGGTGAATGCGATTGGGATGTCGAGGTATGATGAAGGACGTCTGTTGGGAGCATGATTTGTTGCGCGTCATTCGCTAACATCGGCGTTGGAAACACGTACAGTGCATTCGATAACCGAGTCAGTAACATGGTTGTAAGTATAACACTTTTTTCCAGCGTACAATTTATCAAGTCGCAGTTTGAAGGCGCATTTTTGAGGGCGAATAAACTTCAGAAGTTTGGAGCGAGCAAGACGTGTTTCAGGGGCAAAATCTTCTCTGATTGCGTATGGCGTGTCTTTCAGTTTAGGCCCACACGCCAGGATGTTTTCCTTGGTCTTGAAATGCGCTAGCCTAATGATGATTGGCCGCTGTTTGTCTGAGCAGAATGATCCTAGTCGATGTGCGCGTTCTATACATCCTGCGTCCAGATGAACATCGAGCTCAGTGGAGCACAGGTCTCGAACTTTTGTTTCCGACTCTTCCCAAGTTTCCTTTTCGACGTCTTTAAGGCCGAAAAAAAGTAAGTTGTTCCTACGCATGCGATTGTTTGCATCGATATTGGCGGCATGAAGAACTGCAAGCTCGCGTTTTATTATGTTGGTTTCGTCTATTTTCACATCGTTAGGTTCATTTTTGTGAGCGAATTCCAACAAAGAAATGAGGTTGTTTAGCTCCGATATTAGCTTTCCGTGGTTGTCTTGCGTAGCCTTAAGTTCTTTTAGTTCAGCAGATATGACGGATTGCGCGTCCTCGAGGCGTTTGAGTGCGTTTAGAACAGACGGATCGCCGAGTGATGTTGGCGGGCCTGGGTTGAGCTCAACGTCCCTTGATAGATACAGCAATATTTGGGACAACAGATGGAAGGATATACAGTCGCAGCACATTCGCACAGCGCTACGCCACTTGATCACATAGGGGCAAGACACCGCTACAAGACAACGGTTGCTATTTTTACATTCACTGCAATTGTTCATATAACCAACCTGTAATGTCAGCAGAGGGTTGAGCATGTTGCAGCGTGCGGTGTCGAGCCCCAGACGACCGGCGGCAGATAGCGGTATATATGCTGCGTGGGTGGGTCCGGTGACCGATGACGTCGATGAAGGGCTATGTTGCCAGGGGAGCAACAGTATCCGGGCTAAGTTCGGAGTGTCATCCACAACGGCGCTGAGCACACGGTCACTGACCACGCACTCCCCGCCTCGAGCGGGTGACGGGGCTTGAGAAAAGGGGCGTTCAGCAGCAGGCATCCAGAGTAGCAGAACCTGTAATGTCAGCAGAGGATTGAGCATGTTGCAGCGTGCGGTGTCGAGCCCCCATTATAATACTTATATGTTTGTTTGGTTTTGTACACCATTTGCCATGATCAATCATTAATTTGTTCTATTTTTACGCTACTGTGAATTCTTATTTTCTTTAAATTCGTAAACACAATTAACACTTTTTTATTGTGCTGCCTTGTAGCACCTTTTATTATATAACTGTATTTCGGTTGCATTAGATGCGCAAGTGCAAAACGGTTTTGAAAACATGTATTTGCAGTCGACAGTGTTGTGCGTTCTATGAATATCAGGATCAGTATTAGATTATAGTTCAGTGTGTACTGTGGCATGGTATAGTATGGTATGGTATTTTATGATATGGGGTCTCCAGCATCTGTATTCCGAGTTTGTGTCGCTATCGAAAGCGTCGCTATCTCCCTGACCTCGAGTTATCTGATTGGTGGAAACGTCGGAACCGGGTGTTAGTTTGATTACCACCACTTCCGGTTCCGGCGTTTTCACCAATCAGATCACTCGAGGTCAAGAAGATAGCTACACTTTTGTCAACGGCGCAAACTCGGAATGCGGACCATGATGAGTTTCGTCTGACCGTTGTTCTTCGATAAACAGCCGCTTCAATAACTTGTGCACCGAGACAACCTACGCTGAGCATCTATGCTAGTAGTCACTATGATCGGCGTAAGAGACTGCGGCCCGATTTTCACAGGGCGGCGACGCGAGTAGCCATTCATTTTTCACTTTGTGTTTGTTATTTCAGTCATTACATACGTGGCTACCAGCTTCGTCCGGCGGTACATTATTTGGTAAAAATGCTCCAACGGTTCAGCTACTATAAACTGCTCTGATAGTTAAGACGGCTGGAGTACCTAAGTACACAAAGAAGGAGAAAGATTGCCCGACGGCAGGTTCATCAGGTGTGTTCTCGAAGTTGACGTTGCCGTGATGGCACCCACTGATTACAGGTGCCTTGGCGTAAACAGGAATAGGCTACATGTAGAGACCGAGCTCAGGTAATAAACTAATATGCTGCACGTGAACGCCACTATAAATCATGCTGGAAGCAGGAAGAAATGCGATGTGAGTAGGTCGTAGATTTTGCGAAGTTAGGCAAGAAAATTATAGGGTGTTCATAAGCACCCTCACGTGTTGTAAGGCGAAAACCTTTTGGGGGCTCTGTCCCAACTACAATTCGACCACACTTTAATAATGCAGTTGCCGTGGTTGGGAAGCTGTTTATTTAGGTCATTTAGAATTCCACCGTATCTGTGTTCAAGCCATCGAAGTACTCTGATATCTTCTTATTCACTGTAGTTAGTTGGGCGACTCTGGCGTAGGGCACTCTGGTGGGGCCTGTCATCTAGCTTGACGTCGTGTGCGCATTTATGTGGTACGCTCGTTTGTGTTGGGCTTGCGAATCGGCTTTTGTAGGTCTTTGGTTTGACTGTTGGAAAATAGCGCAACTGCGACATCGCGGCGCTGTCTGACATCTCCGGGTAGCGAGCTCTGCTTTTTTAAATTGGCATGACGTCATGTCGCTCGCTCATGTCTGTTTATTGTGATAGCCATGTTGTGATTGCCACATAATTTCAAACTATATCTAGGTTATTTGCTTGTTCCTAAAGTTAAAGATTTGTCCTTAGGTTGAAAAACTTGTCCTTAGATCTAGAGATTTGCTCAATAGCTGTGGCGGCCTCAGTGTTACTGGCGCTATCAGGCGTGTGTAAAAGGCTCGTCTTTGCCATGCAGAGGTTGATCTTCAAGAATAAAAATTCCCTGCTACAAGAATGTAAAGCAGCGTCTATAGCTTGAGAAACTGTCGAGATACATGCATTTTCTATTCTTATCCTTATCACTTACACATTTTGCTGTGTCATCGAGAAGGGACAGAGGAGGTTTGTTAGCGGCCAATGCTGCCAGACAAAAAAAAAAGCTTACCTCTCCGCAGATATACCAGTGTGAACAATATTTAGTTTAGAGTGTAGTCTTTATATGGCTTAACGCCTCAAAGGGACTCAGACTTGAGGTACGCTGTAGTGGAAGGGTTAGAAAATTTCGGCCACTTGATGTGCCTTGACGTGCGCTGATATCGCATCTCACATGGGGCCCTTGCTGTTTGCTGCTACTGGAAAGGCCCACCGCGGCCAGGATTCGATCCCGCGGACTTGTATTCAGCGGTTGAGCTCCGTAACCACTGAGCCACCATGGCTTGGTGAACCTTTTGTGTCCCTAATTCTAGCAAGATATCTTTTTTTCTATCTTCTATGTATTGGTCAGCCTGTAGTAGCACTAAGCATCTCAACATGTGCCTCTCATGGGAAAAGCAGGGCTTCCCACGAGTTCCTCCGAGAACAGGTGGCGCTATAGGTGCAAGCTTTCCCCGATCCTGGTGGTCTGCTTTTTCTGGGTGAAGTTTTAGGAAAATAGTCTTACTCCACATTCTACTGACGAATAATAGCTGCCGTGGTTTCACCGCCTAAGCAAAGCTGCCGTTGCGGAAAATATATCCATCACCATCCTCTGTAGCTGCATTGTTCTAAGCTATGGTTTTAATAAATGGATATTTAATTGATTTTCAGACAGACTGCAATGTAAGAAAAATTCTGGTGGCGTGTTTTATTTCGAGACGCTCTCGTTAGTATAGACCAACACCGTGTTTACAAACAAAGGGGGCGCCCGCATCGCCGCAGCCGACTGGGGGTGAAAACTAGGGTTAGCTTCCATAGGAATACATGGAATCGAAATATTCCAAAGCAGTTTTCTCATTTCACGAGGCACCTGTGATGTGGTTATTCGGTACAAAGCAACTATGAACATCCTAGAACAGGTCGTCAAAATATGAAATCTCATTACCGAGGCGAAGTATTTTTAAAATACCGCGAAACATGTTAGGGTGCGAGTTGGGAGGGCGACCCGTAGAAATACATGTAAACACAACTTATCGGAACATTTTCCTCATTTCGCAGAGCATCAGAAGTGGTGGCCGGTCGTTAAACGTTGACCAACGCGTTGAAGGAGTGTGTGATAAAGTATGGTGCGTCATTACGGATGCAGTCTACTTTTAAAATTCCCCGAATAACCTGTGTTATGAATGCAGACACCGCCAAAATGCAAGCTGGGGGTAGCGAATCGCGCAGTTTTGCTTACAGTCTGATATGCTGCCGCATAGGGTAAATAAGCTTGATAACACTGTCACTCCAGTGATACGTCCTAGACAGAATTACATTTAAATTCTGGGCAGAGGCCGTGATAAGACAGTGCGTGAGCTTTTGGAGGCATTCCATATCGGGAAAAGGGGAGATAGGTGTGTCAGCGATACGTCGGGGCGGCTCTGGAAGGCAGAGATCAGTGTTCTTGATCGGGTTTTGTGATATTCCTTGATCATGTTTTGTAATATTCCTTATATTTTTTCTCTGTCTTTATGTGATTGTTATGTACTGCGCATGACCCCTTTTCAGCATATATTTGCTGTTATTGCTGCAAATAAACCAGATGTGAGTTAGCGCGTGTCCTGTGCCTTCTTCTCTTGTGTGTGTCTTCCCGTGCGCTTTATCTTCAGTCAAGTTACAATGCATCATCTAGCCCAACTTCAAGTTTTGTTCAACATGTGTATTTGCTTGATGTAGCAAATGGCAGAGGAGAGAGTTTATCTGATGACCAAGCATACTGGCGTGTAAATTTCACTCCTTTGTTTCCTGGGCCCCTATTGTGATAAACTAATGTCGAATGATATAGAGGATCAAAAAGAATACAACTAAACACAGCAATAGTCTCTATCTCCTGAGGGTGTTTTGCAGTATAGTTTGTACAGAAAGTGGTTGGAAACCTGTTAGCATATTTTGAGGAAAAAGAGGCATCTGAGTGAAGAGAGATGTGTGTGATGCTAGCACAAAGCGTGTGAAATTGGCAGAGAAATTTTGAGCATGTATATTTCTTTTCTAGGTGACACCATGATAAATTTGATATGGCCGCTACATCAAACACACAATGTCGTTGCCATCGGAAACCAAGTGTTTCTGTGTCAAGGGTTTGTGCAATAAATGAAGGTATGAATTTGCATCTGTTTCTTTCACTACTCTCACTTTTCACGAAATATTACACGCATGTGAACAGTGAGTAAAATACACATTATTATTGGACACTTGAAATATAGTTAGCATAACACAAGATATTAATACTTTGTATGAACACGATTCTTTAAAATAACGGTGGCCAATTATTGGAACACAGTCGTTACAGTGTCCATATACGCTATCAATAGGCTAATCATAGGAGGTGTAAATACGTTCTATGTAAATACATTCTATTCAATCACGGTGGCAAATTGTCGGAAGGGAGGTCATACATAGATCATACGTGTTCTAAAGACTTTCTTTTGATGGTCGATAGCTTCTATGATCATATTGTCTAAAGACATCGCATAAAGTGATCATAGACATTTTTGTAAGGGATGCATACCCCGAGTGCCAGTTTCATTTATTCAACGCGTGGAAACATTTAGAAGCAAATAGCGTACTCCGCATACTTTTATCCGCATCGAAATGTCCAGCCATAACTGAAGACGCGTATCAACCATACGTTCTAGCAATTTTCACAATTTGGAAGTAAAAGAAATCCATCTAAGATGTGATATACTTTTTTTAGATTTACCAGGCTTTGGAGTGGCTATTTTAACTTCTTGCAGCCATTGCTCGAGTATCTCTCCTCACAGTAATACATTACTTAAAGAGGCGAGAAAAGCTTCCAAAATATCTTCGTCTAACTTCAACTCTTCATGGGTCACGTCATTTGGACCAGGGCCCAGTTCAGTTCAGTTCAGGCGTTCAGTCGTGTCCGACTCTTCGTGACCCTATGGACCATGTCACGCCACGCTTTCCGGTCTCTCACTATCTTCTTAACATCACATAGCTTCATCTGCAATGCCTCGAGAATGCCATCTAACCATCGCGTTCGCTGCCTACCCCTTCTCCGGCGACCCTCAACCTTTCCCAACATCAAATCTTTCTCCAGCGACTCCTCTCTTCTCATCAGATGACCAAAGTAGCTGAGCTTTAACTTTAGAATTTGACCCTCCAATGAGCAGTCAGGGTTTATGGTCGACAATATCGACTGATTTGATCGTCTGGCAGTCCAAGGAACTCTTAAGAGTCTTCGCCAGCACCACAATTCAAACGCGTCAATTCTTCGGCGGTCAGCCTTTTTCACAGTCCAACTCTCGCATCCATACATCACAACTGGAAAGACCATAGCACGGGTTATACGGATCTTGGTTGGCAGACTAATGTCTCTGCTCTTTACTAGGCGGTCAAGGCTAACCATTGCTCTCTTTCCCAGAAGCAGGCGTCTCCTAATTTCATGGCTGCAGTCTCCTTCCGAGGTAATCTTGGCTCCCAAGAACAGAAAATCTGTCACAGCTTCCACTTCTTGTCCATTGATGCTCCAGGACTTGATAGGGCAAGACGCCATGATCTTCGTCTTTTTAATGTTCAGTTTAAGCCCAAACTTCTCACTCTCTTCTTGTACGCGCATCAGAAGTCTCTTGAGTTCCACTTCACTTTCTGCCATTAAAGTGGTATCATCCGCATATCTAAGGTTGTTGATACGTTTTCCAGCAATCTTCACTCCAGCTGATGACTCGTCCAGACCAGCCTTCCTCATGATGCACTCTGCATATAGGTTAAATAGGCAGGGCGACAGTATGCAGCCTTGCCTCACCCCTTCCTCAATCGGAAACCAATCAGTAAGACCATGCCCAGTTCTGACTGTGGCCTCTTGCCCTTCATAAAGGTTCCTGAGGAGACAGATGAGGTGAATTGGAACTCCCATCTCTTGGAGAGCTTGCCACAATCTGCTGTGATCTACGCAGTCAAACGCTTTTGCATAATCAATAAAGCAGAAGTAAATGGGTTTCTGGAACTCTCTTGCTTTTTCCATGATCCAGCGAAGGTTGGCATTCCAGGGCCCAGGGCAGCCTTCAATTTTGTTTCATCTGTTGTTGCTAGGAATTCAACCAGCGTGAATGGGGACAGTATTCCGGAAACAACACGAAGTGACAGGTGTACCCCTGTATTAGGCGGAAAAGTGGACGGGATGGGAATGACAGGTGGTTGGGTATCGTAACTGAGAAATATTACTTGTGCCGTGCAAATGCAGAGACACATTGTGTTTTTCAGGACGCGAGACACGCACAGGAAGCCGGTTGGGATGTCGTTCATCGCAGCGAATTTCTCAAAACACCATCCAAATAGAAGCTCCACTGGCTGCTGCGCCCTGAACCGCGTACCCCTCCAACCAGTTCTGGCACGATAGGCCGCGTGCCGCTTTTACCTGTCAGCGCTGGAGCTTGTCGTTCAAGGCTTCTGGATGATAGCTGGCTTGAACCTCTTCTTGGTGATGCTGTTTTCAAACCAGGTAAAAGGAGAAAGATGTCGCTCGAGATTTGTCGGCCCAAGATTATAAAGTAGCAGTGTCTCTTCCACTTTTCAACGCTGGGATGGAGTCTCTGAACAAATCCAGTGCGTTCCTTGCTAGCAAAGATCGACACGCGTACAGTGTAGCTGCCCTGCTTTGGAGATGAATTCGCTGCGGATCGTGCAGGGAGAAGTTAACACGAGTGTGGGTGCAATCATTCTTCTAGCATCTTGGTTTGCGGTGCGAGTCTCCTCGCCGAATCACAAGGCGAGGTCTGGTAAATGTTGTGGCATGACCGAGTTGGTGCAGCTAGTGTAGGCGTTGAGACGCCATTAAGCAGATTATAGTTCCGAATAAAAGAGTCGATGATGAGAAGCCTCCTTGACTGGACCCGGAATAATCCACCTCATAATGAGGGGCACAAAAATCACTGGCGACAAGAGTAGGGCACCAAGGATCATGTCGACGCAGCCAGATGAGCAAACCTAAATGAATACAAGTTGCACCGCTGCGTAGGGACACACACAATAAATGAGCGCAGTGGCACACTTTGCAAGTTCCCCTATGCAGGCACTCCCTCTTTATACGAGTCGTGTTAAGTATTCGTGGGTAAAGCCGTTCCTGGTTTATCACCTTACAGACACAAGCGGCGACGTATAGGATCGCTGGTGCTCGCAGCTTCTCAACTCAAATATTTGTGAGAATTCTGCTCTTGTAGCAGCAAAGTTCAGGCTCGAAGTGAACCAAAGAGAATGTTTTCAAATAGCACTCCAATCTTGTCAGCAAGACAGTTCCGTTAAAGAACAAACGTATGCGTGTTCAAAGCAGCCATCAGCAATCCCAATAATATCCTGCGAGCAGCAGTGAAGGCCTGTAGCTCTTGTGCGACATGTCTGTAAGAGGTGTCGGGGTCCTAGCAAGTTCTGCACAGACTCATTTGTTGGCTCACTGCTATTACAGGTGCAGTGTCTTTGCTACGCATTTCGGCCCACATTCAGGCAACCAGCTCCGTCCCCCTCTTCCTTCATGGCGGCGAACGCGCGTGTTATCCGATTGCTGCACGTGCTCCTGCCACCACCATTGGCTTCGTGTACCCCCTCCCCTCCCCTCCTCCTGCGTGGCGGCGCCAGTGTTCTCCGCTTGTCGAAGCGCCGGCACGCTATCAGCGGATCACGGTTCATGCATCCCAAGCCTAAACGCAGAGCCACGTTGTCTTGAATCGCTAGTGGCGTCAGCGGCATCAGTCAGTCGCTGCTATCTCTTCGCTGCGCAGCGTTCCTATGGGCCTGCGCTTCCTCCCACAAACTCCCGATAACTTAATTACTCTCTTCATTTCTCCGACCACAAAGCTTTCTTCATGACCATCAAGAACTTTTAGTGGAATGTTTTTTTGTAGGAATATGTGTGAAAATTAAAAATGTTGTCTGTAATTGTACATACATGTCTTGCTAGAAATATTTGCCTCAATTTATCGAAAAGGTCAAACAACTGATGAGCTGGGCTCAACTTTCGCATTAGAAAATTTTGTATTTGTCGGCACTTTTTTTTTTCGATTGTTATCTTTATTCATTTGTTTATGCTGTTCTCAGTAAGCTTCACTTCGCTTGCTTTGTCTTAAATCCTATATGTACCGGCCATAGAAATAAATGCCTTTCTTGCCAGTAAGAGCTTGTGTGTGCCCCCTTACGTGTCTTTTTTTTCTTTTTTTTCGCGCTGTTGGGCGGATCAAAATGAGGATTGCCATTTTTCAGACGTAAATACAGTTCGGTGCAGCGCCTTTCTCAAAACTTCTTCTTTGTTATGAAGAAATAAAAAAAGACACACAGTGAGATTGCCCCAAAGGAATGGAAACAAGACAAGCCACTGCAAATATGGAGCCAGTGTCTTTAAGCTGAGAAACATTTTTATAAATCCGCTCTTACATGGAATTTAAATAAGGGTAATTTCCCTCTGAAACCAAAATAAATGTCACTAGTAACTTGAATATTTCAAACAAAGACCTTTTTGATAAACGCTGAGAAAGAAAATGTATTTGCAATAAAAAACTGAAGTCAGCGCGCTGTATAGAGATGGAATTTGTTTTGTTTTTCTGACCAATACTTCAAAACTAGCCATACCCTTTGGTTGGCTCACCTTCCTGCATTTTAGTGCGGAAACGCCCGTGAATATATACGTGTCTTTAAAAATTCACTTTAATGCTCTAAACGAAACTGCGTAAGGTGTGAAGTGAGAGTTTCATAAAAGCATTCTTTTTTTTTTTTTATCGTCGTGTAACGCATTCTCTGTAACCGTTGATGGTGAAGTTCTTTAGTCTTTGCACCATATGGCTAACGCTCGAAAATAATTCATCGTTTCCGCTTCACACCAAGCCCAGCACAGCTAAGGAATAATCAGGAACAGTCAGAGACAGATGCGACAAAGATATATAGCGTCGAACACGGGCGACAACGTAAGTCGGACGCTGTGAAGAATCGTTTGTCATGAGGGGCTCTGAAGTTGAAACTCCCGCAGCTTGTCACCTCGGAAAGCGCTGACACCGCAGCTAAAGAGAATTTTTGTCGAGTTTTCCGTTCATTCCAGTTACCTTAGAATAAACTTTCCAAATGCCCTGCGTCATTTGTAAACACAGCAGCTGCGCTGCTTGTGCCATATATAGGAGTGCTTCTGCTGGTAGGGAGCAGCGCTACTAGACGCTCTCCCACAGTTCACCAATATGCTTAGGAAGCTGATCTGACCTTCGCTTTTTGCGACCGTCGTCAGAACAGAACTTGCGGACAGAAGCTTCAGACTGCTTGCTAACTGTATGAATGCGAAGCCTTCATAGCCCTGGGAGTAAAAATTTTTCGGCATCCATTGAAATTCTTTCTGCAAGGTTTATATTCTTTGTGTGTGTGTGATGTGCGTACCCTTTACAGAGACACTTAAGACTGCTATCGCTTCAGCTATGGAGCCACACTAGCATACAGAAGGTGGTGTGATTGTAAGGAACAAAACCGCAGAAAGGGCAGGGCAGAGACAAGTTTCGTTCCTTATGATGTTCCAACAACTCACCTACAACCATGGTCTAATACGGCACTGTGATGCGAGCACCGGCTTCGTCTGGCTCTTCGCCGCCTTCCGGGCTTTTGAAGCTAAAGCTTCCCTACTGCAGATAGTTTGAGCCGTCGAATATGCACGGTTTTTACCTTGAGGGAGATGTAGAGGTCAAACTGCTGTGATAAGTCTGGTGGTCGCATTGGGACTTCGGGGCATAGTCATGTAGGCCACCAATGGCCCGTGACCCCTGTCAAGGTCAAAGCCACGCAAGGACATAAGTGTGACGTGGAAGTAGAGGGCGTTTCACGGGAGATGCGTGCGTTAATAGGAGCCCCCAAGCTCGTGCCCAGGTTAAAACATTGCGCGAGATGGAGGAGGGCTAGCACTCCGCTACAGTAGCGTGTCGGAATGAAGGCCTGAAAAGGCGGCTTGCCGTAGAGATAGTTGAACCGGCTTTACGTTTAGAGAAACGCACGATGTGTTTAATCCAAGATTGGCAGTGATCATAGCCATGTACTTGAAGCTTTAACTGCCATCTGCCGAAAGTTAAACCACCAGCTACTTTTGTCTACTCAAGTGCTTTTGCACCCGATGCATGCGGTCCGCTAATTGTAATTTCCTGCTGACTCCATCAGGAGTCAAATTTGTTTGTACTCCTTTCAAGCTATAGTTGTCAAGGAGACTCAGTGGTTAGGCAACTTGGCTACGAACCGTAACTTCAGGCTCCTACTTGGCCGCAGCGACCATGTTTTGATGGAGGAGAGGGGCAAAATGCATTTGTCTGCTGTTCGATTCCATTACAAGTTAGATTACAAGAGGCGATTCCATTACAAGAGGCTCACTACGCTGCCAACCTTTCATACTGCACTTTGGTTGTGGTCATGTTCATTGTTTTCATTTCCTCTGACAATGCCCAATAAAGACCAAATGGGCGGTATTCAATTTCGATGCGAGGTTGTATTTCGGCACGTGAATTCCAGGCAGCGCAAGCAAATGGCGCATTATAGTGTCCAGACGCGAGTTAAAGAAAGCACTAGCTTCCTGCCCAACTTTTTAGGTGCCTTGAAGAAACACGTATCGTAGCATAGCCTACATGTGTCTGAAAAGGTAGCGCCAGAGTTAGCACTCAGAATAAATTGTACTTTGGCGGACTATGTGACACGCAATGATACCGTGCTCGGTAACCACTCAACACTAAGAACGCACGGGATCATGCAAATCGTTCCAGCGAGACTCACAGAGAACATGAACGAGGAAAGAATGCCAAGGGAATTCATAGAACTCATGCGAACCGTTCTGTTGTTGGTGCAGCATGTGCCCCGCTTAACCTTTCTACACCGCCTGTAATATTCATACATTCGCTTAATTCTTCCCTCTTTAACACGTGGCACAGACAATCTTGATCAAAACCTTTCATTCCCTTTAAAATTTGGAATCGTTTCAAATTACATGCGGGTTCCGCCTACGATGCGCGTCTGATATCAAAATGAAAGCACATCCCTTGTCCTGGCGTCTGGCGCCCCCCGCCTGGTGACGGCTGTGTGCTTGCGACACCGTGCATAACTTGGAGGGGAGACCAAAGGCGTTTGACCCTGACTGTAAAGTCGTGTTCAACGCTAAAGCATCCCGTTTGTTTTGATTAGGATGATTACAGCAGTCATTTCGTGGTTTGAAGCGAATTTCTGAAGCCTGCATGAGCCTCTCTGCATCTGTGCGCTTAGTTCTGTGTGCTTTCGCAGTGCGTTTATTTTGACTACGTATGTCGTGTCAGATAAAACATGAACTTATGCTCAAATAGAACATATGTGGAGTGAAGGAACACACTTCAGCGTATTTAAAAGTTTGAAAATGTTACTTTTTCCTAAATAAAGCGATGAAATTAAAACGATAACCGAGACCACATATGCCTGAATAACTTGGTTTTGCAGCACTGCGTAAAGTGCCGCCCACATAGCCTTGGATATATGTGCAACAGAAAGCTATTGCCAGGCATATTTTCCCATGCCAGCCACCACACATTCTATTAGATGGTAACCTCGTTTTGACAGACGGAATGCTCCAAATTGAACTTCTTTTTTGTTTCAATGACGAAGGAGAGTTTCCGTTTAACTTCAAGGTAATTCGATTAAATTCAGGTGACTCCACAAGACTTATCGAAGGGGCGTTTTTTTTTTTTCGAACTCGCGCCTTAATCACGCTTGTTCTTAGGCCCATTCAGATAACAACTACATTAAGACGTTCGGGTTATCTCTAGCTTCACATAATTAAAAATGGGTGGGTAACTGCGACTTCAAATTGCTGGCAGTCCGCAGTAAGAAAAATATACGTCGTCAAGAATATTGCGTGAGGCTATTTGACATAGACGATTACAAATAAGCACATTTTATTTTAATCTACAGATTGAAGTGGCACAGTAATTTGATATATTGATTACTCAGCAAGACAGCGGAAACCGGTAGAATTGGTTTGATATCATTCATCGTTTAGGATGCATCTTTTTGTGCGTTACAGAAAATGAACTTGATTCTGTGATTCTGTGTTTCAGGGAGCACACCGTGAATGCCCTGACTAGCAAACACTTTTTTTTGTCCTGTTCTTTTTTTCTTTCTTTCTTTATTCAATACTGCGAACCTCGTATAGGTCCAAGCAGGGTGGTAACATGGTAACAAAATAATAATAACAAAGGAATTAAACATCAAAGTGTGGAGAAAGGCAATAATGAATCAATCCAGTCGGTTACTGTGCGAGGAAAAAATGAAAACTTGAATAAATCAGTTCGTAGTAGCTGTGGCCAAAATCAATACTTAGGTAAACCTTAGAGATGGAATCTGAATACAGTAGTACTACAGGTACTACTGTACTACCAATACACCAAGCTACAAGCTCGATGTATCGGTGCTTATTCATGGAGCACAGGCGCGCTATGGAACAGGGACGTAGAAAGAGAATATGACGTCCGCGAACCTTCAATCAGTGTTTCCACCTTGCTATGGCAGATAGTTTTGCTTTACCCAGAAATGACGTTTTTTTTTTTTTTTCCGCTGCTGATTATTCTTGTTTTTATCCTTAGGGCGATAGTAAGCAGCGCTCAACAGCTGTGGCCGCTGCAAGGCCAACACGCTGTCGTCCCCCGCACTCAGCGCTGTATGTCCCAACAAAGCGAAAAGCGAAAAGCGAGAAACGTTCATCAAATGTTGTAGTTTTACATTTAATACTAATATTTACCTTCATATTGACTCCGTCAACGAAAGAGCGAAAGAGAAGCCCATGGGTGTTTGGTTTGAAAAATAGCTTGATTGCTTTTCATTCGCAGAGGCTCTGGAAAAGCGGAAACAGCTGCTCTTCGTCTTTTATTGCCTCTTTCCTTCGCTGTCGATGATCAATGTCAAACCTTATTCAGTTTAGAAATAACATGTTTGCCGACTAGGTATTCTTGATAATGTATATTCCAAAGGTATTTCGTCTTTATTTACTGAATAATTGAGTGTTTACGTAATACAAACTCTGTTTGAAAACATTTACGACCGTAATTTTAGACAATATATCTTCTCAATATATGCTCTCCAGCTTGCTGAGGCGAAAAAATATAATCATAGTACTGTCGTCACTCCAAACGCATTGAAACTCACTGCAAATAGTGTCCGCACTAGTGCATGGGTTTAGATTGGATTGCAGAACATATATTGTTAGCCATTGAGCCCAGTGTGAGCGATGCACTAGATGGCTTCGAGTCCACGGTTTTTGAAGACCCTGCGTGCCTACTCAGTGGCCCCGACTTGTATCCATGCGTCTCAGATGGCCAGTATAGGCTCCCACCTTTGTCATCGTCATCACCCTATAATCAGCATCATTATCATCTCTGTCATTAACTACTACCATCACTATCCCGAACATTATCAGTACTTGTCATTACCCTATATGTATGATATTTTATTACTGAACCTACATTCCTATCTATGATGATTGACTGCGCACGCAGACACACTGCCGACATATTTGTCTTACACTTCCGACATCACCACCCATGAGCTAAGCAAGGCTTTCGCTTCAATAACTTTCTGCGCTTTGAGCTAATAACCCCCGAGCCATTACTAACTGATAAAAATGCCGGGCCTTGCAGTGTACGGTGACACCCCCTCAGGAAGTATACCAGCCTAAACATAGTAAAGCAAAGAACAATATATTGGATTCTCACGAGTGCAATCAGCGTGAAATGCTGGTGTCGTCAGCAAACATTTATGTGCGAAAATATAACAAACACGCCTCTGGAGAAGTCTAAAGACCACGATATTAATGAGTCCAACACTGTCCGAGCAGAAGGCCTAAAAGGTCGCAGCCACTTACGCAAAATATCGGCTCGATGTCTTTATTACTGCTGATCCATTGTCGCTGCCGAACCTGAGAAGACACTGCCGCATTCTTTATGAACATCTGCCTGCCAGCAGGCTGCCTAACGTTAGTAGAGCAAAGAGCCCCATTGTAGGCAGCCCTTTTTTCTTACCAAAATATATATCGGTAGCTGGTCCAGTATGCTGGCAGGGTGACAGCTTCCGCCTGCAACCACCTAGGAACCGCCATTTTCACCACTGTGATCTAGCTGATCATGGCCGCGGTCTTCGTCATGTCAGTGCAAATGTTTGTTCTAAGGGATTAATAGTTCAGTCCTGCAGTGCGTTGAAAGCACTCAATAACGGATAAGGGTGAACCCCTCCCCCCCCCCCCCCCCCCCCCGCCATTCTTTGCTAATCCGAATGGGGCCGTTTCTCTAGGATTGCAACGTTTATAGTGGACTCTTTCTAATTTTCTTTTTTATACTTGAATACAACCCTCTGGTGGTGCATAAAGAGTGGTGCATTCTAGCGCAACGTACTTAAAACACTCTTCACACTTACAGTGCTCTTCATATAGGCGACGTTCCTAGAATTTGTTCTCATAGCTGCGCGTTCGTAGACATTCTGATCGCGCTTTGAACAATAGGGCACTGCTTTTAGATATAAACGATTATTTGCTTATTCACCTTACTCTTCCTCTATGGAGGTTCAGCGGCAGCGCCAGGAGGTGTTTTGGTTCGTTGGTTGACCGGTTCACTTCCCATTGAATTCGTACAGCTCAAGTTGGTCCAGTTGTAACACAGTGTCAGCCGCCTTCTCTCAACATGCCCATCATATGACGCGTATCAGTTAATCCGCGGGCCACTGTAGATATAGATTGGTGTGAAAAGCTTCAGTCAGATATACCATCTCGATTATGTATCCATTCCCATCTCAGAGCCCAGCACTCCACTGATGCCGATGTTGCTATTTACTATAAAATACCTTAACTTCTAGCTGTCACCACAAAAAAAGCTGGAGGAGATAAAAATATGTATTGAGAAATAACTCTCAAGTCTCATAATTGGAAAACACCACTGGTTTGAATTTCCTTAATTAGGAGCAGTGTATTGCAAAGGAGGTGACTGTGCTATATATATACGCCCGAGCGCAACGCAATCAGTGCTTCTGCGACGAGGCGGAAAAGTTCCTCGCATTCCGTGTAAAAATAATACACCACTATATATTCTTCGTTGTAAATAGTGCACAATTTAGGGCTACGTACCACTAGGTGCATAGGTTCACAACAGGGTAAAGTGCGGTAAGCGTTTGGGTAGGCGCAATGGGCCGAATAACTATATCCAAGTCTTGCAATAATATATATATTTTTTTTTTGTCATTGCCTGCCGCCTTCTGAGGCGGAAAGAATTATTCTGTGGGGCAAAGTCCTGTGAACATAATGAAGAGGCAAACGCTCTACACTACGGCCAAGGTATTATTAACGGTGGTGCGAGAGGACAAACCGACCCGAAGTTCTTGAAGGCTTGCACACTGCATTATATGAGCTTGGAGATATGTGCTATATATATATATATATATATATCTATATGGAAAACTATATTTGCACAGGGAAGCCCGCCATAACCATAACAAATTGTTTAGTGAGGACTCCCCTGAACAAAACAAAACTGTGAATCGAGACCCAGAAAACCAGCGCGCTGAACGAGAACAGAGTACAACTAATTTATGGGGCCAAAGCCACCTTTGTTCTTCAACAAGGCGCGTGTAGAGTAACCGCACAATAGAATGAAACAAATATATATATATATATATATATATATATATATATATGCTTCATTCTATTTCCTCGTTGGCACCCCTTCCTTCATTTCGCAGCATCGCTGTCGGCGTTCTTCCTTATTACCAGTTCCATGAATAAATAAATAAATAAACTTTCTCTACCTAGAATCGAACCTCCATCGCTTGGATCCCAGCCGAGCGCTTTAACCAACTGCGCCATGCCCGAGATTTTTTTCTTTATTGCTAAATGTACATAATTACAAAATATACAATACATATATTTAATGTATTTACACGTTCGCCACGCCGTTTGGTGGCCGGGAAAAATAAAGTGTTTTCATCTGTGCTAGTTTCCTAAACACCAACTCTGTTCCACCACCACAGTCTGAATCTTTCCAAACATGGTTGTACAATATTCCCAACAACGTATTCGTGCAGAGATCTCGCTCCAGTGTCACAATGTCGATAATCTATAGCACTGAGCCATACAGAGTGCAGTCCAAACAACAATATGGCATCGTATGGTACTGCTTTGTCGTGAACGGGCAAGAACCTTATACCTTGCGGTATAAGAGGAAGCTTCTTAATGGTACGCCTTAACACGTCGGAAAAAAAAAAAAGATCTATGAAAATATTTTCATTAAGGCTGCGATTTGAGCGAGTTTCTACTGATTCATAGTGAATATAGCGCGGGAAAACAGGACGACGACGGGAAAACAAAGACAAAACGGCGGCTGTCTTTCATAGGTGCTAAGGTATGGAACACTGTCAGTTCAGTTAAGTTCAGTCGTTCAGTCGTGTCCGACTCTTCGTGACCCTACTGACCATGTCACGCCACGCTTTTCGGTCTCTCACTATCTTCCTAACATCACATAACTTCATCTGCAGTGCCTCGAGGATGCCATCTAACTATCGCGTTCGCTGCCTACCCCTTCTCAAGCGACCCTCAACCTTTCCCAACATCAAATCTTTCTCCAGCGACTCCTCTCTTCTCATCAGATGACCAAAGTAGCTGAGCTTTAACTTTAGAATTTGACCCTCCAGTGAGTAGTCAGGGTTTATGGTCGACAATATTGACTGAATTGATCTTCTGGCAGTTCAAGGAACTCTCAAGAGTCTTCGCCAGCACCACAATTCAAACGCGTCAATTCTTCGGCGGTCAGCCTTTTTAACAGTCCAACTCTCGCATCCATACATCACAACTGGAAGGACCATAGCACGAGTTATACGGATCTTGGTTGGCAGACTAATGTCTCTGCTCTTTACTAGGCGGTCAAGGCTAACCATTGCTCTCTTTCCCAGAAGCAGGCGTCTCCTAATTTCATGGCTGCAGTCTCCTTCCGAGGTAATCTTGGAGCCCAAGAAAAGAAAATCTGTCACAGCTTCCACTTCTTGTCCCTTGATGCTCCAGGACTTGATAGGGCAAGACGCCATGATTTTTGTCTTTTTAATGTTCAGTTTAAGCCCAAACTTCTCACTCTCTTCTTGTACGCGCATCACAAGTCTCTTGAGTTCCGCTTCACTTTCTGCCATTAAAGTGGTATCATCCGCATATCTAAGGTTGTTGATACATTTTCCAGCAATCTTCACTCCAGCTGAAGACTCGTCCAGACCGGCTTTCCTCATGATGCACTCTGCATATAGGTTAAATAGGCAGGGCGACAGTATGCAGCCTTGCCTCACTCCTTTCTCAATCGGAAACCAATCAGTAAGACCATGCCCAGTTCTGACTGTGGCCTCTGGCCCTTCATACAGGTTCCTGAGGAGATAGATGAGGTGAATTGGAACTCCCATCTCTTGGAGAGCTTGCCACAGTCTGCTGTGATCTACGCAGTCAAACGCTTTCGCATAATCAATAAAGCAGAAGTAGATGGGTTTCTGGAACTCTCTTGCTTTTTCCATGATCCAGCGAAGGTTGGCAACTTGGTCTCTAGTTCCTCTGCCCTTGCGAAACCCAGCTTGCACGTCCGGAAGCTCCCGATCCACATACTGCTGCAGCCTACCTTGGAGGATTTTCAACATCACCTTGCTAGCATGCGAAATAAGCGCGATCGTGCGGTAGTTGGAACAATCTTTGGCACTGCCTTTCCTTGGAATGGGTATGTAAACTGACCTCCTCCAATCCTGTGGCCACTGCAGGGTTGTCCAAATCTTCTGACATAATGTATGCAGAATGTTAACAGCGTCATGGTTGAGGTTTTGAAGCAACTCAGCTGGAATGCCATCAATTCCGCTAGCTTTGTTCTTAGCAAGGCTGGCTAAGGCCCATTCAACTTCACTCTTCAGGATGCCCGGCTCGAGATCAGTGATCACAACCGTCTTATGTTGGGTTTGCACATTCGGGTCCTTCTTGTACAGTTCTTCTGTGTATTCCTGCCACCTCTTCTTTATCTCTGCGGCTTCAGTGAGGTCCTTGCCTTGTTTGTCCTTTATCACGCCCAGCTTAGCACAGAAGCTTCCTTTGATATCTTTGATTGTCTTATACAGAGCTCTTGTGTTCCTTAATTGGCTGTTGTCCTCAACTGCTTGGCACTGTATGTTCAGGAAGGCATTCTTATCTCTCCTTGCTATTTTCTGAAAATCCGCATTGAGAACCTTATATCTTTCTCTTTCCCCCATGACTTTTGCCATCCTCCTTTCCTCAGCTATTTGCAAAGCCTCTTCAGATAACCAGATTGCTTTCTTGCACTTCTTTTGCTTTGGAACTACCTTAGTAGCAACTTCTTTTATTATATCGCGAACATCAGTCCACATCTCTTCGGGCTCTTTGTCTTCTAGATCTAATTCTTGAAATCGATTCCTCACTTCCACAGCATATCCTAATGGAACTTGATCCAGATTATACCTGAAAGGCCTTCTAGTTTTCTGCGTTTTCCTCAATCGAAGTTTAATCTTGGCAACAAGAAGCTGATGATCGGTGCCACAATCGGCCCCAGGCCTTGTTTTTACTGCTTGTATAGCGCTTCTCCATTTCTGCCGGCAAATAATATAATCGATCTGATTCCTGTACAGACCGTCCGGTGAAGTCCATGTGTACAGGCGCCTCTTGTGCTGTTGAAAATAAGTATTCGCTATGGTCAGGTTGTTTTCTTGACAAAACTCTACTAACCTCTGCCCAGCTTCATTTGGCTCACCAAGACCGAACTTGCCTGTACCACTACCATAAGACCATAAGCCACACTCTACCATAAGAAATAAAATATGCTCGAACTTTCGCGTCTAGAGCTAAAACTTTTTTTAAGCGCATGCATTATATACGATACTAATACTGTGCACCGTTGGCATCTGATTTATTACTCTAATTTAGCACGCACGATGTTCTTCTCTTTTTTCTTTTAAATGCAGCGATTGTTCCTTGTTCTGCTTGCTTTTTAGAATTTGTATTGATGTATACATCCTACTCCCCACTGTTCCTAGTTTGTATTATGTATGTGACGAAGTGTCTGCATCATTGTATTTCATTTTTTGGACCCATAACTAGCCTATGGCTACGGGTCCAAACAGTGGTGGACACATCTTTATTGTATTTTCAAGAAAAAAAAAAAAGACACAACACAAGCGCCGACTAGCAACTGTTTTTTATTCGAAGAAAATGTTCTTTAAATGCTTTCTTATCCTAGAAAACAGCAAAGGTAAATGGAAGACAACCAGAACTACTAATCATGCATGGCGATGACAAGACACAAACATCATCGTCGTGGAGCATGCACGTGAGACAGTTAGATGTCTTTTCCGGATAAGTAAGAGAACATTTTATCATTGAGAGCAATAGAAGGATCCCTGATGCAGCCGCCGCTGTTATCTTGAATATGAAATGCCTCTATAATCTCGCGTGTTAACCTATCATTTTGTTTGGCGAGGATGACGGTGATTGAGAAAATAGGAGTACATGCACCTTTCTTGAAATGACGGGCAAGACTGCATGAAGAATCACTGGACCGGCAATTGTAATGGTCAATTAAACGAACATTTATGCATCGCCCCGTCTCACCTATGTAACCGCTTCGCAAGTACAAGGTATCCTGTACACTACCTCCATCATGCAGTGTAGGGTATTTTTCGTAGGGGACCATATGGGGATATTTAAAGAGCAGCTGCATCACTTTTAGAGAATTCCTCGATATTCAAGGATTCAAATCTGCATAGGCTGTAGGTAATGCATGCAATGCATGCAAAGTGTTTTTGCGCTAGCATTCAAACTGATGACTTAATCGACGACTAAACCTCGAGCTTCTCCTCAGAGCACTAAAGTTCTGTTGAGAAGTTGAGTGATGACGTCACGGACGGTACTATTTCTGATGTTCGTTGCCTTCGCCCACGTCCTGCTGCACATTTTCTGACGATGCTAATCAACATTTCTAGGGCTTTGTTTTCGGCAGCTTTGTTTTCATTTCTTCGAACTAAGTGTGTCTATGCAGAAAACGTACCGGTACCGTCAATGACGTCATCATGGGTTGCTGTGCAGTGCGGTGAAGCCTGATAGCTGTGGCGTCATTGTTTCAAATGCTAACGCCAATATATTTAGCATGCTTTAAGTACAAGCTATAATCATTCAACCGCTCGAAACTCATCAAAATCTAAAATCAATGCACCTTCCCTTTAACGTACACTGACATCGCACACCAATGGCCCCTCTTCGTTTCTCCATAGAGACAGTTAAGTGGTTTGCAGTAAAGGAAAGGCCCAGTATCTGCCTCTGGCGTAAGAGAAACTAGTTGGTATGGAATATATGCAAAAAATAAAGTCTGTAATTGTACATACGTGTCTTGCACGAATTCTTTGCCTCAATCTATAAAAAGCTGAAACGGCTGATGAGCGGCGCTCAAATTTTGCATTAGGAAGTAACGTAATTGTAATTAAACTTTTTGTTCCCGCTCTTTCCTTCTTTTCCTGGTGTCAAAACTGAGGCGAACAAAAGAAACGGTTTAACGAATTTCATCCCCAGCCACGAAATAAGCTAATTTACTTTACAACGGGCGTTAGGCAGAACTAATGTACCGTGTTCGACTGTATATAATGCTGCCTTGCTTCTGTTTCCGCTTTGAGTTACACACAAAATTATACATGGTGTGTTTTAGTACAGCCTAGAAGTATGGAAGTATAGAATGAGCCGAAACAGACTATATTATGAAAATTTACTAGCATTGTTATGCCGAGCGAGAGAAAGACGAGGCAGACATTGATGCTGACCAGGTTAGTGATTTGGTTAGTTCAGGTAACATATATGGTCGGTTTTGCATGCGTATATTAGAGGGATAATTGTAGTGGAATACACTGTGGCGGACAGCTCTCTTTGTATGCATGACTACATTTCTATGGCTGTTGTGCTTGGAAGCGGAAGCATCGTGAATACGAAAAACCATGCCAATTCTGTGTGTTTGATATATTCCGATTGCGTTCATGATGGTTATACTAATGTGGATGAACCAAGAAGCTTGTACAAAGGGTGTCTTGCGTGCCTTGAGCCCATTTGCCTTTTCTCTTCTTTTTAGGGAGGCCAATCAATCAAGAACCTGGGGGATAGCTTAGATATTTTTGCTGATTGTGATCAAGCGAGTTAAGCGTTTTTGAGTGTGTGGATATAGCAAACTTTAGTAGCATGTTTCTATCAGTGCCCACGCACGGCTACAAAATGTGTGCATTAGAAGGGTTAGCGTCCAAACTAGCCCGAAATTTTGAATAGTTTTTAGTGATGTCTATTTATTTAGCTTCTTTTTTAACGTCGCTTCCTTTTCATTCCGTACTGGTAGTCTCTCGTGCTTCACTACTGTTGTCTGCTAACCAGATTCCCATGTAGTTGGGGAACGAAACTTTCGTAACCTTCTGGACGACCATTTGTGTGAGTAATGCTCGGATCGGGGATGAAAGCAACCATGAATGCTATCTGCACCTAACGTCGCATTAGGATTCAATGAGAGCAATCTTACCTTTTGCTTCAACACAATGGAAGAAAAAGTGAATTTATAAAAAGGAATAGTTTCGGGCTTCCGCATCGTTCTCTTATAAATTTTGATCAGCGATCTGATGATAATTCCGCCTCTGAGTACCTTATTTTTTATTGTGGTTCGCACATAAAATTATAAGCTTATAAATCGCAGAAATTATATTGCTGTTTTGAATAGCGTTTTGCGAAGGTACTCCAGTCTATGGTTTTGCTTACATCGCAAAGAGCTTGCTCATCCAGCCTTGAACATAAGCAAGTGCCATGAATGTATTTCAAGACTTCGATTAAAACGTGAAAAGAAGGTAAGTTTACTAATATCAGGGATGAAAACAACCATGAATGCTATCCGCATCAGATGCTACCAGCTTAATTAAGTCATTGAATGTTATAATTCGGAACGAACGCACAATTCGGCACAAAAAGAACCGGGTGCTTCACTTTTCCGCTGCTTGCCTGATAACTCCGCGCACAAGAAGCAGCCTGCCTTTACTACTGTATCAATATTAAGTGTTTTAGTAATCGTCATGTTTTAATAAGGATCTTCACAAATAATCCACCCTTCAAATAATAGTTGAGATGTAAGGTGAGAGTGTTCTCGCATAAATCTGTAGATTTGATTGCTGTATCAGGTACCCAGTCTCTCGTGAAGCGCCAGCAGCCATTTCTCTTCAGCAGTGTGGAGTCATACTTCAAGCTTGCAGAATAAGGTGATATGAAGAGAAGAAAGTTCGACGTGCTGCCTCTGTGAGTATCATGCGGAAAGCGCGAACTCAGTTAACAATGGAATGCCGATATAAAGCCACACAAGCGCGCAGTGCTCCTAGCGCTACCTCGTTTCAAGCACAACAAAGTGAGAAGCTATACAACGCGCCAGCGCAGCTTATTGTAATCAATGTAGCATCGAAAATCACAATATCGTGTAATAACGAAGTAGTTAGTGATTGACATCCACCGAAGCGCAGCCGTACCGCTACACAATATAATTGACCAACACAATATCGTGATTTACCCCCTATCTACACACCCGCCGAGAGCGGTATGTAATGCCCATTTAGGACGCGTCGATGGCGTGTTACCAATTTTTTTTGTCATAATAACATAAACAAAAATTCTTATTGACCAAACGTACGTGCTTAGAGAAGCAGCAGAAAAAGCTGTCAAAAACACATTGACAAACCCTTAGTTGACAAAGCCTCAGGCTCCTTCCGCTTGGAATGTTTTGCGTGAAACAAAGGCAGCCTAGCTCATCCTGCGGTCTTGATGTTCCCTCAAAGAGACAGAAAATGCAATAACTTACACTAAAACGAATTCAGCTGCACATCTCACATACTATAAATTCCTTTGAATATACCGAAAAAGGAGTATTACAGACGCGCTATAAATAGTTCTCCTGCGACTGACTTCCTCAAGTATTATACTCGCTGGAAAGATAAATAATTGCAAGAACACCTACGCCCAATTGTTGATAACCCCAAAATGACATCGGATAACTCAATGAAACTGGAAGGCTTTCTGGGAGTTGAATTTCAAGCTTTGACGGCATTAGTGTTTCATCTGAGGCGTAGCCAAAATTTTGATTGATCCCAAGTTTCGCCAAACTCGGAGCATCCTGCGTAGCGCCATCCATTTTCCCTGTCATCAAGACACTGTATAAGGTACATAGCGTATCTTTTTCGCCAAAACTACAAAATTACCACATACAAGCCCAGACAGCATTCAAAAATTGATCAGGACCTACAAGATACCGGAAATTGGAATTATCATATACGTTTCAGCTAAGGCTCGAGTGAAAGCTCAGCGGTGACTTCAATTTAATTGTTGAAAAATTATTTGCTTTGCGGATACTGTGCCGCTCTTCTGGAATGTGTCGCAATACCTTCGACGGAAGGCAAGTGCTGTCCACGGTCTTCATCATTGGTCTGCACCTTCCGCTCAGTGGTGATTTTTTTTTACAAAGCTGCTGTATCGACAACAAGAACAGAGAAGGATAACAGTTCCCATACAGAGATTACACAACTTTTACTATACGTTTACAGCAACCAAGTTGTTTTCTTCTCCTTAGCTGGCCTAAGCATTCTTATCCCAGTTTTCATTTGTTTCTTTCTTGCCAAGCATCTAAACGGAAGCAAAAACTTTATGATTGCCCTGCTCCACCTCTCATAGCCAAGAGAAGCGTAGTAGGCTATTCGATTCTCTGTAAAGGCGGCTCTATGCTTTGGAGAAGAATCTGTCAGTATCCCTGTCTTTGTGCTTTAACAGGGAGCACGTTTCAGAATATTCTGGTTACGCTACCCTCATTAGCCGCGAGTACGCGAAGCGGTTTCTTTTCTCGTTCTGCAGGAGAGCATCTGCGTAATTTGTATGTTTATTACAGACAACAAAATCGCGATAAGAAAGCTTATGTACATTACAAAAGCAACCAAACTACGCATAAGCTTGCCTTTATAAAGGTTCTCCTTTCAACGACTGCCCAGTGAAATGTTTGTGGCTTCATAACATTTCTGAGGGGAAATGTTGTACATTTAGATTTATTAATGAAAGAAAGATGATATGATGATGATAAAAAGACACAAGAAGCGTTCGAAAACAAATTATTTCTTTCCCGCTGATGACAGACAGCTACATTACCCTGCGGGCCACTGCGCCATTATTTACTTCGCTGGGAGAGGCGGAGGGTCCATCAGCCGTACCTCCTTTGAGGTCTTCGGTGAGGATATATAAATAAGGTATTAACCCATGGATGGATAAAAATGATATATTGAGGTGGATTAGGTTCTCACATTATATCGAGCTGAGTAGGGAAACGATCGCAAAGTGGTGGTGGTTTTCATTGCTGACATTTTGAAGACAACACCCGTTGCAGTTGGAGCTTCTACCTTTATATCACAAGGATAGTTTATTGAGCAGCATTTCCAATAGTTAGCTGTCCAGTTTATAGCTTGAGAGAACATCTTCTAAATGACAACAAAATACCCAACTACATATCGTCATTCCTTCTACGGCGTCGTCATCTTCATGTTGAAGAAGGCAGGATCAATGCTCATTTAGCTTCACCGTTTCCGTGGTTCCTGGCATGGAAACAAGTATAGAGGAAGGCAACGATGACTGTGGATAACAGCGAGGTTGTTACTGAAGACACAATGCTGCTTGCAAAGCAAATCAGTGGACACTTTGCATTGCTGTATTGCCTGTATTGCCCTGAAACATCATCACCATCATCATCATCAGCCTGACTATACCCACTGCAGGGTGAAGGCCTCTCCCATATTTCTCCACTTAACCCGCTTCTGTGCTAGCTGCATCCACTTGATCCCTGCAAACTTCTTAACCTCATTCGCCAACCTAACTTTCTGCTGCCCCCTGCTACGCTTTCCTTCCCTTGGAATCCCGTTTGTTACCCTAAGCGACCATCGGTTATCCTCTCTTCGCACTACATGACCTTCCCATGCCCATTTCTTCTTCTTAATTTCCACGAGAATGTCGGTAACTTGAGGTATTTCTCTGACCCACTCTGCACGCTTCCTATCTCTTAATGTTACCCCTACCATTTTTCGTTCCATTGCTCTCTGGGTCGTCCTCAACTTAGGTAGAACTCTCTTGGTTCGCCTCCACGTTTCAGCCCCATAGGTGAGTACAGGTAAGATGCAACTGTTGTATACTTTCCTCTTGAGCGATACCGGTACGTTGCTAGTCATAATCTGCGAGTGCTTGCCAAATGCGCTCCATCCCAATCTTATTCTTCTTGTTATTTTCTTTTCATGGTCCGGATCTGCGGTTACTATCTGTCCTAAGTAGACATATTCGCCTACTACTTCCAGTACTTCGCTACCTAATGTAAACTGCTGCTCCTTCCCGAGGCTGCTGAACATTACATTAGTCTTCTGCATATTGATTTTCAAGTCTAACTTTCTACTTTTCCTGTCTAGGTGATCAATCATTATTTGCAGTTGATCCTCCGAGTTGCTTAGCAAGGCAATGCCATCAGCGAATCGCAGAGTATTGAGGTATTCTCCATCTACCCTCATCCCTAACTGCTCCCGTCCCAAGTCTCTAATACTTCCTCTAAGCAAGCTGTGAATAGTACTGGGGAGATTGTGTCTCCTTGCCTAAAATCTTTCTTTATGGGAATTTCGTTACTTTTTTTAATCAGAACTATGGTTGCTGTGCAGCCACTATATATATCTTCCAGCACTTTCACGTACGGCTCGTCTACCCCCTGATTTCGCAATGCCTACATCACCGCAAGGTTTCAACTGAGTCAAAAGGTTTTTCGAAACAGCGACCAGCGAAATTGCAACGTGCATTGAGTGCGCAAGAGAAGCGCGGCAGTATGCCACAATTTTCGCACTACGGGGATAATTAGAAAATGCGACACAGAACGCTATATATTTCCGTTTTACTGCAAATTATATCTGTATGTTTTCGCTCTGAGGGTTTCTTTTTCTTCTGCTTCAACGTGAAGAGCCTGAGAATTTCTATTTGAAGCTTACATATTTACAATCAGAAAATGGCGACCACTGGCAGCTTTTAAGCGTGCCGTGACTACAGTAAACTTTCAAAACATTTTCTAAAGCCAGCAATCCAAATCGCATAAGGAAAAATAAATATTTGCACATTTTATTCTGGTAAGGCCTATTCCAGTCGGCTTTCTGTTCCCCATAAGGAATTTTGTGATTGTAAATTTGGTTGCAATACTTTATAGAGGTGACTTCAGTCTGACGAGAGGTTGGAGTTGACGATAAGCTACTAGGAGGAAAGCACATTTGCATATCTCACCCACGTAGCCAATATGCACCTCCGTTTATCTCTCCTGTACAGATGTAGACATTTAGGAACTTTCTCGGGCGCAGATTCACAGCCACAAGTATCGCGAGAGACGTTCGGAAGCCCCAGCCTTAACAGAGAAATTTGAAATATGGTCCACTGGGGAAAGCGCACCTCCGGCGTCTAGGAGGTACAATTTATCACATGCAGTCCTGAGCCCCGACGCATAGTTGTGCACCATGACAGAAAGGAAGGAGGTACGCTGGCGTCGCAGCAATTTTGCACTTTGCGCATTCTTTGATACAAGGCATGGGTTACATTTTGCCGCTGTCGTGGTGTAAGTCTTTCTGCCACTCCCATTTTCTTTACTTCTCGCTACGCGCTTCGTATTCCTTTATGCGCTCGGCTTATAAAAAGAAAGCAAGTGACTGCCTCTGCTAAACCTTTACACGTTGACATTGGCAGTGGCGGGAGTGAAGGTGGGTGACAAGTGGTGGCGAAAAAAGAGCCGACCACAATTTCATGTACCTAACCTGAGGCGTAGACGGTGCTTTGTAGGGAAGAAATTTTTCCAAATTTTGCCGAATGCACACTTCTTAGCGATTTTGTTTTCCCTACACTGTCGCATATCAACGGTACTTGAACTGTCAGTATCTGCGAAATGAGTTAGGTCGAATGATGTGAAAAGCAATTATAATTCAGCAGCCTTCCGAAAGGGCGCCACTGAAGCAAGTATAACAAGAAAGACAAATATATACACAAATAAAAACTAAAAGCCGCCCTTATCGCTGGCGACCTGTAGATCTGCAAAGCAATGATGTGCAATTACAGAAAGTTTGTTTGAAGAAGTAAGCACTTGAACTTTTAAATAAAAGCATTGCTGGTCATAATAAGAAAAACAAAGTCGGCTTAAATTGTTGTGTACTATAGATCCTTCATTTTAATGTACGTCATCAAGGGCCTTAAAGCGCAAAAGTTATTACGTCATCTCCTCGTGGCGCACACTCATCCTCCGAAAGAAGGCGTCCCCTTTTCACATGTCGCTTCTAATTCATCTAGGTATACTCAACACCAGTTGTCCTCCCTTTGGCTTTAGTTTGCCGAGTTTGCCGACATGTTTTGATAAATTATGGCACTATCTCACGAAAGCGACTGGGAGCTCACCATATATGCACATCAGGTGTATGATTTCAAGCTGGGGTTGCTTTGATTACGGCTCCCAGATGTCTCGTGAAGCATGCTAATCCACGTTTACTGCCCACACATGCGCCAAATGCCCTACTAACAGCAAGAGTTGTTGTACATGTCAAAACTTCACTCGAACGCATTTCTTCGCCATAATATTAGGTTTTTGCCTTATTACGAGCAAGCAGTTCCTTGCCGAATTCCATGTCTCTTTCTACGTTCCAAGCCACAGTTGGTTACGCTCTTGTATTGTTACCTAACTACAAAGATAGATAGATAGATGTATATTTTAATGGCAACAGGAGATGTCTGCCTAACTACAAAGGCCTCTAACTTCAATGAATGCAATCTCGTTTATGAGTGAGACTGTTTCGAAGATGGAAGAAATTTGCATTTATTTTTCAAAGATATTATTTTTTTCCTGCTTTTCTTCGCGTATTTCTAAAGGCTGTACGAAAAATCAGGCAGGAAGGGCAGTAGCTCGAAATCTTCCTGTTTAAATGAAGACGGTTCACAAACAGCCTTTCCTGGTAGAAACCAAACAACAAGAAATTTCAGCATGGCACCCGTGTACAGTGTGTTGTCGTGCCCTATAATAAACCCTAGGCGGTCGCTGTTTCCAAAGGCCTCCCCTACGACGTCCGTCATAACCTGAGTCGCTTTAGGATTTTCGACTCCAAACGCCAGAAACACCAGAACCGTCATTAACTGCTAGCTGCTCTCGCCTTGCATTGAATATATTCGTCTTCAACAATTTCATCCGTACTGGAGTGACTCGAAATGCAAGTGAACATGAAAACCCAAGTTTTTGCGTGTTTGGTTTTGCTCCACTATTTGAAAACTCGCGCAGTTACAGGCGCTCAGTGCCAATGTAAAAAAGAGGCAAAGAAGCCCTATGTGAAGGGTAGGTTCTTAGTCACATGAAACAGCGGGATGTTTATAGTGGCACTCTCACGATAACAAATAGGCCATATTGTCATTGTCGTGGATAAACAATTTGAGAAGGTAAAGTGCTCACGAGACCGAAGCCCACGTGCTACCACCAGAGCGTTTCCTCTTTCATCAGTCGAGTTGATCGACCATGCATACCTTTTTGGCTAACGTACAGATGCCTCAAAAGCAAACCAGAACACACTAACGCAAAAAAAAAAAAAGAAACTGTCTGCTTGCTCTGCAAAAGCTTGGCTGCCTGTGGGACACCCGAATGACCAGAGCCTAACTTTCGATGTTCACCTCATTAACCCTCTCCAATAAGCAGCGCCGTATTTGCGCTGCCCAAAGCCCGGTTTACTTTACAAGTACACGTGAATTACTTATCTAGCTTATTAACGTAACAAAATAAATTGATATCAGTGAAGAATCTGCACTTGAGAAAGACGAAAGACTGAGTGTTAATGCTGCTGTTCTTGAAATGCTGGACGCATCGTCATTTGATTATTGTAATTTTGCTCATTTCTGTTAGTTTATTCGGTAACTAGATTTTTTTTTTTTCTATGCGCGTTTTCTCCTGGCTTAATAAATTTATTTATTTCAGCGTCCTCCAGTGGCCTTATGCTAGACGAGGAGAATTGTGCACTCGTCGGCAGAACATTGGCGTAGAGTAGTGACTAGCAGCAGGCAATACAAAAAAAAATGGAGTACTGCATAACGGGCTCGGCTGGAACGCGAAAGAATAATGCTTTGATTGCTGGCGTGGACAAGATTTCTTTTCTTAGTGTCAGTTCGCGAGGACAGGCTTTGATCACACGCTTTAGTGACACGTACGCACTGATAGCACGCTTTGATGACGTCAGTCACGAGGTAAGAAATATTCAGGGCGTGAACTCCATTCAGTTTGATATACAGATAATGAAATGTGACAATCAGTTTGTTTAGGCACAAGGTATGAAAGCTTCAATTCAAGCAGTTTAACAATTGGTACTAACATATTCTGTTCTATATTATTGTCATTGCGGTATTTCCTGTACCGCGTAGACATCTATGAATACACTAATCACGTTCTTGTAAAGAAAAATAGCTGGCTATAAGTTTAAGCCATATCAACTCGAAGTCACGAAACATATGTAGTAGAATACAATGAGGTCAAGGCACCCGGGATTCTTAGCCTTTCTTCGAGAAGCAGGTAGCAAAAGAGAAGCAACAGATCCAGTAGGTAACTTACATTAGCCGCTTTAAGAAACGGTAGTACGTTTTTTTTTTTTTTTAATTTACGGACTTCTTTTTCATAAGGCTAAGCCCAATCCACGCACCCCAACAGCAATATCACGACAGCTGTCGTGGGACTCAAAAATGTACCTCCATTTTAACAGACCACTTCTTGTTACATCACCAGCAGCCACGAGTGTTGCGCCATCTACCCGAAAGCAAAAGGAACTAGCTGTGTAACGACCGGACGCAAAATGAACTATTGACAATGCTATCAGCCCGTTCCAAGGGCACAGCTGCTCAAGTGCTTAAGACACTCACTGGAGCCAGGCTCCTGGCTTTATGGCTCTCAGAGCCAGTGCACACATACCCTCCCCTGGTAAATGGGCCCTATGATGTAAACTCCGCTCTTCGTAAAGAGTGCGCAGGTTGTTGAAGGGAAATGTTTTCGTAAATTCTGGCCGTTCTCGGGAGCAGTGTCCAGTATATGATCCTTAGCCCCCGCATAAAAATGAGCAAATTTGCGGGATAAAACCCCACAGCAAGCATTATCGTGGATGATCTCCCGCATTCTTGTCGGTTTGTGTGATACCGGTGGCAAGCACATGACGAAGGTTGTGCGAAGAGAGAGGAAGGAATGCAGCAACAGGGCCTGCAGTCTGAGATATCACTCTATACATACAATATTGGTTGAAGTATACGCCGATCAGAGGGACTGGTCAGATTAAACTATGAGCGATTTGAGGGTGCTTTTCGGACAGAAGGCATTTACAAGTCTATACTGCGGAGCCCGCGACTGTGCGCAGTGCTATGTTAACAGGAATGTAGCTGCTCCACTAACGAATGAATGACTAGATGTGGATGTGTTTTTTTTTTCGTTATTATTTTTTGTACTAGAGGGCACGTTGTAACTCATTCATCACCCCTAATTACAGTTTCTGAAGGAAGAGAGGCAAGCACAACAACTGAGCAAGAAGAAATTAGGGCGGAGCGGTTCTTCCTGGTTACACCTGGGGTGAGTTACAAACAATAATAAAAGTTAAAATAAGCCGATCTCTTTTGCTCTGCAATGCAGTCTAAAACTGATTAAGCACACTATTTATTTAAGTTTAAACCAGTCCTTGAAAAACGATTCATTCAAGCCAGTTTATTGCATGCACGGGCATACAGGCAATTTAGAGAAAATATATAGTAACCATTTGTTGAACGCTATAATTAGGTTTTGTCCTTGGCGCAATTCTTGTTCTAAAGCTTGGATAAATATTAAAATAATGATTGCAGAGCTAGTAGAATGTTTCCTTGAAACTAAATCTAGGCAAAGTGCTCGTAGTTCGGCGCAATTTCTCAACGATGCCACTATTGGCGATATCTCTTAAGTTTAGTGTCATTTTGCGTCCCGCATATAGTGCAGCCAGAAAATAAGATTAGTCGGCATAAAGTAGATAAGCCTCTCATAAAATAATCTCCTGTTTGCAGCTGACTGCTGATGCCAGTCGAAACCAATTTTACCGGCTGTTTCAGACAAAGAGAACAAGAATGTTGCTTAAGGTAGGCATTCTTTAAAGCCGAAGATTGATTAGCAGCACAGACCAAGAATGCCACCGACGATAATGCACTCAGACGTTATAAAAACCGAGCTGTTGTTGGCGCTATTAACATGGCAGTGGGCGCATATGAAAAAAAAAAACAGCATAAGCCCACCGAAGCAAGCGTACAAGGGGAGTAGGGATGACAGTGTAAGGCCAGCGTCCTGAGTGCGCCTCAAGAACCGCCTCTATGCGCGTGCCTATGCGTTTTTCCTCGCTTTCGAATGTAATTACACGAACGAAAAGCGGACCATTCACATGGACTTGGTTTCTGGGGAAGCTTCCCTTATGCAGACAACGATGAGGCACACCCCAGAAGGGCCGAGCAACAGGACAGGTGAAACTTTGCACCCATTAAAATCCTGTGGGTACCCGGCGGCACCGGGGATCGAACCTAGTACCCTCCGTATGTAAGGTGAATGCTCAACCACAAGGCCCATCCCACTCCTGTCAATGACCTTGGCTCCTATTAGGCCAGTAAAGAGTTCGCTTAAATACTGGGGATTTCGAATAGCAACCTCATAGAAGGGGTACCCTCAGACTGCAGAGAAACCAATTCAATTAATTAGTGAATGAAATTGTGATAATAAAAATACGAATGTAAAAATATCTGAGACTTACATAAAAAGTGGCACTTTCCCCAAGCAGAAACAAATTGCCCGCTGGCACTAAGTAATTATAATGCTCTAAGAGAGCGAAGCGCCTGTGTCAGCATCAAGAAGGCAGCGCAAGGCACTGCAGTGAACTCTCTAACCACTGAAAAATAATTCAGCATTTCACCCGCACCATTCTGTCTCCTTCGTTCTAATCGCAGGAGAACTTTGCACGTTAAACTGAGTTTCCGAGCTCCATTGCCTATCTTTCTTTATTTTCTCTTTGTAGTTTTTTATGTATTCGAACATCGTTTTTACGTCCTCCTTATTTCTCTTGAATGTTGGCTCATGACGCTCGACTGTTCCGTCAAACTTCATTTTTTTTTTTACTTTCTTCGCAATTGAATAATTTGCTCATGGCTGGAGAACACTGCCGTGCTGAACATCCAATTAGAGTTTGTAAGGCTATCCATTTACGGACATAATGAGGAAACATTTGAGGGCGCTAATATTGCCTTATTAACAAGAAACACAAGATCATAAAAAAAGCAGCTGAGGGTTTAGTGGAGGATAAGTGGAAATTATTCATCATCATCATCATCAGCCTGACTATACCCACTGCAGGGCGAAGGCCTTTCCGATATTTCTCCAATTAACCCGGTTCTGTGCTAGCTGCATCCACTTGACCCCTGCGAACTTCTTAACCTCATCCGTCCACCTAATATTCTGCTGCCCCCTGCTCCGCTTTCCTTCCCTTCGAATCCAGTTTGTTACACTAAGCGACCATCGGTTATCCTCTCTTTGCACTACATGTCCTGCCCATGCCCCTTTCTTCTTCTTGATTTCCACTAGAATGTCAGTAACTTGAGTTATTTCTCTGACCCATTCTGCACGCTTCCTATCTCTTAATGTTACGCCTACCATTTTTCGTTCCATAGTCCTCTGCGTTGTTCACAACGTAAGTAGAACCCTCTTGGTTAGCCTCCACATTTCAGCCCCATAGGGGAGTACATTTGAGATTCAACTGTTGTATACTTTCCTCTTAAGCGATACCGGTAAGCTGCTAGTCATAATCTGCGAGTGCTTGCCAAATGCGCTCCATCCCAATCTTATTCTTCTTGCTATTCGCTTTTCATGGTCCGGATCTGCGGTTACTACCTGTCCTAAGTAGACATATTCGCCTACTAGTTTCAGTGCTTCGCTACCAATCGTAAACTGCTGTTCCTTCCCGAGGCTGTTGGTGCAGCAATCCCTTGAGCCATAAGAACCGCCGACCACCCACTATTGTAAAGATGGGTGGCCTGTGATCTCAGGGCACGTTACGGTTTGCTCACGCACTATTTTCATGAAGCACATTTCCGCCTAATTTATAATCTTTTTTTTTACTTGCACGAAGTTACTTGAATCGCGCGTGATCGCTCCGATTCTAATAACCACCACTGAAATCTTGGTTTGAATACAGCACCTTTACCGGGAGTGAAATATCACTGTAACACATCTTGTCTGACGCTGTCTAAGCACGCTGCTTGCTGGAACATTTGCTGGTATCTTGTAAGGACTGTTTAGTTCCCCATAAATTTCTTCAAAATCGCTTGGCGACACGGTTGCTTCGAAATGCTTATTTACTCGATTTTTAATTTTGGGGGGTACCTGTTGCTTGTAGCAGTTCTGTGGGCTTGCATGCATGCAGCGACGTGCTTAATGTTTGAGCATTACGCTGCAATAGGCGGCGGGGCTCGCGCATGCGCAGTAACGAGCGTAGCATATCCAAGAGACTCAGCGTAAGAGCAGCCCATAGGAAAAAGGAGGAACTGAACGTGTGTAAAGTATCCGTCTACGTTTCTTCTATGTTTTCCATCTGTTCTGGGAACAGAGAACTAGTAACGACTGCTTAGAAGTCAAGATCTCAACTCACATGCGTCAGGAGTGGTAGATTCTCTGAATATATTATGAGCAGGGCGGGCGGTGGGAAGCCAGGAGTACAAGCTATGCATTCTTTATTATTCTAAATATTAGCACACAGCAACTATAGACATGACGTGGTAGAAAACACAGCGAAAACGAATTTATCGGAAAGTGAAATTAGTAGCGTGAGCGCGACTTACTCTTGGCACAAGGAGCAAGCGAGCTGACGGTTTAAAGTGCTGTAGGCGGAGAAATGCACCAATTCATTACTGAGTCCTACTTCGTGCTCCCAAATATGGTTTCATCTATTGTGGAAGTGCATGGTAGGTTGGAAGAATTCAGAAGTGGAAACCACGCTCAAGCATATACAAGACTTTAAACCTGACTGTTTTTCTTCAGTTTCCAGTGCTTCATACCCTTTGTGTTCGCTATTCTTCAAATCACTCTTTAATTCGGAAGTCCGCGATTTTTTCCCTCAATTTTGCTTCCAGACTACTTCAACATCAATTCCTTGAAACCTAAAAAGCATTCTGTTTCTTTATTATCTCGTCTTTGTCCTCTTTCACGATCCCTTGAGTGAAATGACAAAACGTACGTCTTCATTTTCTCTGTATGGGTCTTTTATAAAGCGACAAAGAGAAAAGAGGTAGCAGCATTGATGAATTGCTTGTCTTTGTCAACTCCATGAAAAAAACAAAAACGATGAAGTCGCATTCTGTACTTCAATCATTTTGTGTTTTCCAGTCAGTAACTTCGGTTCTTCAGTCAGTAGTTGCCGAGAGTTATACGTCTCGCTGTCAACAGCAAACCATTCTAAAATTTTGCTTATGCCCCACCGTACCACAGAATGCGGGGCAGCTTGTGATTGAAGTGAGCACAAAAGTTGAAATCAGAAAAATTAGAAGTAATAAAAAATCTTTCCATTTCTCTTTCCTAAATCATTAATTTCTATTGAAAAGTAAAATCGTCTCAAAGCGCGATTTTCTAGGAGGTTAGCTTTCTGTTCATGGGCTGTATAAGCGAACATCTCTAGGTAGATGAGCGTTGTCTGCCTTCCATCCGTCACGATGCTGGAGCGGAAGCGCGAAGAGCTTCGTAATATGCAGGACGTATATCAAGAAGGAACTCCTCCTAGAAACTCGAATAAAGATTTACGGCCTTGTGCCGTACAGGCTCCCTGAGAAAGAATTAATTCACAAAAATTACAGAAGCATGACGCGTTGTTCCTCACGTATATAATTTTTTTTATTTTGTTCTTTGTGCAATGTACCAGGCACGTAAATTCGATTGCACGAATCCTTATCATTTATTTTTTGTTCACTGTCATTGTGCTAATATGTGTGAAAGGAAAGTGGAAAGGCACGTTATTAGGTAGCCTTGCATCCTTATCGAACGAATTTCAGGCTCTGAAACAGAAAGGTTCTTCGAAATTGTAGATGTTCTCATTGTTTTCTGGAAGTGGGTTTAAAAAAGGGGTCCTTTTTTACACTTGGAAAAAAGTGACCGCCACTTCCCTTTCAGTTCATGCTCTGCGCTTCACTTCTCTTCATCTGCGGCATAGTGAAGTGTAAACATCATTTTTTAGCTACACGATACTTTAGCTCTTCTGAACGTGATAAATGGGATTTGATGCGACTAATTAAGGCAACACGAAAAATACGCGTGCATATAACCACATGGTTGTTCATTTTATCAGCTCTTTCCGGGCATATTTCTGTTTCTCCTTAAAGGTATCATCGCAACAATTGCAAGAGTTTTTCATTATTCCTGAAATTATGTCAGGGGAGGATATGTGGCCGCCAAAAAATAATAATAGCTGGACATGCGGAATAGGACGGGCCTGTAGTCATATAACTCTCGGTGGAGATCTAAACCGCGCCAAAGATGTCATGGGTAAAGAAGGAAGCGAAGGAAGAAAAGGGTAAAAGCTATGTGCTCGGAAAAAATGGCTAAGTTTGAACATAATTAAGCCGCGAATTATGTGCTAATGTTTTTACGTTGAAGCAAACGCAATATCTTACAACAACAGAAAATATGAATGATGAAAACTCACAAGACGAGCTCTGTTTATATTGGGTTTTTATATATTCAACAATTCATTAGTTCATAATTCTCTTCATCCGGTCCTACATTTATCCATCTTGCTTCACTGCATCAATCTATACCTCAGTCTATGTTTCTGTCCATCCACCAATCCGTCTGGTCGTCCATGCATCCGCATCTCTGTTCCTCTTTCTCTGTCTGTCCGTCCATATTTCTGTCTTTTTGTCTGTATATATGCTATCTACCCTTGCGTGCGCCTGTGTCTCCTTCGCTCTATCAACTTCGTATTGTATACTCGCGTTCGCACTACGTATTTTGAACCAAACGCTGTCTCGTTCAAAGCTTATTTATCTTAAATGATGCGTTTTATGTGCATCTCCTACTTAGGCTTCCGTTCTGCTTTGGTCCTCAATTATTCGAATCTTATCGCGATAATACAATCGGAATTAGACATTCCTGGTGCTAAACCGAATGCTTAATGACCACACATTGTAAACGCCTTTAGGGACGGTTTTTATCGAACGAAAGTGCCAGTAGAGACCTAGCGATAGCCACGGAGACGATGGTTGTTCACCAAAGCGTGATTCATGATGCTTTGCAGCCGAAGAATTGCTTTTGCGTCATTACCTTCCTTGGAGTAGGAATTGGGCAACTGCTGCTGATTGCAGCATGCGTCAGTAAACATATAGAAAACAGTCACCTTTGTCTCTGTGATCTGCAGTGTGGCGCAATCTAGGGAACTAGAGCTTAGCAAAAAGACGCGAGGCAGTCGGTGCCACATACGTTCATTGCCCGCGGCAAAATGCGTTAAGGCCGCCCCTTTTCTCTAACCTTTAGTGAACGCCCGAAACAACGTGCTCTACAGTGCCAGTACCATGCGGCATTTCTAGAAGCGGTAACAGTGAACAGCGTCTGGTTCAGGTCGAGCACAAATACGAAACACTCGACCAAGAAGAGAAGCCATTCTTAGTCACCAACGGAACTCCCCACCCCTTCCTTCAGGCTACGGTGCTGGCCACGGCGACACAATCTCGCACAGGATTAGGCGTTGCGAATACCCCGCTAGCATTCGCAAAGGACTCGAAAGCATCCCAGATAGAAGCCATGGCGTAAAAAGGGTCCCATGTGGACCTCGGCTTCCAGACGGCGCTGAGACGGGTCCCGATTGCCGACGCCGATAGGAGGAGAACAGAAACGAGGGAGATTCTAGTGCCTTTAGTGGATGGAGATGAGCTGGGCTTTATTCACGTCGTAGGGATCGAGGCAACATTTAAAGGGTACCAGAAGCAAATAAATACGATGGCGCTTAGCCAAGGACACTGTTTCTTCTATTACAATATCCACGTGTGTTTCTTGAAATGCGTTCGAATATAGCCCGCGTCAGAAAAAGATTGTAGGGGTGAGCTTTAGTTTCCTTACGTGCGGAAATGCGAAATCATTGGGAGGTCTGGGCCATGTTCCGGTTTGAGCTCGTTCTGCATTTCGTTCCTGCTTCGACATGATCCAGTTTACCTTTACATTAGTTTACTAACTTTAAATTCTTTATTATTATATCGCAGCTTTATTTATTATTCTTATTTTTCATTAGCTGTTTTTTTTATCCTCCTATCTGCTTGAATGTATACTTATTTGGTCTTGTATTTTGTTTGGTATATATATTTTTATTTGCGTATGTTATAGTTATTTATCATGGAATGTTTCTGACTTTTCAACTTTAAGTTTTTCAGCCCCAATTGCGCATTGGTGGCATTCACACGCGGGTATATGACTCACTAGTCGGTATACATCGACGGTCACCTCATTTCTTACCGCAAATCTCGTCGTTTCTTAGGGCTTATGATAGACTCAATCTATCATGGAGTCCACATTGCACCCTACTGAAAAAAAAAATTGAATATCTATCCCCCACTTACTCTGATTTCTTGGCGGTGCTCGCCAGTTCATGCAATGCTGGAGTTGTACAGAACACTATCTTTGAGATTCTTGCGATCAGTACACCCGTACTTTCAAATACGTGCACGTCTAATTCGCGCCCATCAGACAATACAAGCTGAAGCCCTTAGCACATGCCTGAAAGCCTTACGTACTACATTCCTGGTAGCATTACACTCGCCAAAGAACACTTGCTTTTGGCGTATATTTCCATAGACATCTTACGAACGCATGTGCTTCCTATTTCAAGGATTTTTTAGCGTCACTTGACGCTTGTGCCTGTGCACAGACCACACTCTACATTTGAAAAGGTGATATCGACGCAACAGCCGTGCATACTACAACAGTTTACGCCGGCAACACGGCCAGACTTTTGACTTTGGTGTCTTATTCCTAAATGTGCGCCTTGCAATTCCGGAGACAGCGAATAAATCAAATTAGTTAACGCCAGCGCTTAAGCAACTGAAACTGTCCATGCAATGCTATTACTAATAGGACCGTACTTACGTTTATACGGATGGATTGGTAACCTCAACTATAGTTATGCTTGCGGCATGGTCGTTCCTGCGATAGGCGCCGACAGTATCTAGCTAATTTTACTCAGGGTTACCTTTACTGGGACAGAACTGGTTGCGGTTCGTGTGGCTAAAAAGTACATTTCACTTCAAACTCCCAAATATGGTCTGTATTCTTTGAATCTAAAGTTGCCCTGCGATGGCTACAATCTGCCTTGAGCCATGACGATCATGCAAAACTTTTAGCTGAGGTACATCTGCTCCACCAAGCAATAGAAGAGGGTTACGAAATCCTCTTCCAGGGGCTACCAGATACATTGCTCACATATCACTCACAAGAGCCGACACAGCAAGGCACCTTGGACTACACGCTCGAAAAATTATACAGTCATGATCATGTCCCGAGGCTGAACATCCCGTTCGCACTAGTTTCACACCTTACGTCCATTGAAAATGTCATTCGGCCTCTCGCGCTGTGGAGCTACTGTGTTGTGCCAACTGTGGCTGGCAGTGGCATTTACTAACGCTTATTCCCATGCATACTCTCTAACAAGGGAGCAGTGTAGGTGTCACGAAACGATTGGGTACATACTTTCCGAATGCCTTCGGCTTGAGCATGAACGTGGCTTCGTGGTTGCAACACTCCGCCACTTTGGCTCTCATGCACTTACTCAATCAAAGATTATGGACCTTTGGACAAAATCTTCGCCACAAAGGAGAGCAGTGAAGGCTCTCTTGTACTCCCGTACTTCAAACACGTGCAAGAATAATTTACGTGACCTCCAGGCAGTACAGGGTCACGACCTTCGCACATGCCTGTGCCTCCCTCGGAGCGTATCACCACTGAGAAGTATTGCACTCGCCAAAGACCACCCGATTTCAACGTATATTGCTCTAGACTCTTTGCGAATACACACACGACACATTTGAAGGGTTCCACAGCCTCAGCTTGCGCAGGTACCGCTGCAGAGATCACATTCTGCATTTCAAAAGACTCATAGCAACGCACCAGTCTTCCATTCCAAAACACTTCACTTCAGCAACACAATCCTCCGTCGCAACTGCGGTGTCTGCAGCTCCCATCTGTGCGCCTTGCTTATCCCGATCGATACCGAAGAAATTGAACTTATCAACGCCAGCCCTTCAGCAACTGACAATAACACAATGGCTATTGGTACCGCATTCACGTCTATACCGATGGCTCGGTAACCTCTACCAGTTCTTCATTTGCCGTCGTCGTTCCTGGGGGACATGCAAACATTTGCCATCTATTTTTCGCTTAAGATTACCTCTACTGGAGTAGAACTGGGAGCAATTCGTGCTGCTTTAAAGTATATCTCTGAACAAGCTCCTCAAAAATGTGCTGTTCTCTGTGATTCCAAACCTGCCTTTAAAATGTTCTCCATCGGCTTTGAGCCATGGCGACCATGAGCAACTTGTAGCGGAGGTTCGATTTCTGCACCACCAAGCATTACCACAGGGTCACAAAATAATCTACCCGTGGATACCAGGCCGTAGTGAAATGTTTGGCAACAACTTAGCTGCTGATGTTTCTCAACTGGCTTACGATACAATCGACATTGTCGAGATACTATTGGCAATTGAGCCGATGCAGCATGGCACCTTGGACTGATCGTCCGAAACGTGACTAGACAATCATCGTCTACGCCTGGAGGGTGGATGGCCCGATCGCACCACTTCCACCAGTAACTTCAACTGCAGGTGCCATTCGGCCTCCCCCGCTGGGATGCTGCAATGTTGTGTTGCCTGTGGCTAGGAGTAGCGTTTACAAATGCGTATTCCAACCTTATCGGCATGGGAGACTCTTCAACGAGTGAGTAACGCGGGTGCGTTCAAACTATTGAGCATATACTTTGACTGCCCTCAGTTAGAGCACGAGCGTGCTTTTCTGGCTGCTACACTCCGCCGCTTGTACTCTCGCGCTCTTACTGAAGAAACGATTCTGGGCCCTTGGATGACTCCTTCATCACAAAGGAAATCAGTGAAGGCAGCACGTAAGTTTTTGAAGGACTCTGTGTTGAGTTCAATAGTTTAACTGTAAGCTCTTTACCCCTTTCACTATAGATCTCTATACGTGTTATAGACTCCTTTCTTGACGCTTTTTCTTTTCTTTTTCTCCCTTTGGTCCCCTCCCCACTTGTAAAGTAGCCTACTTGGCGTCGCCTGGTTAACCTTTCTGCCTTTCTATTCTATTTTCTTCCTAGTTAACCTTCCTGCCTTTCTATTCTATTTTCTTCCTCTCTCACTCTTACAGTTTTTAAAGGAATTGGAGTTCCCGATTACTGATTTTAGGTGTTTATCGTCCGTCCCTTTATCGTAGTGGACCATGAGCTTGGGGGAAATGATTTCATTGCCGTAATTTCCTCTTTCTCCCTTTGCTCTCCTCCCCACATATAGAGTAGCCTACTAGGAATAGCCTAGTTAACCTCTCTGACTGTTTTCTCTCTCTCTCTTTCAGCTCTCTCTTTTTTCTGTTTTTTTTTCTCCATTAACGCCTTCCGCGTCTTTGCGCTAGACAAGGAGAATTGTGGACACGTTCCCATGAAGCATGCATAGACTTGAGAAAGAGTCCTTCTGTGCTCTTTCCGGTCACAGAACTCCTGCCGAAGTTTATATATATAGAGTCAGCACTGGCTGCTAAAGGCGCAGGTGTGCACGGAAGGGCATCGAATCACCACCGGAGCTGCCGGCTGCCGTAATATAATTCAAGCTACATTTTCATCTAAAGGTTCGAAATTCCGTTAAAATTGCCGTGTTGGGTGATGTTAGGCTGTGCTATTAGTCAAAGGCTGGAGGGAGGAGGACAACGCTAATGATATCCAAAAGCCTCACAACAGCATAAAAGCCAGTGCAAATAACATCTATGTCGTTGTAGAGTGCACGTGGGACATTGCTACAGCGTCTAGCCTCTCGAACAATACCCTTGAGTGCCTAGTCGCGGTTTGGCGCGGAAGCCGCCAGCCGTATATGAAATTCTCCATTATCCTTACGGAGAGTTTTCGTGACCAATCTGTAATGACGGACTCTTATAGAGGTTAAAGCGCTCGGCTGGAACACGAAGAGGTGGTGATTCGAGTCCTGGTGTGGGCAAGATGCTTTTGTTTGTTTTGGTTGACAGCAGAATACGGGCAGAGTATACTGTGCACGTGTAGCTTTGTCCACAGCTCAGGATGACATGCTGTGATGACGCCACTTCTAAGGCAAAAGCCGTTCTTGGCTCATAGGCTGCGGAAATTTTCGCAGTAAATTTCCGCCAAAAATGAACTGACACTAAAGATAAATGTTTCGACCGGTAATTAAACCACTGTCTCTCTGGCCCTCAGCTGAGTGTGATAACCACTGCGTCTCGCTAGACTCTTTTATTTTTTTTTTTTGCATGAGAAATTTCCGATAAAGAGAAGCTAAAGCAGCTCATCTCTTCAATAATCGGGCTGCATAATGAAAGCCTGCTTATAGTGATTCCCCACTTTAACCATACAATGTCAAATTATGAGGAGGCAAGCACATTCATCGAGATGCGGTAGCCAATCAGGTGGCTCTTTCAGGGCAGCGTACACTCCCCGCATCAAAGATAATTTCTGTAGGAATAATAAATTGTGATTGTCTTAATGATTCAGCATGAGGAGTCATCAGCCGGTTCGTCCAAAAACTAAATAGACCCAACAGCTTAAACTAATCAAAACATATATCACAGTTTTTCCGAACAGACAAAAAGTGAACACTGCGATTTTAATGTCCTTTTTAGGCATCCGCTGCAACATGTCCCAAAAACAGAGTGTTAAGGCACTGAATAAAGCAGCGGTCAGTGGTGTCTGTCTTATTACACAAGCGGCAACTTACCACGCCGGGCTCGTGAGCAACCGATCGTAATTCCTTTGTACCGTGAGAATGACAATAGCGACAATTCAGTTTGTGGCAATGATATTGATTATAATTTGATGATAAATATGATGCATTTGAGGATACTGATGATGTAGTAGCAATAACAATTGTGGTGCATTTAATTTATAATAAAGGTAGCAGCAGGGATGACAATGAAGGTGCGGTTAGTGAAAACAGTCCTGCAATGTGGATTTCGTCATATCCGCTCTTAACAGGCTTACGCACAGTCCTGCGTTTTTTGTTTTTTTTTTTGCCTCATGAAGCAAGAATGCCTTTGATAATAAAGTCTTCGCTTTCATAAGGCATCCTCACATATCGTGATAAAAACTGATACTACTTTCCTAGAAATGTTCGCATGTACAAGACATGGGGGGAGAGACTGAAAGTGAAAGCGGTTATTCTGTACAATAAAAAAAAAGAACGAGGTCTCGGTGCACCACATAAAATCACTCTATAAAAAGTATTTTAAACGCAGACAGTAAATATGACGCTATGGGTGAGATGATATTGGTGGCCAGAGAACGTTTTCCCTGTCCCTAATAGAGCCGATAGGGAGTGCAATTGTACTCGTAGGTAAACAAAAATGCAGATCCTGCTGCAGCAGGAGCGCCAGTACGTGGCTTAAAATTGACTATAACTTAGTATATATCTGCCCGACATGAAACATTGAGTTGATGTTTTTGCGAGATTACTCTTTTAGAGAATTTGAAATGCATTCTTCCTCTCGGCTAATTTCCTAGAAAACTCTAATGCACATTCACCGTCGTAGCCATCGCAAATAGCATCACCTTGCATCGTATCAGGTAATGTGACCAAGCGCTTAAAGCTTCTTCCTCGTCTTCACGTACTGAAATCTCGCTATACCTCATTTAACCATCTAACCTCCTCGATTCTCTTTTTCCAACAATGTTACTGTCGCTTATTTTGTAGGCACCGTTAGAGTAGGGCAGTTGCTATTTGTCATTTTTATTTTGCAGCGTTATTGGACTGGTGATAATGAACTCATAGCTTTGTATAGCCTCCATAGCAGCATAAATGCTCAGAGTTGTAAGAATGACATTTTGGCAATCACACTCAAGCGACCGCATGGATAGTCTGCTTTCCGTACGGAACGCGTGAGTTATTAGAGAGATTTAGCATACCGTGATCCGCGATCCGCCACCGTGACCCTCTACCGCTCGTGGGCGGGGCGCACAAGCTTATTGGTTCCGATGCGTCAGGTCAATGTGCCGACATCAAGTATGTGGCGCCATCTATCGGCATCAAAGTGATCTGGGCATGCGCAATAGAACGTGCGGGGACGGATCACGGTAGCGGATCGCGGATCACGGTGTGCTAAATCTCTCTATGAAGGTATTTATTTTAGCGCTACCGCTCACCGCCACCGTCTACCGCTGCCCCGCGCCGTCAGCCACGTTCGCACTGATTGGCCCCCGAGTTCCGAATTCGCCGGTATCTGACAACAATGCGGCCCCATCTGTCGAGGGTTATATGCGAATGCGTACTGAAGCTCGCGCGGTAGCGGTAGACTTTGGCGGTCACCAGTCAGCGGTAGCACTCTATTCTGCGTGCTAATAGGTGACTCTTGCGTTAGCCTAGTGACAGTGACAGCAGCTAAAAAGGTTCTAATGAACAGCATCGTAATGGTTGGGGGCTAAGTAAAGACTGGTAAGTTAGCCTCCTCCGCTCACACCCGGACCGTTCGATAATGTAGAAACGGTCTCTAGTTGGAGCTATGGCCGGATACTAATTTGTGGGCGCATGTGTGGGACTTCGGGAAATAACCCAGGCAATTCACGCAGCTCCTGTGAGATAGTAACCGAACTATCTGCTAGCCTTGAATCCCATGCCAGAGATGTAATTGCAGTGTCAGATACGCCATAATCGGCTTTTTACCTAATTTGGGAGGTGTTATATACAGCCTTGTATATTACGAATGTATGGCAATGAATACGTTCTACATGCTAGTGGCCCCAATGCAGAGATTCTTGTTGAGCATGTAGCAAATTGTATGTATGAACATGAAGATCCGTAAATGAAACCACAAGCGGAAGCCATCAACACTGTCACGACGTCATGTCTACGTCAGCGCTTTAGTATACCAATTTATTTTACTCTCTTGCAGTTGGCCATCTTCTGCCTATGCTAATTATCATTTGCGATAAAATTATAACTAAACGCACCTTTTTTTTAGTGAGTTTTAACAGTGAGTTTTAAGAAAAAAGAACAGATTTCAAAAACTCCCAGGGGCACCTAATTATACCTGATGTGCGTGCCATAGCCTTAAGATGTGGATTTTTTATCATTATTCTTTCCCCTTTATTTCATGGTTTTGTTTCTGTCCGCGTACACGATTCTCTGCACTAATAAGGTATCTTATCACGACAGCTGGCAGGTGGTTGTAGATGTTTCCCAAAGGTTTGAAGTGGTGGCTACATGACTCAGTAAAGATACATTCATACGTATATCTGTCCTATCTCGCCTGGTGACATATCAGCCCCCTCTAGCAATGGCCTAATTGTATGACCAGTACCGCTTATTTTCCGCGATGACATGTGTAATATTATTACATTCTTACGTTGCTGACAGAGGCGAAAATAGGGTTTTGGTCGCTAACTTTTTCGGGCTACTTATGTTTACCTTCTAAACGTGCACTTCCGACTCCCCCTAATGAGCCTTGTTGTGACGCTCTGTATGCTATGCCCTCTTTAGTAATAAAAGAAGAATTAATTTCATGAGAACCACTGACGAACGCTTGTTTATCTTACAGTGGTGCTATGCTTGCGCAAAACTACAGGTAATAGTACACACAGATGAAAGCCAATAGCTCGGAGTGCCGAGAAATATTACTGGGGCGGCGATGAGGAACGACGAAACACATACAAAAAGCTTGTGATTTCTTCCTCGTGCGTTAAGCTGCGGCAAATCACGAGCCAAGCCACTTGCACTTCCATAACGCTTCTTCGCGGGAACTGCAAATACCGTCTATCGTGGCTCATATACGAACTGAAATTAACAGGCCGAAGGACATTGACCAGCGGCTGTGAAATCCTACTGGGATAGGAGCAACACAGTACCGCGGGCCATATATTAGGTGGCACTTTTAGCGGGAAAGCCTAATCTCAAAGGCGTCTTCGCCGCGCTATTTCCACTGTCTAGACGAAGACGCTCTTTCTCTTTTTGGGGTCACGAGGTGCACTTTTGTTCTTGACGTTCAGGTGAGCGTGTTGAACGGGGCCGCCTAAAGCAGAAGAGTCCTGCTGAATGTTGCAACGAAAATCACGCTCGTGTTCATTACTTCTTGGCATCACGGTTCATATATAAGCGCATTATATACGCAAGTGCCAAGAAGTTCGGCCTCATTAGTGCTGTTTCTTTATTGCTGCCAGGGAAAACGTTCTACAGGTTTATAATAAGCTGGTAATCCCTGCAAAATGTTCTATGTTGAATCACTTTCGCCTTCCGAATCAGCATTTTGCGATAGATAAATATTTGATGTCATTTTTCCTACGCAGCACTATAGTACCCTACAAGGTTTGTTAATGTTATCATGCCAAGGGATTAGTATCCAAGGTGCAATTTAGTGCATCAGCAGTTGTGCTTAAGGGAGTGCATACGGATTATTACATGCAATTCTGTGCCATGTGCACTGCATCATCTCGAGTAAGGCTCTCCTGCTGCCATTCGAAAAACGGACGCCCCAAACAACAAATAAATTACTGTAAATGACTGTGTTATTTCAATATTGTGCGCGTGTCTACGTAGGCAAAAGCACCCTCTGAACCTGATGGACAAGTAAGACGATAAATATTCAGATTTGTAATAAATGGCACAAAACATGTTTCACATTTTACCCACTATTTAACGCTAAAAACTCAACGTATATATGTTTTACAGGAAGTAGTGATTTTTGAGTAGTTTTCATCAAAACGTACTTGGCGTGGGTCTTGTTATTGAGGTTAATATCTAGGCTGTTGCATTTCGATACTGACACATAACAATGCTCTCCCGCGTAATATTTGGTGCCATAGAGATAACCATCTTGGTGGCGCTGCTTTACGGAAAGGATGCTATCTAACCTTAGAGGTATGAGCTGCACTCTACAACAAATCTGAACGAAGACCACGTGTAATTATGAGCGAACTTAACATCTCTTGTGGGCAATATAGAAGAACTGTAGTCTCACTGTGAAACTATTTTATCAAAGGCTTTGTTCACAGGGATTGATGGTAGCGGGTCAAAGACTGGCAAAAAGTGCGCTGTGCCCAAATCAAGGCACACACACTCCGCTTCCTCACCTTCAAGAAGGGGGCTTAGTCAAACTTGTTTGCGTTGAGCGGAACGACTAAGCAGCGGCTGGCAGGCAATATGAGGGAGAAAACAGACATTCTAGCTCTATGTCCACTAGCCCCGCAGATCTGCCGCTGAGTTATTATACACTTGGTGCAAGCTAGCAGCCAACCAACAACGTCTGTCAGCCTGCGTCTGAGACGGGCCCCTCTCCACCCTTCTCAAGTTCTTTTCTCTCTCTCTCTCTCTCTCTCTATATATATATATATATATATATATATATATATATATATATATATATATTCTGTCTCTAAAAGTGCACCTCATGCAAGGCGATGCAATCTCGGCGACTTAAGAGGAGGACAAGATGACCGGTTCATCCAAGTGCTGCGGCAGCGCAGATAGTTCTAAGATGTAAAAGGTAGTGAGCCAGTGATGTTTGCTTTACCACTGGGCTATTAGGGGTGTTTGTACTTGGCTAGCAGTTTGTGGGACAAGTGCGGGAGTGCTGCCAAGCCCACAGTCCAACAAGAACGTATGATTGAAAGCGGTTCACCAGGTTGATATTTAAGGTGAAGGCTTGTTGCCGATGTTGATGTTCCGTCGTGAACGATCGGGCAATCTTTAACGTGATTTGTGGCCTGGCAAACTGGATACCTAAGGAGCTATCAGAGCGAGATGGGAGGATCGTATTCAATGTGGACGAAGGCTGATTGATACGTAGAAAGAACCAAGGACAGAATCCAAATGTGGACTTCGTGGCTGTTGTATACGAAAGTGCCGATGGGAGCAACATCGTCGTAGATTATATAAAATATACATAAATGTCATGCTCCCGAGTGTTATGTTTTAATCGCTCAATAACACCGTTAGTTTACGGAGTTTAGGCAGTACTGGATCAATTAACAGTCTCATAATGTTTGAGGATCGCTTCAACTACTTAGGACAAGACGACACCCTCTGTAACTAAGCAATTCCAATGACGTCGTTGCGTGAGACTGAGCGGCGCAGAATACAAAAAAAAAAAAAAAAAGATCAATCACTCTGAATGGCCGTGCCACGGCTGCCGGTAGCGCTGCGGATTCGGCATGGGATCTGGTGTTCGAAAAACACAATTAAGAGAAGGGTTCCGCGCCAGTTGATGCCGACGCGGTACAATGGTCGAAAGGCACAGGAGCTGTGTTGGCTACTTTGAACGGCAAAGATAACCGAAGGGTGAGTACCGGAGCGCGCCAAGATCACATGGGTCTTCTCATATTGGCCTGCTCTTTAAGTATCCAGTGAAGTTGTGGGTCTGGCTTGTTTCCTGCCCACATTACTCTACGAAATGTGGCCCGCCAAACACTGGTTGTAAATAGGCGGGGAAAGAAGAGTATAAAATGAACCCATAGTTCCTTGAAGTTCTAAACGAATAGCCACAGTAGTATTCTCTGGATAAGAGAAAAAGGTTAACACACGACAAACAACCTTAAAACAAACCAAAACGTATATATATAAACCGCAATTCCCCATAAACTATTTCTTAAATATTTAGGTTATAAATGGTAGAACAAAATTGATGGTGCAGTGCAAATTGCAAGCAAGACTTTTAACATAAACAGAATATTCCTAAGGTAGTGAAGAATGTTCAAAAAAAGCCTCAAAACACAAAAAAGAGGGGAGGAGGAGAGGTAGAAAATCAGCGTGTATAATTGGGAATAGTGTCTGTTATTTGGTGCACAATTTGGGTCACAACTGCGCAAGCAGCGGGATTTTTGAGATAAGGGGGGTAATTATCCGGAGTAATTTCCGATGTACATAGTGTCTTTAAACTAGAAATAAAAGGAGCTGTAATGGAGCGATCTCGGAAATAGTGATGGACGTCTTCATATAACATTCCACATGAACAAAGAGAAGATGATGATAGGGCAATGCTTTTAAAATAGAAAGGGAGTCTGCCATGCTCAGTAATTAAAGTTATGAGAGGTTTACTAGGAGGGCAAATGGTAGGCATACTGAGAGTATCTGGGATCCAATTGAATAATTTTGTGCCTCTATTATTTTCTCGCCAATAAATGCTACATCAAACAAGTGATGGATGATGTACCTGGCCGTACTGGCTGGCGCTTCCAGCCGCCAAATCTGCTTATTTCATTTCCATGTGGCCTCGAATATGAAAAAAAAAAAAAATGGGCCCAGCGAAGACATTCTTAATAGCAATTATTTTTGGATTAAGCAAAGCATGTTTTTTTTTTTTTATTTTAGGCGTTTAGCTCAATTTGTTTTAATCTTAAATTGGGTTGAGTCTGGCCAAGCTTTGCTAGTCTGGGCTCCCTCTCTTGTTCTCTTGCATTTTTTGTCATATTCTGAGAGGATTATTAAAAGGTAAAAAAATAGTATTCTCTATCAATGGCTTTGCCTCACTGCCGATAGATACTCATTTAGAAAAGTAAATGTTTTAATTGCTTTATCTCCTAACTAACTAGCTACTTCGACTCGCACCGTCGGTGGCATCAGCGCCGTCCGCAACGCATGTTGTAGGGAAGTAGATTAAACTAAAACAGCAGACCTGAGTCTGAATTATCTCGCTTATTGCACATGCTCAGCGTCGTTCTTGAGGTTCTCGCTACCATTTGCTCTTCCTACCCGATGTTCCTTGGTTGTTTCGTGTACCCTCTTCTCATTACAGTATTTCCCCCTTCTATTTAAATTATATCTTACCGCGAATTCCAGTCGGCATGCAGGAGTTCTCTGATGCAGGATTGCAAATAACATCCATCGCAGTCCGGCCAGGGCATAGGATGCGAGTTTGAATGTACAAATGGATTACACTCTTTGGTTAAGGTGGTTGCCAGCTATATAGGTTTGTTAGCGTCTTGTGGGTTTTGGCGGCAATTATTCCACCGTAGTGACACCTAAACGTTAATTACAATTAACAAATCAGTTACATTCTCGATACCTGGCTAATCTAAATCTCTATACACAAAATGACCTATAGGAGTCAAAAGTACACTCTTTCGCCATCTGCAGTCAAGATCTGAGTCCTGGGTGAACTTTCGAAGGAGGCATAAAGCCTTCTTTCCCCATGACAGATCTCCGCATGGGTACACAATGCTCCTAAGTAGACGCTATGGTCTTCATAAGGGGCGCGAACAGCACACACCTTTCCACGGTCTAACCTGCATCGCACAAAAAGCGTGCAGACCGGGGGTATGCGTAGAAGAAATGTGAAAAGCTGCTGCACTAGCTCTCCTGACCTTGTCCCTAGAACTATCCATGGAAATTTGAAGATGGCGGGCATACTTTATTGCAAGATGTCTATGTGCAAGGTCATCAACTTCTAGCTAAAACCCCGTGACTCCTTTCAAAGCAAAATTGCATCAGACGAAGGTGCATATCGATGCAAAGCGACGCAAGGACAGAAGGACCTGGGCGTGGTGCTTCACATGGCCTACCACTTAGCTTCATTACATGGCCTTGTCGGACGCAAAGACGCTTAGAAAGCACCGACCGTGTTATAGTTGGATGTAGACGACCCTGTTCGCGCATGGACGCTGCCTTTAGAAAATGCCCTAGCACACCCGTGAGGAATAGTTACCGTATAGAGTTGAGGCTCGTAAATGGCATGTATGGCTGCGACCGCTTGGCCTGTCTTCGATGCTTCTGATTGTTCGAGCAACGCTTCGCTTGATTTTTGTTAACAAACGCTTATTAACAGCGGTAGTTTTTTTATTTAAGTAAGATCACTCGACACGGCTTACCAACCTTTTGAAGCATCGCTCCTTTATGTTACTTGTATATTCATATAAGTTGAGCAGAATGTTATTAGTGTTCAGTGAAATGGTGGGGCGCAAAACACTGATATAGGCACCAACGGGTGGACCTTGAGCAATACCCAGTTTTCAATATTTACTCTACAGTCGTTGACTTCGTTACGTCATATTAAACATTTTTAGAAATTAGTATCTGACGCGCAGTTTTCAATTATTAAGATAATCAAACCTTACTGCGAGAACAAGGAGATCCGATCGAAGTCCAGAGACGGACTCGTTTAACCGACCTTTTTAAGGAGCATTAAAAGAACTGGCGGGAGAACAAAATACATCATCGACAACAAAGTTCACGGTTTTTATCGTTGTATCATAACTTGCTAGAGACATTCCTGAGCCTCTTTGGACATGGGAGGGGGGGTCACTTCTTGCTGAGCAGTGGGACCCGCCTTCCACTGAAGCACGAGTGGATGTGAAAGGCAGACATGAAAAACTTCCGATATGGAAGAAGCTGTGGTTTGACTTTATCAATACTTCCGCCTGGATAGGGAAGTGCAGCACACTTCTTATGTCGCACAGGATACATAATCACACCGTCTGCCTCATTTCCTTCTGCACTGCTTGGGTTTTCAGTTTCGCTTTAACGCAAGCGATAAGAATATTATGCGAACGATGAACGATTCTGGTTGGTCCCACAAATATCCAAGTGCTTTAAGAGGAGACTGCTACTGGTGAGTGATCACCTGCTACGCACATTCGAAAAGCTGACAAGCAGTGCCCACGCTATTTCACGCTCGCTCCCATCACCACCCTCTCATCCCTGTAAACAACAAAAATCTGGTAAACTGTTCAGGCGTTGTCCTCAAAGAATGCAGGATGGTCAGCACTGTAATGACATAAGTATCACGTTTGTGGTATATAATATGTTCAGAGTGCAGAAAATGTATTCTTTTAACGCTTTGCAAGCAGAAAAATGCATTCTTTTATGCATTCCGGAGCGCGCGTTCTACTGCAGGCCCCAAATAAACGTTTTAACAATCCAACAATCCTTTATGGTGTTGTATTCAGTTGTTTATATATGATAAAACGGAGCGACAACGTTTTTGTGTTGTCATGTCGACTCAGTTAAATTCAGTTCAGTTCAGGCGTTCAGTCGTGTCCGACTCTTCGTGACCCTATGGACCATGTCACGCCACGCTTTCCGGTCTCTCACTATCTTCGTAACATCACAGAGCTTCATCTGCAATGCCTCGAGAATGCCATCTAACCATCGCGTTCGCTGCCTACCCCTTCTCCGGCGACCCTCAACCTTTCCCAACATCAAATCTTTCTCCAGCGACTCCTCTCTTCTCATCAGATGACCAAAGTAGCTGAGCTTTAACTTTAGAATTTGACCCTCCAATGAGCAGTCAGGGTTTATGGCCGACAATATCGACTGATTTGATCTTCTGGCAGTCCAAGGAACTCTTAAGAGTCTTCGCCAGCACCACAATTCAAACGCGTCAATTCTTCGGCGGACAGCCTTTTTCACAGTCCAACTCTCGCATCCATACATCACAATTGGAAAGACCATAGCACGGGTTATACGGATCTTGGTTGGCAGACTAATGTCTCTGCTCTTTACTAGGCGGTCAAGGCTAACCACTGCTCTCTTTCCCAGAAGCAGGCGTCTCCTAATTTCATGGCTGCAGTCTCCTTCCGAGGTAATCTTGGCGCCCAAGAACAGAAAATCTGTCACAGCTTCCACTTCTTGTCCATTGATGCTCCAGGACTTGATAGGGCGAGACGCCATGATCTTCGTCTTTTTAATGTTCAGTTTAAGCCCAAACTTCTCACTCTCTTCTTGTACGCGCGTCAGAAGTCTCTTGAGTTCCACTTCACTTTCTGCCATTAAAGTGGTATCATCCACATATCTAAGGTTGTTGATACGTTTTCCAGCAATCTTCACTCCAGCTGAAGACTCGTCCAGACCGGCCTTCCTCATGATGCACTCTGCATATAGGTTAAATAGGCAGGGCGACAGTATGCAGCCTTGCCTCACTCCTTTCTCAATCGGAAACCAATCAGTAAGACCATGCCCAGTTCTGACCGTGGCCTCTTGCCCTTCATAAAGGTTCCTGAGGAGACAGATGAGGTGAATTGGAACTCCCATCTCTTGGAGAGCTTGCCACAATCTGCTGTGATCTACGCAGTCAAACGCTTTCGCATAATCAATAAAGCAGAAGTAAATGGGTTTCTGGAACTCTTGCTTTTTCCATGATCCAGCGAAGGTTGGCAATTTGGTCTCTAGTTCCTCTGCCCTTGCGAAACCCAGCTTGCACATCCGGAAGCTCTCGATCCACATACTGCTGCAGCCTACCTTGCAGGATTTTTAACATCACCTTGCTAGCATGCGAAATAAGCGCGATCGTGCGGTAGTTGGAACAATCTTTGGCACTGCCTTTCTTTGGAATGGGGATGTAAACTGACCTCCTCCAATCCTGTGGCCACTGCAGGGTTGTCCAAATCTTTTGACATAATGTATGCAGTGTGTTAACAGCGTCGTGGTTGAGGTTTTGAAGCAACTCAGCTGGAATACCATCAGTTCCGCTAGCTTTGTTCTTAGCAAGGCTGGCTAAGGCCCATTCAACTTCACTCTTCAAGATGCCCGGCTCGAGATCAGTAATCACAACCGTCCTATGTTGGGTTTGCACATCCGGGTCCTTCTTGTACAGTTCTTCTGTGTATTCCTGCCACCTCTTCTTTATCTCTGAGGCTTCAGTGAGGTCCTTGCCTGGTTTGTCCTTTATCACGCCCAGCTTAGCACAGAAGCATCCTTTGATATCTTTGATTGTCTTATACAGAGCTCTTGTGTTCCTTAATTGGCTGTTGTCCTCAACTGCTTGACACTGTATGTTCAGGAAGGCATTCTTATCTCTCCTTGCTATTTTCTGAAAATCCGCATTGAGAACCTTGTATCTTTCTCTTTCCCCCATACCTTTTGCCATCCTCCTTTCCTCAGCTATTTGCAAAGCCTCTTCAGATAACCAGTTTGCTTTTTTGCATTTCTTTTGCTTTGGAACTACCTTAGTAGCAACTTCTTGTATTATATCACGAACATCAGTCCACATCTCTTCGGGCTCTTTGTCTTCTAGATCTAATTCTTGAAATCGATTCCTCACTTCCACAGCATATTCTAATGGAATCTGATCCAGATCATACCTGAAAGGCCTTCTAGTTTTCTGCGTTTTCCTCAATCGAAGCTTAATTTTGGCAACAAGAAGCTGATGATCGGTGCCACAATCGGCCCCAGGCCTTGTTTTTACTGCTTGTATAGCGCTTCTCCATCTCTGCCGGCAAATAATATAATCGATCTGATTCCTGTACAGACCGTCCGGTGAAATCCATGTGTACAGGCGCCTCTTGTGCTGTTGAAAATGAGTATTCGCTATGGTCAGGTTGTTTTCTTGACAGAACTCCACTAGCCTCTGCTCAGCTTCATTTGGCTCACCAAGACCGAACTTGCCTGTAATTCCGGATATTTCTTCACTCCCGACCTTAGCATTCAAGTCTCCTATCAGAAAAACGACGTCTGATGATGGGGTGCGGTCTAAAAGGCATTGTAGGTCCGCATAAAATCTCTCAACGTCAGCTTCTTCAGCAGCAGTGGTCGGTGCATAGACTTGGATAACTGTTATGTTGAAAGGGTGACCTTGGAACCGAAGTGAAATCATTCGGTCGTTTTTGAGGTTGTACCCTAGCACTGCTTTGCCCATTCTTCTGTTTACTATGAGAGCGACCCCATTCCTCCTCTTGGATTCGTGCCCACAATAAAAGACATAATGGTCGCCGGAGTTAAATTCTCCCATTCCGGTCCACTTGAGCTCGCTGATATCCAAGATATCAATGCTCAATCTGTCCATTGCTCGCTTGACGATATCCAGTTTACCTTGCGTCATAGATCTTACATTCCATGTTGCTATGTGATATATCTCCTTGCAACATCGGACTTTCCGGTCGCTTCCCGACTCATCCACAACTGAGCGTCCTTTTGGCTTTAGCCCAGCCGCTTCATTCGTCCTGGAGCTACTAGGAATCGCCCTTTGTTCATCCCCAGTAACATGTGGGACGCCTTCCAACCTGGGGGGCTCATCTTCCGGCGCCATATCGATAATGGTATTGTGACTGGCCATAGGGTTTTCTTGGCAGGAAATACTGGAGTGGGTTGCCATTACCTTCTCCAGTGAATCACATTTTGTCAGAACTCTATGCCGTGACCTGTCTATCTTGGGTGGCCCTACACAGCAGAGCTCACGACTTCATCGAGTTTCGCAAGCCCCTCCGCCACGACAAGGCAGTGATCCATGACTCAGTAGGTGACGCAATTATTTCCATGTCAAGCTGTTGGCTTACACAAGTTTTGTGAAATTAGGAGTGCACATCTTCTTGATATATTCTTCTTACCGTACTAGGCTAAGATGTGTCTGTTGCTTAGTTTAGCATATTGCTTTTATAAGGTTTGAATAGTTGATCCCAAGATTCTTTTTTTGCGTATCTCTACTTACGAAACTAAAACCAATTTAGTCACGCAGGGTCTCACATAAAATACAAAGGACACAGTGCGAAAACGGTCATTAATACGGTCGCTGCTTCCAATAGTGCTTAGAACTTCAGTTTCCAAATCCTTGGTCGATGTAAGCCGTTGGTGAATTCTAGAAATTCCGCATCTCTTCCCCTTGCTTTCGGCCTAAGCTCCACAGAAAGCTTCCATGGGCTTATTATGAGGTGAGCTTAGAGCAGTCCTGCCACTGAAGTTCACCTTTTAGATGCGGCTGTTTTTGGCCTGTAAGCATAGTCGCCTGCGAGGCAGGGCCGTTCTAATTACCATTCAAATGGCAAGCAATATTATTCTGAGTACCTCTGTCTGAACCTACTGCACTGAGCCTTTGAGCTTTACTAGCACCACTTGTGCTCACTCTCTTCAGTAGCACAGTGTTGCAAAAAAAGACTTTGTGGAGCTCACAGCCTACGAAACTTGCAGTCTGAGCTTTATGCTGATGTAAAGTATGCATGCTTAGTGAACGCAACGCCAAGCAGCAGGGAACACTGCAAGTCGCTTCGCATAACGGTAGACAAGATAGTAGACGGAGCTGGTGGCTGCGGTGAAGTTCTCAACATTCTTCTTTCCTAACTAAAAATAAATTGGTGAGATGATCCCTTGAAGTAAAATCTTTGAGAAAAACGTAGCTAGTAAAGAGTGGTACACTATCATGTTAGAAGCACTGGAGACGGGAAATGCTGACGCAACACGATCGGATAGCAGAGTTATAAACCTGATCTCACAAAAACAGCTCGAACTCAGAACACGAGCGGCAGCTGGCAGCTGAAGCAACCCAAAAATCTCGACGACCGTTTGTGTCGAAGCATAACTTTTACGCTTTTGCTCAAGCGAATGGTTTTTCTTTAAGATGAGGCACACAAACACGGCACAAAGTTCCTGCAAACGGGTAGATGGACGACGGGGTTGAGGGTGAGCTTTTAGGTGCATAGAAGCTGTGGTAGGTGACCGAATAAAACATTTATTGGTGAAATAGAGTTTGGGAGCAGCATAGTGGCCCGGCTACATCCACGACGTGCCCAATCCGGGGCACCGCATGACAAGGCCTCGTCTCGCCCTTTTTCACATGAGTCTTTTGAGACTCCAGCATTACGCTGTTGTGAAGGGCAGTGCTTCATGCCTCTAAGGAAGGAGTAGGAGAAGGGGAGAGGTGAGGATTTCGAGCACATATCCCCACCATATAGGTGGAGTCTCTGGCTAAGGATGTAGGGTGGAGAGGTGGAGAGGTGGCTGAAACTCAGTACTTCTGAAGAAAAAGCTGGATTTTCCAGTGCGCCTCTGAATTAAATTTCACTTGCGCTTTTTCGTTCCGCTCCAATGCGGCCTTTTTGGGTGATAACATTGTTGAGAAGCATGGTGTGTGCGTTGCTGGTGAGTGGAGCTCTTGGAGTATGAAGGTTAGTGTAGTATAGATGGATTGACAGTTGTTCTGGTGCTTAGGGTCCGAAGTTTTCTGAAGTAGTGACACTGCATGTTCACAGGTGCGTGGCCGACGCACGCCACGCTGGTCGCTGGAGTCTTAGGCAGTATCCTTAGCACTATCATGGATACCACCACTGCCGTGCACATTTCCCTCATACTCTTTTTCAGACAATACACAATTCCTATCCTGATCTTTATGTCGGTATCATCCCAACCGTCATCACCTTCATACAATATACATATACTGTAGGACGAGAGCCCTGCTCAGGTAGGTCCCCTGTCTACCCTACTGATGGGTTCCTCCTCCTACGTTTGAATCTATTCGCATAATACAATAGAACATACAACATACGAAATGGATCATTTCAAGCACACAGCTGAAAGTGGCATGTGCGTATTGCTACAATTTTACATGAAGATTATAAAAACAATATTTATTTGCCCCGCCGGGGTGGTGCAGTGGTATGACGCCCGACTACTGTCCGGAATACCCGGGTTCGAACCCGACCTCGGCGGCTGCGTTTCGATCGAGGCGAAACGAAGAGGCGTCCGTGTGCTGTGCGATGTCAGCACACGTTAAAGATCCCCAGGTGGTCGAAATTTGCGGAGTCCTCCACTACGGCGTCTCTCATAGCCTCAATTGCTTTGGGACGTTAAACCCCACAAACCAAACCAAACCAAACCTAAAACCAATATTTGGCTTTAGACACTGCGCTATCTTAATAAAGGGGTTTTTAATGCTGTAATGTTTTCCTCACTGATGGGCAGCAACATACAAGTCACCTCGTCACAAAATTCCTAAGTTTGTCGTCTTCCTCTCCGAGTTCTGACCTAAGGACTAGGCTTGCACACTGCTAGCTCATCGCCAAATTTTACTGGTGAATGCTGCTGCTGCGGTACTGCAATTTGCCAGTGCTTTCCCCGTTAAAATTGTCGGAGTTTTCGAATTTCTGGGTAAAATGAATTTCACGCCCCCAATTCTGCGCCTATTTGAGTTGAAAACACTGTACTGAGAATTGTAGATCATGCTGGTTCCGAATCGTCAAAAACATTCGGGTAACTTCCGCTATGCTAACTGACTGCTTTATCTACTTAGCTGCTGTTGCCCTTGAGCCCTGACGCAGCGGCAAAACAGCTCGTATACGCAGATATATCTGCCGCAGTCTCTAGATCAGAGAAATATTGCTCATGTGTTGTCTGGAGACTGCATGAGGGAACAGAGGTTCTTTCTAGAATTCTGCCCGCATTATATTCTTCTTTCTTTGTTCATTCCTTTAAACGACGCTGTCTCCGCTTTACAGATCCGTTTATAATAGCATGCATTCTCGTGCAATTTAGGTTATTCGTTTTTATGAGCGCTATTGTCTGCAGGATGAGCTCTAAAAATCAAATTTAATACTTAAGAAGAACCCGCAGAGCCCATTTCAGCAAACCGGAGAGCACTTGAAAACTTCTCAAGGACACTTTGAACAATAAACGACTTTCAAGATATGGGAAGCAAGTGTTGCGAAACCGTCGCAGCATTCCTTCTGCGAGGACCCTGGCGCCTACTGCCTCTTCTTGGTCAAGGTTTCCAATGCATTTAACTGCATCAGCGCAGCATAACGCTGTCGCAGAAGTCACGGTCAAAGAATATTGAAAATTGTGGTCTGAAAAAGAGAAACGCGAGCGTCTGAAATATCTGATTTCACTTCTTTATTTCCTTCACAAGAAAATTAGAAAGAAAATTTATAAGTACAGTGAGATCTGTTTTTTTTTTTCGGTTTTTCTTTTTCTTTTTTTGAAAATATCACTTTTACGGCTTCAGCATCCTTAGCTGGTTTAAATGTTGGCTGGTGGTAGCGCGTAAATATAATCGTTCTTATTTAATGTAAACTGAAAGGTTCATGCATTGAGGAAGACCCGTGAGCACTGCCTCGATGGGCTGCAAAGATAGGCCTGCGCTACTTCTGGCAAGGGGGTACTTCTTTGTATATGTGTTACTTTTAATTATATCGATGTTATTGTTTTTGTATGCTATCGGCCTCCGCATTCTGCCACTGCAGTGTGTGAACAACTCTATGACTGTTTGAACAAAGTTATCTCTAGATACCCAAAAGCGCCTATTTCTCTTATGGGAAGTTACAATTTTTCAGATATTCAGTGTATTGATCTCCACCCTATTGTAAGTGCTAATTCATCTTGGTGTTCAGCTTTCATTGACCTCTGCTGCACATTTAACCTATCTCAGCTTGTAAAGGAATCAATTCGCATTACCCCCTCATGCACAAATGTGCTCGACCTTGTTGCGCTCACGAACTATCCTGATTCTATCTTGTCCCTAACTCTCCTGCCAGGTCTAAGTGCTCACTTCGCAATCTGCTTCACTAAGCCATCGCGCTTATCTCGCCATTCTAAAAAGTAAAAAATAATCCGCGATTACGGGAGAGCAGGCTTTGAAAGTGTAATTTTACCTCTTGAGAAATTTGTTGACTCATTCTTACCGCATTTCTGGGAACGCACAGTGCATGAAAAACTAGAGGTTATTTAAAAGCTAGGTCGAAGCGCTCATCGATAAATATATCCCTCTCCAGCAAATATCTTGAAAGAGGTATTCACCCTGGTTTAAATTATATTTAAAACGCCTACTTAAGAAAAAGGGAATGTTTCGTCGTTGTCGGAAAGTCAACATTGACAGAGCAAGGTTAGCTTACCAATAGAGTGCAGAAGACTATAAAAATGCTTCCTTCCCTGCTAAACAAAATTATTTCCACACCACCCTTCCTTCCTTGCTTTTTTCAAACTCGCGCAAGTTTGGGAACTTCATGAACATGCACGAAACCAATGACATTCGCTTGAAGAATGATGAAGGGATTTTTCGGCCAGATAAACAGTGTTCTATCGTGCTTAATAACACCTTTTGATCATCGTTTTCACATGCTCCACCAGCAACCTTTCCTGCTATTTCTGCGCATGACTTTTTGCAGATGGATCCTATTCTTATCGGCTTGGTAGGCATTTCCAAACTAATAAAAATTGCAAAAATTTCGTGGTTAGCTGGTTCCTGATGGTATTAGCTACAAATTTTTAGAAAGGCACCCAAGCTTACTCATCCATTATATTGTCGTATATTTTTTCACAGTCTTTACAGAGTGCCACGCTACCGGATGGATGGAAGGTGGGAAAAGTGGTTCCAGTGTATAAATCTGGTGATGTACACAGCCACCACAACTATAGACCAATTTTGTCGACGTCAGTTCGGTGCAAGTTGCTTGAACACATTGTCTATTCTAGCCTAATCTCTTATTTGAATTAAACTGTTTCTTCACATCCCAATCAGCATTCGAAAACACCATTCCTGCGAAGCGCAACTTCTCGCTTTTACCAATGATTTGTTTTGTATTTTGAATTCATTGTCATTTGTGGATTACATTTTTATCGATTTTGCGAAGGCATTTGATACTGTTTTACATCAACTTCTACTCTTCAAGCTTAGCAAACTTAATCTCGATATTAATGTCAATAGGGTGAATTAAATGCCTTTTGGAGGGTCGTACCCAGTATGTCACGATTAACGACTGTGACTCACCCATAAGTCCTGTAACATCCGGCGTTCCTCAAGGCTTCGTACTAGGTCCTCTGCTCTTCCTAATTTATATTAACTATCTTTCTGATTTCATCGACTCACAAGTAAGACTTTACGTGGATGATGTGTATTATATCGACAAATATATAACCCCTCGGATTTACTTGCTCTTCAGTCCGATGTTGTTAACACCTCTGCTTGGTGTCACACCTGATCTATGAAATTAAATGTTGGTAAATGCCAATCGATGAGAGTAACACGCGTTTAACCAATCTTCATTTCGTCTATTACCTCAATATGTCTCCTTTAATTTCTGCCTCTGATTATAAGTACCTTGGCGTGTACATTACTAACAACCTATCATGAAAAGCGCATGTTGAACAAGTTACTAATAATGCTAACCGAACGCTTGGTTTCCTTCCCCGCAATTTTTCTCTTGCTCCTGTGACCCTGAAAGTACTTCTTTATAAATCTCTTGTGCACTCGAAACTTGAGTATGTCTCATCTGTTTGGGACGCTAAACCCCGTAAAGTGTAGATTGAAAGAGGCCTTGTGGTTTCCATGCCTGGTGAGGGCAGGTCCCTGAAGTGTGAAGTTGCCTCAGCTTGGCTGCGTCATACCACGCGTTAAATGTGGACATACGATCGAAGAGGCCAAGTCAGTCTTCTGCATCTTCAGCAAGGCGCCTTTGGAAGACGGGGGCACACTTGACTGCAGGAGCACCACGTGCGGTTTCTACTAAGTAGAGTGCCTCTTCGGAAACAGGCAACGTAACGAGAATCAGTACCCCACCAGGTGTAATCTGGTGATGACAAGGTCTTAGGAAAAATCAAGAAATTGATGTCGGACTGTAATTAACGGTTTAAAAGGCTAACTTCCACCCTAAAAAAAAATTAAACCACTTGGCGTTGGCGATAGAATCAAGTGTGCTTGGTGCTCGCCAAACTACGAATCCCTTCTCGGTAGCGGCAATTTTACGTTTGGCAAACAAACACCGCGATTTGTATGTAATTTTTTGAAATAAATAAATAATTTATATATATATATATATATATATATATATATATATATATATATATATATATATATATATATATATATATATATATATATATATATATATATATATAAACCGGCCAAAGGATATTAGAAAGGTCTGCAACAATGTTCATGCTATCGTGAATTGCTGCAGTCATTCGCGATCAATCTCTGCGCATGTCGAGCTTCAAAGCAAGTCGCGTCGAGGTGACATTGAGCGTTTAAAGACAAGAAGCGCAACCTTTTGCTGCATTATCTTGATGGTTCTTCACCGGAAGGGCAAATTGATAAGTCTGCATGCCGGCAGCTAATACCGCGCAGCAACAAATCAATATTACAATAGTTCGCGGCACTGCGAAACTTCGATATTCGCAAGCTATTCACGGTTCGTATTCGTATACTTAGTCAGTTTAAACGTTTTTACAAACATATTGGTGCAGTGGTTTTGCCCACCCCGGGTATTCTTATATTAGTGCGATCTTCGAACATTTATCTTCGGTAATTAGTTTCTCTTAGTTGTATGTTGTTAACATTTTGTTTCTAAATATTTATTCTCTTTGATAATATCACATATTAAACTTTCGTTTCGTACGATTTGTGCATTTTCTGATATCGTCCGAGTGCACCAGGTTGGGCAACATTGGGGCAGTGAATTATTAACATGAGCCGGCTACCAGCCAATAGGTCCGTCTTAGACTCTAACTGAAGCTTTTTTCAAGGACAAAGGACAATCGAAACTGAACTAAAATTCAACCACTCAGAGAAGCCATCCTTAAAGCAGCAAAGCTTTACCCAAGTAGCGTCATTGTTCGCGTACAACTCAGCAAATAACGTATTTAAAGCATTTTTTGCACAGTGAATCCTTTCTAAAAACGCTACGCCACATGCACCAAATAGGAGATAATTAGAATGCAAACTCGGTTTACCTGCAAAGATCAACTCTCTTAGCTCACCAGGTAATAAATGTTTCACCGTCACACACCAAGGGGTAACCTACATCTTTTGCCTGTTACCCAAGACATTGCCGTACCAACGGCTAAAGTTTGAATCCAGGGACGTAAATAATATAGATAGTGCCTTTTTGTCCTTTTCCTGCACCGCTTACAATTTTAGTTACCACACTTGGTTAAACCTCTGATGCTGAGCCCCTATTTCTTGAAGGAGTGAGGTGCGAAAAGTAGTGAGTGTCATCGTTTTGGCGCACAAAGCGGCGTAGAGCGTACCACTTGCTCAGAAACTTGGGTAGCATGAAGGTAAAAATAAGCTAAGAGGACAACCTTATTTCCTACACTTTGTTCTTTATAGAATAAAGCTAAAGAACCCGCATCTAAGGTGATATCTATGGCCTCGTCCAATATCGCCCCAATGGCAAAAAAAAAAAAAAAACGAAAATGGTGCTAGACAATCTGCTTTTGCTGACCAGTTTTGGCCATCTAGAAAAAGCTGATAAAGCGAAGAAACGCAAACAGCATAAACGTGTTCACGCTACTGTTGGTGCGGACGTGCCTTCCGAGCTGCGGGCATTTTTTTCGTCGAGACAGGGCCTGCCTCCGTGACCGCGCAAACTGATCGTGGCCCAGTGGGAGCATAGCCACGTTGGTGTCATTGTTGTGCGCCCACACCGCGAACTCTGGTGAGTTGCTAAGGGTAACTTGTGACAGCAACTCCGACAAGGCGGGAAAAGGTCTCTTTCTTCTCGAAAGGTCTCCGAGGGGAGCTTGCCGGGCTTTTGTTTAGTGTTCTAGTTTCTACGTGTCTTATGTATGCGCATGAAAATTTTCAGCTGCATGAAGGTTTCGGCTGTACTGTGTATATTTTCGGAATTTCAGCAGCGTACTAATATTTTGATACGAGAAGGTTAGTAACCCCTTGTGGAAGAAGCAGTTCCCGTTTGCGTCAACGTCGGCGCCGTTGGCGGCGTCCAAAGTTGAAGGTGCGCAACCTTGAAAAATCACGAACTTGGCTACACCAGGCGCTTAAATCGTGACCGTTAGTAACCCCATGCCATCAAAAACTGTTCTGCCGCTTAGGCGTAGGCAGTTAGACGCATCGCAGCCCTTGAAAATCAGGAGCATGTCTCTGGCATGTGGTAGTCGCCAAAACACAAACACCAGAACCATTGCACACCTGGTTGACGCCTCAGAGCCTTGAAAGTTACCTGAAGGCTTGCTTCGTTGCAGCTACGCAGCCTGCTAAAGGTTCAAATCAGCAGGTAGGTAAAACTATGAAGCATTTTACCAGACGCCGGGAATCAAATGTCGTCAATTTTACTCGGAATTTATGTTTCAGTATTAGATAAGCATCGTCGATATCTGAATTGTTCCTGATGACGCATTTATGTTAGACGGTGAAGCGGCCTATCACTTTTATCGCCTTCAAGAATGCGCACATTTTATTTGCTTTTTTTTCAGTCCCCAGTTAGGGCCTTTACATTTGCTAAAATTTGGGGTGTGACCAAAACATAGGTGTTGTATATCTTTTAAGTTATAACTTATATTTTTACGCCAAACATGATTACAGAGGACAATTAGAATGCACACGTTGCAGAAGACATTCATGGGGTAACCGCACGCGGCAATAGTTAATAAAACAATAGTTAATAAAAGAACAGTGCTTAAAGAAAGTTGCGGTATATTTACCTGTGCAATCATTACAAACTATAGAAATGCGAAAACTATATTCGATGAAATTCGCTGCTTGTTTACGTAGGAAAACATGACGAGCGCAAGAAAGCTAAACAACGTTCGTGCCTTTCTTCTTTGTCACTTGTACTGACCTCACCACCATGAGCAGTATTCTGCTCATTGTGTTAGCCCACTCACTTCTGTATGTGGCACGAATATATGGCACAAAAAGAGAACCCTTTTGCATAAATATCCAGATAACTGCAGCGCTAAAAACACATACGGCACGAACTAAAGTGTCGTTCTTCTTGGGCCCTTCTTTCTGCGTTAATAGAAATTCAGCATTGCTGTCTTTGCGACTTCAAAATTTTTAAGCGAAGTCAGCTGTAGCAAGTGCGGAGAGCTCGCTGCACAATATAAGACTGCCGCTGCAACGGGGCCGTCGGGTCGCGGCGCAGCTGATTTCGTTCGCTTAAATTACAACTGAGAGGACCACGTCCGTGGCGCGAATGTGCTAGTCACGTGATTTCATTTGTATTTCACGCGCTTTCTTTTGATCTCGGGGAAAGTTTACTTTGTTGCAAATAATGCGAGGTGGTTCTGAGAATGCTCTCAAACTTTGCAATTCACATTTGTATAGTTTAGTAAATCCTAGAGAAAAAACTTTTATGAGGTGGTAACCTCACATTTTCTCCACAAACTCACACAAATCGCATATAAATCTGGTAGAATCTCCTCACATCAAAATTTGTTAAAGTATATTTTATGATAATGTGGCAGCGGATGAAATACTATGTGGTTTGTATGAGATTGTGTGAGGTTGTTTCCTCATAGAACTTCTTGTTTTTCAGTAGGGAAGAGTTCGCATTCAGTAACGAACATGGAAAAAAATACACCGGTTCAACGCTGCTGAACCGAGTGTGGAGCGAAAGGTTTGGCTGCGGGCGACCGAGCCTTGCATCGAACACAACCAGCGTTCCGTTGAACGCATAACGTTCACCTGCGTTTTAGGTGGGAGTGGTACAGGCGTTTATTATATCTAAATATGGGAGACACTTAAGCACCGCCTTTAAGGGTATGACGCGATAGCGTAGGCTACCAGCCCACATATAAACCTCCCTTTAACCACGCTTTATGAACGTGCCTTAGTGGCCTATACAGGTAACGTGAATTCCAGGGTCCTGGCAGGCTGGTTCCGACATAATTGCCCACCTGGAAGGAGAGACCCAGTTGGCAGCGCCTACCATGGTGCCATGCCGATGGCTTGAAAACCTGCAGTAGTGCAGCTTTCGTAACAAAAGTAAAAATTTCAGGACCTTGAAGTCTGCTTCAGTGGAGAAATGTATCGTTTATTGTTGCTGAACCCTGAGCAGTGTCATGTAACTCTCTTATGACGTCATAATATTTTTTGCGCGTGTAATCCTGAAGCTAGTAACAATTTCTTGTTTCGTGAACGTGCTTCCGGGGGGGAGTAAGCATTTCTTGCAAGACTTTCTAAATCCCGTGACTATTTGTCGTCATGAATCCCGTAGCACTTTTTACTATGCCTTGGTCTTGATGTCACATGATTAACATGAAGAGACCTCTAGGTGATCCAGGCATCGCAGTGTGACGGGCGTCAGCGAAGAGCGCCATCTCCAAACGGTTGCCCGCAACCTACCGCAGGTCGATGCACTTTTCTACTGATCTGCGCACGCCTGTTCTATCTGCACGTTAAAGAAACTTGATCCGCGTGCGCGTGCGCTTTCTCGCTTGTGCTGTGAGGCCACTGTGAAAGCTTTACTCGGTGTGCGCTTCTATGGTTTAGATAATCGGTATCTTGCCTATCAGGTCAGGCATATTTTTCTTTGAATGGATATTCACGTGGTATATTAAATGAAAAATTAAAGGCTACCCTAAACGAATCTGCGGCACGAATGCGTTTCGCTTTTTCGTGTCTTCATACCGTACTTGCTCGACTCACTCTGCTTGCTTCCACCGTGTTCGTGTCCTGGTTGCATTTGTCTATTACTTTTTGCTTGTTTATTTCCGCGGTTCTTTATTCGCTTTGGCTCCAGAATGGTGACAAGCCCCTGACTGGCTTTTGGCACTTTCAGATGTGTGCGAAATACAAAAACGCATTATCGGATGTCATTTCACGTGAATGAACAAAGGTGGCTGAAATTTGGGAACGACTTTCCTACCGTGTGATAAAGCGGTGGTGAGTTGAATGTCCGCTCGCCTGAGAAAACTCGGCATAATGAGACCGCCTGATTTCACGCCGTATTGAACAACTCGGGACGCGGCGTCACAATTCGATGGCATCAGCAAAAAACTTTCCAGTTTTCCTCGGGGAAAGCCTTGGACCAGATTGACTGAAGACTTCGACGGCCTGCGAGCTCGCGCCACATGATTCACTAAGGACTGGGCGGCATGGTGCCGCGTGTTGATGAGCGTCAGTGTAACAGAGTACCCCTTTTTGTTTTTGCGGTGTCGCCTGCGCAGGCTAACTGAGAGACGACTAGGTACAGCTGTGTCTCTCAGTACGCCGACAGAGGAAGTGCGCACATCCTTTTCTGCAAGGCCTCAATCGCCGCTGAATGTCGCCGCTTGGGGAGGAGCGCGCGCTGCAGTCGCGCAGGCAGAGTTGAGGTTGGGTTACCTATAGCTCACATGCCGCTACACAAAGCCTTTTCCTCTAATATTTTCTGCGTCCTACTTATGACATTACATGACTAGTAATGGTTACATAAATTTTCATGGCATCATATGAGAGTTTTACGCTATATATGACTTCGCATTACACGGCCGTATATCAAAGTAATGGTGATATACGACTGATGAGATGAGATGTTACGTAACCTTTTAAGACCATGAATTTCGACGGAATATTCTGTGGATAACTTCCGGCGACGCATTGGTTTCCTGCGAGACTGAGAGCTTTCGGTTTAATAAGAAGAAACAGGGCATATTTTGGTACAGTCATTCCTGTAGTCTTTCTAATGCTTTGCGCCAACTTCGATATACCAGTGCACCTTTCAAGAAGCGCTTTCCCTAAAGCTTCTGCACCCTTATGCTTGACCACCTGACGTATACAGTGTGTTAGCTTTGAACCTTACACTTTACGAAAGAAGCCTTAAATCGGTTGTGTATGTGGTTTTGGTACAGATAGTTTTACTCCCCATTACTAATATTTTTGCGTGTGAGGCTCTATTTAGAGTGTTGTATTTTACTGGACTGGTTGAGCGTTACCTTCCGAAACTAAAGAAGTGAACTGTCTTGTCCGTCGAATATTGAAATCGTTTACACATTTGTTGTCGTTTTTTCTCAATTCCTCTGTGGATAAATATTTTCGGTTTCTTCGTAGAGAATGCTACAACATTCCTCCGTCATTAAAAACATTAATTCGTCAAGCCTCTTATAAATCAGAAGGGGAACATTGATGTAAATGCGCCAAATTGGTAAATCCTTATGCGGCGAAGACGATTCAGATATATGTTTTTGCCACTACAAGCGTGTAAAAGTACTTGGTCTATATAAAATGCCGCCGGTCTAGCTAGGCTGAAATTTACGACATTTATTCGGATTAGTGCAATGTGTCACGGGTAATCACGAAGGATTACGCCAGCAGCCGAGTGGAGGACGCATCGTAGAGTGTTCTGCTGTGACACAGATGAAAGCACAAAACCAAAATCATCCTCCTTTATTTAGTTCCCTGGCGCTGTCAGAGTAGCCTGCTTCATACTGAAGAGGAGCAGGAGTAGAAGAAAAAGTTAAGCGATTTATGTCAAAACGGACTTGGTTTCGATCATTGACCTAGCTTATAGCGCTACTGACAACGTAATCCTTGCAAGGATTTTGAGCGCGGGAGCAATGTACTCGAGAAAGCTACTATGAAAAGCTCTAAACCTCATGCTCTGCTTCATCTCCCCGATAAAAACAATTTACCGAAGGCTCTTAGTAATCTTACTTATTTACTTGCTTGCCTACTACCTTCCTCGCTTACTTGCTTACTTACAGGCTTTGTTATGCGCAGGCTTGCAGGGGTATAGACATGTGGGAGATGTAGACTAGAAAAGGCAAGACACGTGCAGATGTACTAGAATAGTTTCGAGGCGCACGGTTTAAATATTCTGCATTGTTTTGGCAAAACAGTTCAACATTCACTCCTTGCGTCTTCCGGCGCCTTTCCAATTAAAGCAAATCCCCCACTTCAGAAGCTTTAAAATCAAGTGGGAGAGTGGCAGGATCCCGTTGCAAATTCAAACCAATTGCGCAGACTCAACCAATGACAGATGGGAATAGAAACGTTTGCACTGCAATCTTCAAACCGCGGTTCGAATAATCTTCCACAGTTCGGTTAATGTTATGGAAGCAACGAAAGAACTGCTCGAAAAAAAAAACGAGAAAAAAGACACAGGAAAACACAGGAAGCCCTGTGTCAAGTCCTCCTGCGTTTACGTGTTTGCGTGTGTTCCTTCTCCTTGCTATTTTCGCGCTGTTTTTTTCACCGATTAGCCATGAGCCACCTAGCTCAGGCAAAACTCTTGAGTCGTGTTGGAAGAACAGAAAGCAACAAAATATTGCAACAAACCAGATTTGCATACCATGCATATTATGCAAGGGACAGTGGTAGCCGACACCATTCCCAACCTTGTGAGCCTGTCGCTCCAAAGTTCCTCTAATATGCGTGACCGCAGATGGCTCATTTTTATTGCGAAAGCAATACTACGACAGCAAAAGCTACAACTCGGGTTGCCTCAGCTACGCCGTAAAGAGGCGTAGCTACGTTCTCCTCATAAAGAAATCTGCCTGCCATGATATTTGATTTAACGTTATCCCTATGCCAGGCAGGAGCTGCCAATTCGTGTCGCTCCTTTCATATTGGAGGGTGATACCACAATCAGTCCGTCAGAACCGTTTGCATACTCATTACCAGACGGCTTGGTTGAAGCGTGACTTTATAAGTGGGCTGGTAGCTTACACTTTCGCGTCAGAACCTTAAAGAATGAAATTGAGTGTCCCCAATAATGTAGCACCTTACACTGATAGGGAATGATAGGGGAATAATGTAGCAGGCAAACGAAGCTTCCGCCGTCGCTTTCGCAATTCAACTAGGGTTAACCGATCTAAACCACGACTATTTTTGTAAGTCTGCAAAGTAACAGGAGAGATATTATTCGCTCTTAATGTATTAAAAATAGCTGTGTTTTAACGTAGATAATCTAAGCAGAACGCATTCTAGCATACCATTTCGTTCACCTTGAAAAACAATGTTTGTATCGGGCTAGAAAAATGCAATCTGCAGGGAGTCGAATCGTAGGCTGCCAGATTACGCAATAGCGTATATTACGCAATAGCGTTCGGCCAAAGAGCCGCCGCTGCCGTTGTACCCCAGAATGGCGATATTGAGTAAAAACATGAAGCAAAAATACGATCGTGATTTCATTTAAAAAATTCGGCGCAACCTTTGATTCGTAGCGTTCATGTTAAGGCGATACTATTGCGCCTAAAATTTCTCACATCTGCAAGTCAAATTGAAGTCTAGTTTTTCATAGGGATTTCACCCAACGACATGTGTACCACCAATTGTATGCAGTTGATTATGAGTGTATCTACCGGCCGAAATGTGAGACAGATGTTTCGTCTACTTTTCCTAAGAACCGAAGCAACTAAATAAATCACGGAATGAAAAGACCGTGTTAAATGCGCTATCATGTCCACTCTTAAGATGAAGCTTAATTGTCATTCTAGTTTTTTTTTTTTTTTGTCCTTTGCTTGCTTTTAGAAAGCAATGACCATTCGGCGCTGCCCAGCGAGCTGTGGTTGAAGCGGTTAAAGGTGATCAATTACACATAAAAGCCAAGTTCACTGAACGTTTGTTATCGATGGTCCATTCAGTCACGTCTAACTGGGCCGGAGGGTGCGGCACTAGGTTCATGATAATTATTTAACCATTAGGGTTGCGTATCCTTGCAGTACATTAAACTTTCTGGATGCGCGCTTCAAATGGATGCCCGTTTCGACTAATTCCATGGAGAAGACAGGGGGAATTGGAGAACGCATTGACTGAATTTCTTCCCCAATAAATGCTTGCAAAGTGCCCATGCGTTTTTGCCTTTTGTTCTTTGTATTGATCTTTTGCTGTTTTTTTTAAGGTGACCACTGTTAAGCACTCGTTTCTAGACTTTCGCCTCATCGTACTATTGATAATGGTAGTGGTAGTAGTATCGGTGTATGAACATTAATGAGTATTTGTAGTGAGAAAAAGTGCCTGCCACAGCAACTATCTCAAGGATTTTTATCGCAGCAAGTGGATAAGGGATGCTCTGCAATACTCTAGCCTTCATTTCGACAAGAAGTCTTGCGGTTTGCTGACAGGTCTTTTCAAAGCTCTAGCTAGAGGAGTGCTGCCCCACCTCGATCCTTGAAAATGTTTATTTTTCTCCGTACACAGATCACGTTTTAAAAAAAGCTCACTCCGTTCACCTTACCTGCTTCTGTTCACCGTTGACCTTACCTTCAAGCCCACTTAGGAGCGCGACTGGAAGTGAAACCCAAACACGAAGTGATACGCTGTTTCTCGTTCTTTGTCTGATCGTATCTTTGCAAAGACCATTTTACGTTTGCAGGTACCAACACAACGCACTCGAAGAAAATACCTAAGGATTAGTTTTAGTATATTTGATGTACTAGAATTGTTCTGTCTAATTAAACCACGAAAGATACGAGCGGCCGCACCTCGAGTCATCATTCTCGAAGGTATGAAGATGGGCTGGACTGGCAGACAATGAAGTAGTGTTGCCAAGAGCAGTAGCTTCCATAGCTTCCTGGAAATGGAGGGAGGTTGCTTCTACTAGCGGACAAAAACATCTATCTCTATCCCGGTTTAAGTTAGGCTGACGCGCAATCTACACGCAACGTAAATTATTTCCCAATTGCCCATTCCGATTGATGCGGATAATGAGAGATTTCAACTTCTCCGTTGGGCTCTGTTTACACTGTGATTTGCGATTTATTTAATCCAGCTGACTCTTTTGTCTTTCGTGATAAATGTGTCCACTACCAGTGCCCGGTTAACGTGCGGTTCCAGAAGCCTTCACTGTGTTCTTTAAAAACTCAGCCAGTTTCCACTTCAATTATCATACGGTATTCAGCGGGTGCCTTGGAACCCATTCGCTCGCACCTAGAGGATTCGACTCGGTTAAATTTTTGGGTTGCCCTTTCGATTTGTTCGCGAACCCTTATGCAGGCGCCACAACCCTCTCGGATACATTTTTAAAGAGTGTTCGCTCTTACTATTTACGTTTCTGCAATTCTTCTTTTTAATCAGAAGAGTTCAAGGTAGCGGCAGACCACTTCATCAATTGCCATCCGCTACCACCAAGTAAAACCACCAGATAGCACGCCATCATATTGATTAAGGTGTAATGTTTGTCTGAATTGTCTGGAGAAGCATGATACAGGGTTTCTCCTGAAGCGTGCCACAGGCATGTTGCCGTTGATGAGTGTGCGTGTGGAGTTGAGGAAGCAAGCACTATACGTGTCGAAGGAATATTAAAGATCAGTCCGTGTTTATTATTTTGGACTTGATGTGGTTTTGAAACACATTACTGTGGAAGTAAATTTTTCTGAACTTCACGACATTGCTCAAACCTACCTTTCCCAGCTTTCGCTCTCAGCTTTCGATCTTGACACAAAGTTGAGCTCTGAAAAATCAGAATTGATGAAAGCGGACGCAACTGGGAATGGAACTGTAGAACTATCGGTAACTATCAGCTGTCACTGCAGAAACTGCTGTGGAAGAATGTGAATGCAATAGCACTGCCGCGTTTTTTTATTGTATTTAGTGTTTAATTTTAAAGTCTTAGGTCTATTTTATGTTGCTTTACTTTTCATTTTCGATTTAATGTTGTTTTATTTGTATTTGTTATCTAATGTTTCATTCTGATTCCTTTTCTTTACCGCTAATACTTCTTATATTATTATTATTATTATTATTATTATTATTATTATTATTATTATTATTATTATTATTATTATTATTATTATTATTATTATTATTATTATTATTATTATTATTATTATTATTATTATTATTATTATTATTATTATTATTATTATTATTATTTTTCTCCTGTTCAATGCTGTCTGTATCTTGAACTACTTTTTATCCGTTTCTTGCTTATATTTCAACTTTAAACTTTATATTCGAATCTTACTGTCCCTTGTTCAATTTTACTTCTTTATTGTATTATTCTGTATTTCTAGCCTGTGTTTTAAGTACCATGCACTTGTTGCGCCTGGAATGGTTATTTTATGTATATTTCTATATTACTATAATCAATGTCAGTCATCTGTTTTTCTTTTTTTTTTTCCTCTTCTACCTACCGTTCTTTTTTTTTTTCTTTATTTCCTGGTGTGCTAAAAAATTCTCTCACTGTGTATATAAGTGATGATACTCATTGTTTGCTTAATTTCCGTGATACTTTTCGTCTCAGTTTCACTTCATGTATTATTTATTTCTTTTTTTTGTGTTCTCTCTGTGTGTGTAAACATGTTTGTGCTTTTTCATTTTTTTTTTTGTGCTGCAGCACAAAGACCACATGGTTGTTCCTGCGCACATTAAATAAAGATTGATTGATTGATTGATTGATTGATTGATTATTATTATTATTATTATTATTATTATTATTATTATTATTATTATTATTATTATTATTATTATTATTATTATTATTATTATTATTATTATTATTATTATTATTATTATTATTATTATTATTATTATTATTATTATTATTATTATTATTATTATTATTATTATTATTATTATTATTATTATTATTATTATTATTATTATTATACTCCTGGTATCAACTGGAACTCATTTATTTCTTCTCACAGCAATCATTACATATTAAGTAAGTGTAACGCTCTACTTGACTTTATAGCCTTTAACTCTTTGCAGCAACACAATTTCATTGAAAACTGCTGTGGTAATATTCTTGACATCTGTCTATCGAATTTTGAAAGCGTTCGAGTCTCGAGTTCAGACATACCGCTGACTCGCTGTGACAAATTTCATCCTCCGCTTCTAGTTACTACTGCTGTCTCTGCCTCACCTTCTACTAATTCAGATCGGGTGAGGAATTCACCCCGTTTCGCGTATGCACGTGGTGATTATGTCGGTCTTTTCAATTTCTTCTCTTCCGTCGACTGGTCCCTTTTAAATGACATTAATGATTGAGATGGACAAGTCAGCCGCTTTATAGAAATAGTTCTTGATGGTATGCGTCGGTACATACCTTTGCATACTCCTACGCGTAGGAAGTTCCCTTCCTGGTTCTCAAGGGAACTAATAACGGCGTTAAAACTCAAGGAACGGGCCCATCGTAAAGCGAAACTACCTGGGTTTCACAATTGGGCAGATGAGTTTCGCCGTGTGCGTTCTCTTTGCAAACGCTTATACAAGCGGGACTACGACTCCTATCTTGAGTCTGTAGAGAGGAGTGCCTCAAATCGTCCTAGTCAGTTCTGGCGTTACGTTCGCAAGCGTTCCATTAAATCAGATTTAAGTATAAGCTTAGTTGACTCTCAGGGCTCGAAAATTCGGGATGTTGCCGACAGTTTTGCCCAACATTTTTCCTCCGTTTACAAACATCCACATTGTGATTCCGTTTGCCTCCCATCTGGTGCACTATCTAATTCCATTCTCTTTGACGAGGAGTTGATAACGGAGAGTCTCAAGCGTCTGAGACCATCTTTGTCTCCTGGACCTGATGGCATTCCAGCCGCCATAATAAAAGCCTTCAGTTATATCTTTGTACCAGTACTGACTGCCATATTTATTAACTGTTTAAAAAATGCTGCCTTTCCTCGCGTGTGGAAAATGGCACGCGTGTTTCCTGTCTTCAAGTCTAGAAACAAATCTGATGTTTCCAATTATCATCCGATTTCTCTTCTATGTGCAACCTCTAAGCTTTTCGAATGAGCTTTGCAAAACGTACTTTCCTTCCATCTCAAAGATATAGTACCGAATCAACATGGCTTCATGTCGGGTCGCTCTAATTCTACCAACCTAGTCACGTTTATGACGTATGCCTCTGCAGCAGTCCTTAAGAGGGGTCAGGTTGACACTGTGTACTGTGATATGAGCAAAGCTTTCGCCGTTGTTACTCACTCACTACTTCTTGAAAAACTTCTACTCTCTGGCGTTGAAGTCTCACTCGTAGCCCTCCTACGCAACTATCTCCTTGATCGCTTCTGCTTTGTCAGTGTCAATGGACAGACTTCTTTCGTTTACCCTGCAACGAGTGGAGTTCCTCTAGGTTCAGTACTAGGCCCGCTTCTCTTCTCCGTTTTCATTAATGATGTTTCCTCGGCGATAAAGAACTCCTCGTTTCTTCTTTATGCTGATGATATAAAAATATTCAAGGAAATACATTCTTTTCAAGATTGCTTGTTGTTGCAATCGGACATATCTGCTTTTTCTGATTGGTGTGCGAAGAATCGACTTACCCTCAATTCTTCCAAAACTAGGGTTGTGTCCTTTACTCGTAAAACACATAGCTTTCTCTAACATTATTCTGTGAATTCTGTGCTGTTGGACAGGGTTGATGAAATTAATGACCTTGGTGTACTTTTTGACCGCACCCTCAGCTTCTCCTCTCACACTAAACGCATTGCTCAGCGGGCTATGCGCACACTCGGTTTCGTTTGCAGACTTTCGAGAGAGTTCCATACTCCAATTCCGTTCCTAAAACTGTACCTGTCCATATGTTTGCCGCTCTTAGAATATGCGTCGGCTGTTTGGAATGGCACTTGCAAATCGAACTTGGACAAGGTTGACAGAGTACAAAAAAAAATTTTGCGGATATTTCATTATCGCTTTCCTTGCGCAACTTCCCCCTCTCGCTCCACCAGGAGCGCCCAACTGAATCTTCCTTCTCTTCACTGCCGTCGTATCAGACTTGATATCATATTTCTGTACAAACTCCTTCATAGCCACATTATGTGCTCTCAGCTCTTAGAGTGCATCCTACTGCGCGTTCCGCGAAAGAGCATGAGGGAATTCAGACCATTTCAGGTTTCTCCTCTTCATTCCCACTCCCCTCTGGACAGGATGCAGAAGTTATTTAATTCTTTTTGTCCTCACCTTGACATCTTCCAAAACTCGCTCTGTTCATTTACATTGGATGTTCGTAGCGTTGTATTCTAAATAGTACTTTATCACGTATAACTCCCACTTTCTAGCCATAATATTGTATTTACTTCACTTTTTGCTTTTTCTCCTGTTCAATGCTGTCTGTATCTTGAACTACTTTTTATCCGTTTCTTACTTATATTTCAACTTTAAACTTTATATTCGAATCTTACTGTCCCTTGTTCAATTCTACTTCTTTACTGTATTATTCTGTATTTCTAGCCTGTGTTTTAAGTACCATGCACTTGTTGCGCCTGGAATGGTTGTTTATTTTATGTATATTTCTATATTACTATAATCAATGTCAGTTATTTGTTGTTGTTGTTTGTTTTTTTCCTCTTCTATCTACCGTTCTTTTCTTTTTTCTTTCCTGATGTGCTCAAAAATTCTCTCACTGTGTATATAAGGGATGCTACTCATTTATTGATAACTTTCCGTTATACTTTTCGTCTCAGTTTCATTTCATGTATTATTTATTTCTTTTTTTGTGTTCTCTCTGCATGTGTAAACATGTTTGTGCATTTTCATTTTTCTTTTTTTTTATTTGTGCTGCAGCACGAAGACTACATGGTTGTTCCTGCGCACATTAAATAAAGATTGATTGATGATGATGATTATTATTATTATTAATATTTATTATTATTATTATTATTATTATTATTATTATTATTATTATTATTATTATTATTATTATTATTATTATTATTATTATTATTATTATTATTATTATTATTATTATTATTATTATTATTATTATTATTATTATTATTATTATTATTATTCCTTTACAAAGCCTACTAATGCTTTCGATTGGTTTACAGGAAATGAAAGGGATGCTGCCACATGCCACGATCTCTGTGTGGACCTCTGAACCCCACCCTAGGAGAAAGTTTTACTACCGCACCGCGCTAACATTTCGTTTGGTTTGTGGTGTTTAACGTCCTAACGTAACTCAGGCTACGTAAGACGCAGTATTGGAGGGCTCCGGAAATTTCGACCACGTTCGGTTCTTAACGCGCACTGACATATCCCACACCCTGTTCGCATACACATTCGTGTACACTTTTTGCGTCCACATTCTGCGTCCACAAAATGGCCTCAAAAACATAGCATAATAATGCTTTCGCATAAATACGTAACACTCAACTTTTATCCGACCCACCACAGAGGCTCAGTGATTATTGCTTTCGGCTGCTGAATCCAAAAACGCCGATTCAATCCCGGCCTCGGTGGCTGCCTTTAACGGAGGCGAAAAGCAAGGCGCCTTGTACTGTGCCATATCTGTTCACGCTAAGAAACGTAGTTGGTGAGAACTTCCGTAGCTCCCCCTTCGGCGTCGCTCATCGCCTACGGAAGCAACTGTTGCTTGTGGACGTTAAACTTTCTAAATTAAGTCATTGTATCTCATGTAAACAGCGATTATATAGATATAATGGCTCTTATTAAAGGTACATGTGCAGCGATTTCATTTTGTAAACCACTGCATTAAAAGCATGCTGAGCTGGAGAGATGTCTCGGGCTTTCTGTTCTACAATCTTGAGAAAACTGTATTCGTGAAGTTGTTTCTTGTGCGTATATATATTTTTGTCATTAGCCTAAGGCTTTAACTTTATACTTCCGCTTATGTTCATTGCAGCGCGTCAGCTTCTATAATCTTGTGTTATTTGTTCATGGGATTAGCTTTAATGAAATGCTGGCTTCCCCAAGAGACTTCTCCCGAGTATTGTATCGGTTGCAGCATGCGTGTGTTTTTTTTTTTTTTGTGTGTGTGTGTGTGTGCTTTATAAATAATTTTATGAGGCTGTTTGCAGTCGAAGGCAATGCTGTACGTTGAGGATGTGAGCAACCCTAGTTGAGATATTTTAAAGGTCGCTTTTGGCAAAGTTAATGTACTGTAAAAAGTAAAGTTAGCGGCAATTAAGGGAGCGCTCCTTTTATAAAACAAACAAAAATAAGCTAAGCCCATGGATGCAGTCTGACGCTATAAGGTCCTGCTTTTTGTTAGTTGCGCTACAAACGCTAACTTTGCATGTAGAAGTAAAGTGGTTTGGAGACATAGTTAAAAACTACTATGAGGTTCTCCGCTGAAATGTAACGACAACAATAATTGTTTCGTAATTGCCTCCATATCCATAATTCTAATTTTCGAGTTTTCTGTGGGCACCTTTATGCGGGAGACACCATAGCCTTACTCTCTAGCAGCACCATAGAGTAAACATCGTAAATATAGCGTATGTGAGTGCCTTAATGAAACGTCGAGCGCGCATAAGCTCACCATTTGTTAAATGAGCAGTGAAATTATATAGCGGGCACTAAAGATATCTAAGCCATTTTCCCCCAAAAGTATGAAATAACCTTTTACGCTGCTCTATAGAGGAAGCCCAGCAGCTAAGCAACGTAGAGTACGCTTAGGCTCTGAGAAGTACGCACAAGCGAGAAGCACCCTGAATGGAGCGCAATTAATTTAGCTTCTGGAAGATCCCTGTGCACGCGTTTGTAGTTCTACGTTGCTTTTCTTGAAGTGTTCATATTTTGTTGCCTGACAAGCGATTGCGATATTAGTACCCGTAAACTGTTTCCACGCGAGTTGAGAGTAAAAGGGGGCTCCTTATGAAGTGAACAGAGTAGGTGCCTTAAGGATAAGGACACCAAATTTTTGCGCTGTATTTTTGCGTTGTAAATAGTGCGTAGCGATTCTGTAAGTATAGGGCACGGTGTTAGAAGTCCAAACTCGCATTAAATATCTTATTATTGTAATATTAGTATGCAGCAGTTTCGGTTTCGGTTCGTAGTTGACAGGTTTTTACTTGGCATCAAGAAACAGAAAACATGACATTGAAATGTCACGTGGGTCAAAAACTCATGACGTCAAGGAGCAGGCGCGTTCTTCTGCTCTGTTTGCAGTGTGACTCCGCCATATGACCTCATGGCGCATTCGCACTGCGGAAAGAGTCAACTGTATCTAGTTCACTATAGCCAAATGCATCCGTAAACATATTTGCGTCCTTCAGAAAAGGCAGATCAGAAAGAAAGCAGAAAGAAAAAAAATAGTTATAGATCTACACTCTGTTTCTTTTCCATAGAATTTATCCAATTTTTACCTTTTTTCACCTGTTGCTTAACTCTCTTTATTTTTTTGTCCTTGCAACCAGCATACTTACTGGTTAGTTTCCTAATCCTTTTCCTCCATTCTGAGTGAACGCTTTTTATGTATAGGTATTTAAATACTCTAGCTGCCCACCTATTACTGTCCAATTTCCTCAGGCATTCCTGATATAATATTTTACTCAGAGTTTCCCGTACTTCAAACGATACCCAGCCCATATCTCCCTGTACCACCTCATTTGTGGTTTTGCCATAGGTATGTGCCAATCGTCCGACGGCTCTCTGATTTATTTCTAATGTCGACTGTACCTCTGCTTTTAGGCAAAAAAACGCATTTCCGAATGTAAGTCCGGGCAGTATATTTCTATTCCAAATACCCCTCAGCACCTGATACCTGTTGTATCCCCACAATGCCCTATGCTTCATTATCGCGGCATCTCTTCGCCTTTTTGCCCTAAGTGATTACTCATAATTTTCAATATAGGCCAATGCTTCATTTACCCATACCCCGAGATATTTTAGTGCGTAGCACTAATAGCCGCAATCATGGATTTCGCCGATGTCTGTCCGAAGCCGCTCACTCTCTTTTTTTTCGTGAACTTGAAATAGAGAAAGAGAAGGAGGCGGAGTGGTCGCACAGCTGCAGCAGAAGCCGCGACCTCTCTCTTTATCTGTCCAACCGTCTCTCAGTGTACTTGAAAAAGAGAAAGAGAAAGTGGCGACGCCCGCAACGTGCGACTTAGCACTGATGGGGCGAAGCGGCCGCATAGATGCATCCAGTCAGAGAGTAAGACAGTGAGAGAAGGGCGTGTCTGTTGCAGGCGTGGCGGCTGTCACTGGGCAGCATAGCACAAGCGTTTGTTACTCCACAGTGAGCAGTCGTGTGTCGCTCGCGCGTCCTCAACTTCGGCATCTATCCCTTTGCATCAGTAACTCCTCAGCCTTTACGGATAGCAGACGTTCACGCGCGGTGCTCGCTGAATATCGGCTTCGAGCCGCTCGCCGCGTCGTGAAGCAACTTATGCTCATCTCCGCGCCTTAATTGGCCCTCGCCTTCAAGCGAGTTTCCCTTTTTTTTCTTTCTCTCCCCCTCTGATCCCAGCCTCTAGGTACCGGTACCTCTAGTAGGTACCGAAAGATCCTTTCGGCCACAGAACAGTGCATTGTAAATGGGTACATTGTGCTTGTTTTCGTTAATTTCTGAAGATTGTGCAAAAGCCGGGCCGACCGCACTCGACGTGCTGAAGTACAATGGTTACGAAGGCAGCAGGATCGTGAGTCTACTGATTCTGATATTGCAGATAAACGGCGCAAGAATCTAGCACAAAGAATGAGGGAACGTGCCGAGCGTGCTCAGGACTGCGCAAGACACTGAGCGCCGTCGCGAAACGGATGCCGAAGAAATGAGGAAATTACGTGCGGTAGAAACTCCAGAACAACGGGCTGCGTGACTGCAAGCGATAGAAAGGTATAGCAAGGGCAAGCAGTGCTACGCACCCACTTTTCATTTAATTAACTATGCCAATCGGGCGTAGTTTTTATATTCTGCCACACTTGTTATTTCATAATTTTGTATCTTAAGACGCTGATCAGTTGAGCCGTTGAAAACTATCAGACCCGACCTAACTGTGCTGAAATTGAAGCTGAAGGCCAGTGCTGGCGTCATACGGCTAGTCACGCGCATTCCAACGCTTCTCTCTGCGCCTCTCTTTCGTGGCGCTTTCCTCCAGCGACACCAGATAGCGCCACCAGTGTTCTTTGCCAAAACGTCGGCGTCTTTCGCTCGATCCGTTTGCAGACGGTTCTGGTTTTCATCATGTGCGACAAAATCAGATAATACGAATTGTACGTACACAAAAAAAAAAAAAAAAGGGGGGTCACCAACGAGTAGCTTTGCTAACGGTTTCCCCACAAACGATCCAGATTCCGGGTGATGTGGTCGATTTTTTCAAAGCGACTGAGATAAAATTGCTGAACGCTGATACCAACCCCTTAAATAGTTCGTCTTTTTTTTTCCATCCCAAAATGTAACGCTAAATTATATATTTGAAATGTTCGCGTAAATAATTAGAATCCTCACGGGACCGAACTAGAACATTGGCAATGTTAGAACATTTGTCCCACTCGCTTTGAGAGATCCCCTTCGTGCTTGATAATGTCTGCTCACCGCTCTTTTCGTCCCTGAATCTTTGTTACTCCTTCGTGTACTTAGATCGGCAGCATCATGCCGAAGTCCCTTCGCTTCACTGGGCGACGCAAAACTTTTCACAAAGTGGTAGCGCAGCACAATGCCTTCTGTTTCGACCTCGACACTGCAGCGGCAGCTGCAATGCTTGGTTCCTGTCTGTAGCGGTTACTACAACTAATATGGCGGTGGAGCACGTCCGGTAGATGTCGCTTGGTAAATTCGGTATAAATGCGGATGATACCACTTTAATGGCAGAAAGTGAAGTGGACCGCAAGAGACTTCTGATGCGGGTACAAGAAGACAGTGAGAAGTTTGGGCTTAAACTGAACATTAAAAGACAAATATCATGACGTCTTGTCCTATCAAGTCCTGGAGCTTCAAGGGACAAGAAGTGGAAGCCGTGAGAATTTTCTCTTCTTGGGCTCCAAGATTATCTCGGAAGGTGACTGCAGCCATGAAATTGGGAGACGCCTGCTTTTAGGAAAAAGAGCCATGGCTAGCATTGACCGCCTAGTTAAGAGAAGAGATATCAGACTGCCAACCAAGATCCGTATAACTCGTGCTATGGTCTTTCCAGTTGTGATGTATGCATGCGAGAGTTGGACTGTGAAAAAGGCTGACCACCGAAGGATTGACGCGTTTGAATTGGGGTGCTGGCAGAGACTCTTAACAGTTCCTTGGACTGCCAGATCAAATCAGTCGATATTGTCGACCACGAACCCTGACTGCTTATTGCAGGGTCAATATCTAAAGTTAAAGCTGAGCTACTTTGGCCATCTGATGAGAGGAGACGAGTTGCTGGAAAATGCTTTGATGTTGGGAAAGGTTGAGGGTCACCGGAGAAGGGGTAGGCAGCGAAGGCGATGGTTAGATGGCATCCCCGAGGCGCTGCAGATGAAGTTATGTGATGTTAGAAAAACAGTGAGATACCAAAAAGCGTGGCGTGATATGGTCCATAGGGTCACAATGAGTCGGACACCACTGAACGACTGAACAGAACTGAACTGAAATTTGATCTAGTCATACGCATTGCATTTGTAGCAATCATCCAGAAGAGTGCATTATCCTCTGAAATTTCTTTCTTCTTCCCACAATCTATAGTAAACATCACCACCAATCACAAATTAGGCCTAGATTCTCTTACTGACAATCTGCTTCGAATATATTTATGAAGATTCCGTGAAAAGTATTTTTCGCTGACCAGTATATTCTATATTAACAGCTCACAGGCGCTCATTTAAACACCAAGCAACCTGGAATATAATATGATTATTGAATACTCATGCTTATAATTGAGACCCAGATTCAGGGTTTTTCATTTTCCTGGACAAATTGGATTTCCCCTCAGAGTTTTCACATTCGTGAACCGAATGTGGAGCGCGATGTTACGACAATAATGTCTACGGTTTAATGAATGCAGTATGTACTGTGCAAAATTAACTGCAACAGCTCGAAGCACCGCCGAGGTTAACGTGAACATCTGGATACGGCGTTTTCAATTTCTAGGTCGTAGTTAGATTCCTCTTTATTGGTGTCATGACCGCCTTGAACGGATCATAAATGGATAGCGCAACCTTTTTGAGCACTGATCTTTTTGCTATTCTGGCCTTGAAACAACCACGCTTTCACAAAAACATATCCTGTTTTTTTTTTTAATCACCTTCTGCAAATGCTACAGGCTAAAGCATTTCACTTCCTTTATGTTTCGCCAGATGTGTAGATATTTCCTAATCATGGCAGAAAAAAATTAAAGTAACAAAAGTTACTTTGGCATGAGAAAACTATGGGGCTGAGAATTCGCATTTGATGCAAAATTTGTTTTTGCTTTTCGTAGGAGTCAGTTTAAAGCTCCTGGGTGCGTTGGTGGTGCCACAAAAATTTATAAAATATAAAAATATTTCTGCTCAGTAAGGACGAACACACACACACAGACACACACACACACAAACACACACACGCACACACACACATTTGTATTTAGACCTAAAATACACGCTGACAGGAGAAACGGAGCTGCTATAACGCGAGGGAAAATGAATAATGAAGTCCTTTCACATATACGCGTTGTCTAAATTCCTTACCACCTACGAATCAGTCAACAATATATTTGCGAAATAAGCACCAGAACTAATCTACTGGCAGAAACAAACACATCAGACACACATGTAGAGGCTGTCAGCTGCTGTGACACACACTCATAGCAGACGGAAATGAGAAGAAAGTCAACGAAGAAATACAATTTCTTCTCACCCTTCATGCTCCATTCGTTTACTCATTAAAATTTTAAATCTGCAATCTCTTACAATACGCAGAAAACGAAGCAGATACAAAGTGTGAAACCAACGTAGCGCGAAATTGGGATTGGGTGAACAAATCAGTTTTCCGTTGACCAAACAAGGTTTGCGTTGAGTCTTGCTATCAGAGAACAATGATGTGTAAATTAAGCCGCGACTGAACTTCATAATGAACCCAAGTTTGAAGCCCGACACCGCAGGAAATTACATTCAGAAAGCTGCCCGCCGGCGATAGTTCTCATGGCCTCTATATCTGCTTCCATGCTTTTATTTCTGCCCTGCAGAAAGGGACAGCGAATCAGGACGTGAAGCACATAAACGTTGTTTGATTTCGTGAACAGCACCAGGAAGTTCGTAATGGAAGAGCTCAAAATGTCCTAATGATACCATTTTCTTTATATAGGTGCGCCTATATACCTCTTAAAAAGCGTTAACAGCTGAAAAATTTCAATAAAGCAGGCACCTGTAAGATCATATCTGGTAGCAGGCAAACAAAGGGCGTACTCATCTATTAACTGCCTGTCAAACTGAAAATTATGTTCTATGAAAAGGGGGAAATTAAGTCGAAAATATATTTAAAACTATAGCATGCGATTCCGCGCAAATATTTCTAATAATGTATATCCTTTAATATAATACTCCCCGCTTCCTGCTGTTTCTTGCCAAATATATTGTAATCGAAGCCTCCCACTTCCACCAGGTGACCAATCAGGATTGTATTGAACTCAACCCTGTCATAGTGGGAATTTGTGTCTTCAAAAGAAGGGACGTCCTTTTTTTTCATACAATCTAAAAGAGCTTGTGGATTTCAGAAATGAACTAAAGACAAGCTGGTACAGGAAGCGCTTTTACACTTCCGTTCTGAACGATAAAAGAATGGCGCCAAATTTGCCTGCTTCCGCGAGTCTATGCGTATCTACTACGATACTCATTCAAACAATAAAAACTACGTGCACTTGGGGAAAGCTTCATGCATCAAGCGTCATTCTTGACAAATGATTGATGTGAATACTTGGGGGCTAATAATGAGATGAAGTGCCCTTCTTATGTATGTTTTATTGTCTTATACAGAGGAGCAAATTATGTAGAAATGGTAATTTGCGAACTAAAAACCCACAGGAACGTTCTGTGGAAATGCGGTATTGGTACTTCATTGCAATGAATACTGTGGGACCCACATTCATCTATTTGCCGATAAACTTACTTTGAAAACACACGCGGAAAATCCACTGCGGAACAAGACAGTGGTATCGCAAAAATTAGAAGAGACGAAGAAAGATCAGAAATTACCAAATGCATTGTAACTTTTTTTCTTCAGAGAGTATCTGAGCTTTTGCTTTCTCTCTCAATTTCTTATTCTTTATAATGGGTGAATTTGTGGGGTACTTTCTAGAAGCAAAACAATTCTAAAATTTTATTTTCGTTATTCACTATACTCAATTTATCATTAAAAACGGGCTACTGTGCCCTTTAAGAAATCCTACTTGAAATTCGCTGTCGAACCTATGAAACAAAATGCAATAAAAGCGCAGAGAACTTGCGCCCTCTGATGTAGCTCAAGTACTACATAAAGGTGCATCCTTCATTGAGCTTCGGATGTGCAGACAGATCAAAATGCATAATCGCGTCACACGCGTAAATATCGTCGGATTCCAAGCAATAGCCTCAGAGCATTAACAGGCACTCAGGCTGCTCACTACTCGCACCCTAAGGACAGGATTGCCCCCAGTTGTCCCCTCTGTAAATATATCTGGATGTCACAGAGACGCTTTTGGTTAGTCGTTTCTGAGCGTTGAACATCGCTGCGACATGACTGCGACCTCACCTCGCCGAAGCATTACAAGAATCTTTGAGAAAAAAAAAAAAAGGAGAAGTACATGAAAGAAAAAACTATATAGACGGTTAATTATTCCCGTCGTAAAAGTAAAAAAAAAAAAAAAAAACAAGAAAGGATGTGGCTAGCAATAAACTAACTCTCCGGGGAAGTTCTTGAAGCCGATTGTATGCTTCGTGCCCTTCTGCGAGACCGGGCAAACGTGTTGTCTATAATTAGCGAAACCTAGTCTCTATTTCGTGCCCTAAAACGGGCTGGTCCACGTCCACTGAGGGATATGAGGCTCTCTGAAAGTAATGGCGGCGGTCATCCGATATGAGCACTTCAGCGAGTACTGGTCCGTTCCTTGAAGGAGTCGGGTCAGCATAATAGGCAGAACTTCTTTTTCCTTTTCCTCTATTTTCTCTTTCTCCTTTATATGGCCTCATTTCTTCGCCCAGTGCAGGGTAAGAAGTTTGGTTTTTGTCTCTGCTAACCTAAGTGAAATTCTTCCTCTTATTCTTCATCTGAGAGCGAGTGTTAAGGTTTGCCGGCTTCGTCGCACAACCTTAAGCTCCAGCCGGCACCTTGCGCCATGTGAATGGCGATAACATTAATCAAGTCCCTAGCACTAACCCATTCGCAGTCCCTTAATTGTTCCACTCATGACTTAATATATGTCATATCTGGCTCTCGTCTGCACTATATCATTTTGTAGTTTGAAATGGCCTTCCGCAACTGAGTACTTCTTTATCGCTAGCCTTAGAGCACGAGGAAGAAGCAGTCTCTCAGCATACTGCACCGCCACCTGATCAGTGGAGCTTGACAAAAACTATAAAAGAAATAGGAAGCTTCAAATGGGCAAGCGCCAAACTTCAGTGACACGGAATTTCCTTTTTTTTTTTTTTGTCCCTATATTTTTAATAGCGTTCATACGAGGCAATTCAATTCATTTTTATCCGAAGAATGATATTGGAGAAGAGAGCTTTAAGTAGCTTTTTATAAGGTCGACTTACTAAACTGTACACCAGAATCCTAATCCACCGAATGATAAATGCACTCAAAATGTACTCATAGCGGAAATATGGCGTTGACACTATTTGTAACCGCTATGCGTCTTTTGCGGCTTACACTATGCTGAATATGTTAAACTCTAGCTTTACTTCCGGAGTTATTATTATTTCAAGAAAACGTGAAGCACGAACCCAGTATTTCAATACGATAGGCGATAGGAGTTTCAGTCGGAAAAATATTTTTTCTAGGCTGGTGTGTGAACCTTAACTTCAATATACTAAGCATGGCTGTATTCATTTTGCAAAATTTATCGTGCAAACCAGCACATTGAAGCCTGCGTTTTCGGTATAGCCGCCAACGATATACCTTGAACACGTCTATTTCTGACACTGTGCATGGAGAGAAGTAGACCGACAAAGCGAAAATGAGTCCAATAAAGTGCTAGAACCTGCACTGTTGGGCCAGTATTGGACACGGGCAGAAGCTTGAGTGCTCATCCGAAAGTAATAAATATATAAAGTAAAATAAACCGAAATGTGAGAGGACATTCCTGTGCATAAAGCTGCAATGAGGGGAACGCGACCTTCATTAAAAAAATATTTATATACAAAACTCGCTTCATAGCCACTGCCACAAGCTACACCAAAACCTCGTACTTTCGTGAAGGGCACTGTCGAGAAATTCGTTTAAATGCAAATGTCAGAAGTGGTCTAATGATAGAAAGTACGATTCGGAGAACTTCAGCCAAAGCATTTGTTTGAATGGTGCGCACGCACTCAAAAAGGGAAGTAGGGGAATAAATAATGGATCCACTCAAACAGACGGGGCAAGACGTCAGCATACTCATTCATTTTAATTCCACAGTAATTCCTGAGTGTAATTTCACGCACAATAAATTGTGCAAATCCTAAAACTGTCAACGCAAAGTAGACCAAAAGGATTGGTTTGGTTTGTGGGGTTTAGGCCCAAAAGAAGATGCTAAGACAGTGCAAACTAAACCAGTTTCTGTCACAAGAATTACTTAGCAGTGTTGTGAATTAACTCCCCGACTGGATAATACAACAGCTAAATTGCCGCGATAAAGATAGGGGCTTAGTCGAGCAGGTGGGGTGAGAAAGCGCAATCAAGTTGAGAAGTGAAAGTGCCGACCGCTGCTTTTCCGCCGCGCTGCTCAACATTAGTAGGTATTCCAGTATACGGTGGAAAAGCTCCAAGAGATCATACAAGATGAAATCCGAGGTAGACACCGGTAAACAATTCCCATGGTTGGGATAGATATCAATAAAATTCAATTTATACTGAGATGACCCATTGAGAAAACTCTGAAAATCCACACACATTCAGTAACAACGGAAATAAAAGTAACTGAACATATACGACCTGCGACCTTTGATAGATAAGAAAATAAATAAGCTAAATTTTGGAAAATCGTTTTAAAAAAGGGAGAAAACAATAATATATTCATATAATTTTAGAAGGATCTTAAGCGTAAACTGCTGAAATCACAAATCCAGAGAAACCACTGGAGATTCCGTATAAAGGATGTTCATAGCCCCAAAACTAGGTAGTCCAAACTAAAGCTACCATTCGATCAGAAGAGGCAAAAGCTTGTGGGCTTACACCTTGCAAACAGCGCAGCCGAACTCAAGAAAAGGGGCGAATATAAAGTTTGTAGATAATAACAAACCCAGTTTTTCGCGTCCCGCCCATTCTGTGGCTTACACAACACAGCAGATCCAAAACATGTTCCCCTGTATGCTTTATATGCTCAATATGAGGTCTCCAACTGAGTGAAGAATCATAGAAAACAGCTACATTCTTAGGGCTAGTAACCTGAACTATGAAATCAGATTATATATGATAGCTATATGATATATAGATAGCTTCAGATTATATATGATAGAAATGGGCGCAGACTGGTTGGCTAGAAAGACTGAAATGAGACTTTTATTGGCAATTATATTAAAAATAAATAAATCTACCCAGGAAGCAAGTTCAGTTAGGTATGTCTGAAAGAAATTGATATCTGTGTACCAAGAAAAAAACCAATGTCGTCTGCGTAGATAGAGATAAGCGTTGGTTTGCATAGCTAGTCAAGAAAGGAAAATAATAACAGCAGAAACAGCCGAACCTTGAGGAACAAGATTGCGTGTGCCTGCCAGATGACACCGCCCTGATAACAGCAGAAAGACGTCCAATAAAGGTATCCTTTAGTCAAAGAAACGATACTGTTTGGACTGAGACAAGATAGCAAGCAAAAGAACAAAACACTGGTATCAGCACTGTCGCAAGCTTTTAAAATATCTGAAGTAACTAGCCAGAAATTGATCCTGACCGCCTAGCAAAATGAGTTCTGCTCTCCATGTCATCATAAGAAGGCCATAGCAGCACACTGGATGGAAACCAATCTGCCTGGGACAAAGAATGTGTTCCTTAAAATGAACTGGGGTAAACACGCTCAACCTGGTTCACATTGTAAACCCAGTTGTATTCAGCACGGTATTCTTAGCAATGCTTCTCGTGAGCCTATTTCTCCGGCTGAATGCACCTTAATTTTAGTCTTAAGTTTTTAAATAGCTTTTCTTCTCTCAGTAAGCTTGCCGAAATTACACAATTAATCGATTCCTTGAAAATGTCCTCATTTTGTGGTTGTGACATTATGTAAACGTTATTCAAAGAAGACTAAAATATATTCATAAATATACTTCGCCAAAGTTTACCAGCAATCTCACTACCACGGTATGTTACCTCTAGAGGGGAAGGTCGGGAAAGAGGTTACCTTGCATAAGCCTGGTGCTAAGCTGTCCCCATTGAACTATTGACCCATTTCGCTGGTAAGCATTTTATCTAAACTAATGGTACACATCTTGTACATTTTTGGTGTTTTAGAATCAATTTCATTTTTAACGGTGCTCAAAATGGTTTTTGTCGATTTTCTCATGGTAAACGCTGTTCCTACATTTTACTTATTCACTGAATACAGCAGTTTTCAGACAGACTACTTTCCATGACTTTACTGACGCTTCTAAAGTGGTTAACCAGACTCGACATGATTAAACTTTCTGCATTAAAAAACCTTATTTCGACCTATTAGCATAGCCTGAACCTTCTCTGACTCACCCTTCTCAGTGCGCTAATATAAGCCGCAATCTCTCTGAATTAATAAACGTAACATCGGACGTATCAGAGCTCTGTTTCGGGCCCTTTAATTTTCTTATTATATATTCAGTTCAGTTCAGTCATTCAGTCGTGTCCGACTCTTCGTGATCCTATGGACCCTATGGACCATATCACGCCAAGACTTCCGGTCTGTCGCTATCTTCCTAACATCACATAACTTCATCTGCAGCGCCTCGAGGATGCCATCTAACCATCGCGTTCGCTGCCTACCCTTTCTCCGGTGACCCTCAACCTTTCTCAACATCAAATCTTTCTCTAGCGACTCCTCTGTTCTCATCAGATTAATATATATTAATGATGTGCCTAACAGTGTCTCATCTCGCACACACTTAGACCCCGAGGACTGTGTTGTCTATTGTGAGATTAACAATGATGGTGACACGCTGGCCCTTCAACTGAACCTAAATGATCATTCTCTGTGAGCAGAAATTGGCGAATTGAATTAAATGCTAAAAGATTCAAACTAATTAGTGTAGCAAATCGTTCGGGATCCACAGCTTTACAAATCTATTGTACGTTACAAATGGACTACTCAGCGTCAACTTAAGGTTATAACAATGTCACTTAAAATAAAACATCATGTATTAGTTCAGAATAACACCGTTTGTTTTATTCTTTTTAATCTATAACCGCCCTAACTGAGTTACTAACAAGAGGACCAGCCTGTTCCTGCCCTGTCTGTCGCTTCGAATGACATTGTTTCCTTTCTCTCTTTGTCTCCTTGCTGAAACTGCCACTCTTCGTGTGTTATAATTTGTGTCACCACACTCGCCTATGTAATGCTTCGGCAGTTTAGTATTTCAGGAAGCGTAGCGCAAAGAAGACAACTCGCCCAATTCAGCATTCTTCGGCAGTTTAGTCTATGAAAAATAAACAAATTAGGGTCTTTATTGTTTTGACCGAAATAAAAGTCAGAAAGATCGAACTTTTATATACCCTTCTACATGACTGAAGCATCTTCCGTCACAATTGTTGCATTGCCTACATTACATCGCTGTGGTCTGCTTGCTCCTCGTTGTAAATTTGAATTTTGCTTTTGAAAATGATCGAAGGCAGAGCAAAGAAAATAGACTCTACTTCATTTCAAGCTGCCACATTCCACGCACCTATTTTTTTCTGTGACTGAAGTGGGTCTTCGGGAGCGTAGAAGGTAATCGCATATTTTGGAGATAGCAAGCTATCAGCTCGCGTTACATTTCTCTTCCCCTGGAAATCAAAAGCGATAGGCGGTGATTCTAAGACAGCGGAAAGACGAAGAAACCACTTTTGCACAGGTTGAAATACATGCCCCCCATTAACGAAGATATGCAGGGTAATAGTGGTTGTAGTTGTTCGTTGCCTTTGTTTCTTCTACCAAAGGACGGAACCGAAAAACGTCCCGTGTGGTTAACGAGGAGAGGGGCAGGTGGTGTTTAAACGAGATTGAAGTTCCACGGGGCAAGGAGAAACCCAGTCATGAAAGGCGAGTCATAGCGGGATGGAGGGTTAAAGTTAATAATCGGGTTATAAAGCGGTCAAAAAAGATTCTACAAGTGCGAAGAAGTGATCCTTTCTGATGTGATAGGAGCTAAAAACAGGTAGCTGAATTTCAGGGGCTTCTCGTGACCGACCTTATAGCCAGCGTGTACGCAGCGACTCTTCGTAACATTTTGTTATGCCGCGTTTCAAGTGAGTGGCATCTTGCCAACTCGCATTTCTTTGTTATCATGAAACTAGGCAATAAAACAAGAAATACTTTGCGGTGCTAGAATTCAAGCTGCCACAACAATATACGGTAAATATGGCGTCCTGGACGATGCGAAAAGAAGCCGTTTTGAGAATAAAGTGTCGGCTAGGGTCTCTTGAAGAGAGCAGATTTATGCGCGGGCACGGATGGCTTTTTTCTCTTTCTCAGCTTCCATTTGATGATCTACTTTGCTGCACTGACATTTAGGTTGGATGTGCTTGGGCAACTCATTCCATGCAAATGACGTTCTATGTATAAACGGTGCAAAACCCATAAGGTCAGAATGCTTACGGGGTATTGCTTTTATGAGTTGATGAGGCGTGATCCTTGCCGCTATCTCTTATCATAAAATACACCGTCGCTTTGTCCTTTAGGTGTTGTGTTATATGTATATCTATAATGCTTCTTCTAGGCTTTTAAAGTTTATTGCTTTTTTTGCGGCTAGAAGAACAGCGACAAAACAGCGAAATATTGCGGTATTTATGGGAGAGGTTATAAAAATAAAAAGCTCACCCTCGTTTTCATTATAACTTCCTTGTGTTTATTGTTTATACTTGTGTTTATGGTTTTAGTAAAACGTGGCAAAATTATTGAGCACAATGCTGTTAGGTTTCGAAAACTGAGCATAGAATTTTTGTTGCCTTTCGGCGTATAATTAATAAACGGTGTATGATTGCTGACTTTTGTCGGGTTCTATTTGAACAAAAATGTTTCTTTTCAATGCTACTGAGGTTCAAATCTATTCATCAAGGCAAAAAGGAGCTTTAGCTGTTTGAAACAACTTTAAAATTTCGCCAAGAAAAGAAGAAAAATTTAACGCGATATAGTTAAAGGCCCAGCTCACCAAAAATTTGCCGTCGACGCTGGCGTTGCAGTTGTGAGAAAGAAATCACGAGCATAACGTTCGCAGGTGTTAGATAGAAGCTGATATGGTGACCGCTGAATGTACGTAAGAATGACTGACGTTATGTTTGGCAGCAGCTAGCAACTCCAGTCAATTCTTTCATTGGATGGGTGATACCAGAATAAGCTTTCCAGGAACCTTGCATTCACGTCGCACTTGCTTAAAGCGAGTGTTAATATTTGGGCTGATAGCCTACGCTGTCGCATCATACGCTTAACGGCAAAGCGTTAGTCTCTCCTATATTTTTTTCGGGTGGAACTATTTTCGGCTAAATATACAGAAAATGACAAAATATTAGCGCTAACCAGACTACAGTCACTGAAAAAGAAATAGAACGGTGCATTGATTGGGTTGGAAATTTATTTTATTACACGCGTCTTGCAACCTACTTTAATTGCGCATTCGCTTCCATATTCCCTGCGGAAATGTGTGCTACGCTTTTTAATTTCTAGAAAACCGCGATTAAAATTCCGAGACAAGCATAATGCATTGATTACAAGTTGTATTACTTTGCCTTGCGAAATTTCGACCTTTCAAACTTGTAGGAAGGATGAGGTGGAGCATGCGATTAATTGCGTAGGTGACGTCGCGTCGCGCCATCGCGCGATGGAAACAGCCATAACGCTGTTCTGCAAGGAGCATTTGTGTGTCCAACTATACAACGGAAGAAGACAACTGACAGCGCAACACACCAGGCAGCCTGCACACTGTCGTGAGGCCGCACAATTCGACGCACTCACATCGTCATGGACGCTTCGCCTCCGTAACCCTTTCGTTCAAGAAGTAACTGACTCCTGGTAACCACTTGCAAAAACAGAGGAGTTACCAGAAGTGTCCCTGCTTAAAAATGTGATCTATTCGTTATAACATTAAAGAAAACTACATTCGTAAGTAGTCAGTTGTGCACAACTGTGGCTAAAATTATGCTGCGTCATGACTTTATAGAAAATATATTTTCTTTTTTAAGCCCATCAAAACTTACACTTGATTTTTCCCTACCACTGTCACTAATGGTACTAGACTTGTCATTCTAACATCATGTGACTTTGCATACTTGCAAATGGTGCGAGATTTGCTTTGTGTGTGTATGTGAGAATTCCTCTGGCTTCAAGTAAGGGGTTTGGCTTAGTGAATGCAAACCTTTTCGTTATAGACTTCCCTTGCAGGATAGGGAAAACTAATTAATCGTCAATAAGAGTAGTTTGCGAATGCAATGATGGAGTAGTTGAAGTGGTTCTCTTCTCTTTTTAAAAATTGAAAAAAGAAATTAAAGATACCCGAGAGAAATTTAGCGGGTGTAGGGCAGGCTTAAATGGCCCAGGAGATTATGTGGCGAACGTTTGTATCGCAGTACACACAGCTACGATCATGATTATTGTGATGGGCATATTCGGATGAGCATATCAAAAGAACGTCTTTTAGCGTGCAATATCGCGCTGATTGATCACTTTCTTCATCGGAAAGAAAAACAAGAGCAATTACACTTTTGACAGCTATGCAAGACTGTATGGCCGTTCGCTGAAATGGCTACTGTTAGGTTTGGGGGTTGCGCGCCCCTCGGTTAGCGTACCGCTGCCAGCAGTTATTACGGGCGGCGCGCGGCCCCTCGGTAGCGTTGGCCTGGCGGCTCCGTGGACGGCGGACGGCATCAAAGGTGCCAGCAAAGACGAGGCGTCTTTTAACGAAACAACCTTTACTACAACATCGAGAAGATACGGGCAGAGAAGCTGACCCGGAGAGAATACAGACACTCTCACACAGCTGGTGTCTAGCGTCGTCTCAACGGCGCGTCAAAGTAGTCTCTAGCTCAGCGGAGTCGGCCGCTGCTTTTTATAGTTTTTCCAGTTCACAGGGAAAGGGTAAACCCTCACAAGAAAGGGAGAGCCAAACATGTTGGTTCACGACGAATGACTCAATCGCAGGTGTTCCGACCTCATCTCCTCCACCTCCTGCAGACAGGAGAGGGCGACGCACTCTCCCTCGAGCTCCAGGCTTGGCCAGCTTTTGCACACACACAGGCAGGATCACGTTGAGACTTGTCGGCGGGAGGAAACGTTGCGCGGCCGATGAACGGCGTCGAAATGGCCGATCCGCTCGCGGTTCTGCCTGTTGCTATGCGGTGGCCGCGTCAGCTGTCCCACTTGTCGGTGGAGAAACGTAACACTACATTTATCGATCAAGCTAAAGGAACCCGAGACACAAGTTAGCGGTTTGTAGTTTCACGCCACCGTTCGATTACACTATCCAGGCTACAACTATTCCTGACATCAGCACGGTATATATCCACGGGAAAGTAGCGTACAAGGGGCACGTAGCTGGTGAACCTAGCCGGGCGGTGCGAACTCAGTCTGCGTTAAAGGTACGGGAGAAGGGAACGCTGGAGAAACTCCTCTGCCGTTCGTAATTCATTTATCACCGCCCTGACGTGTGAGGCACGGGAAACGTTAATCACTCCAACACGTTGTAATCAGTCTGCAGTCATTTGTTCATGTAGGCGCGGATTGGGACCCGTATCGAATTTCTTGTAGCGCTGCCCAGTGTGGATCGTTGCATGTGGGTTATGTACGGCTCTTCTAGCGGTCCGTAAAACAAATAAAAACATTTCTTTGCGCACCGAGCGAGTAAACAAATATTGTTGTGCCTGCAGTCACTTGCCCTTTCGATGAAGCATATTGATGAAGGCGGTACATTTTCCGACAAACTTGAGTTCACCAAAATTCTTCATGCTTTGGCGCTCTTCCGACGTCCTAATTCTTGTCATCTCGATTCCGTAGCACAGAAGCCATCCGGAAAATTTCTTGCAGTTTTACGATAGCGTATTGCTGGGACCCTCTGAAATGTATCTTAGATCCTGCTAGTATTTCACGGATTTCCTTTAGCTTAAACTTTGTGACCACTCGAAAGAGATATTTTTGTCAATCTTAAAATCACAAACTCGCTCGTGGGCGCCAAAGCGGCTGGATGTCTCGTCTTCACCGTCGTCTGTTACGGTGCGCCGTCATAGCTCCCTAAGCTCTTTAATTTGGACAACTTTGATTTGAAGCAGATGTGTCGATCACCGTAGTATTTCGCACTGTTATCCTGACATCCGCGGTCTCATAAGATTTTTACTGTGATATGTTATCAAATAAAGCACATGCGAAAGGAAATTGCATAATTTTTAAGCTCTTCTTAAAGTACTCCACGGTGGTTAACGAACTTCCTCCTCTACAGGTAGACAGTGAATTTAGAACACAATTTGGAAATTCTCCATTTATATACGTTGCTATAAACCACGCTCAAACGGACTACACCAAGGCCGTGCTATCATAGTCATAGAAATGCATTCCATTTGAGTGAGCCCCGTACAGGCTCATTCAGTATTGTGATATAATTAATTTTCTTGAACGGCATCACGAACTTATAAGGGCACTACAAAGCCAGAAAACATTTTTAAAACTTTAGTTAACATTCATTTCTGAGGGCGATTACACTTATGTTACTGCTACTCGAAGCCTTGCATAACTGGTGGGCGCTAGGAAAATAACTGGCAGGGTCTTTATGATGGCAGCGTGAAGCTATGCTGTACTGCATACTAATTTCCGTGACCTCTACCAACGTACCGACAATACTGAAGGTTGTCCGGGACGCTCCTTTATCAGATATTAATAAACTTGAGAGTCAAAAGATTACCTTTTGAGAATTTTATTTTCCGCTTACCGCAAATCGCAGCCAATGGCAGATCTACGCATCCAAGCACAAGTGCATGAACTAGCCACATGTAGAAAAATAGAGCGCCTCAAGTTTCTTTACATGCTCCGTGAAAATAAGTATAACTTTGACTCTACTCTTTATATCTGACCCCCAGGAAGATTATCTGCCTGTGCTAACAACCCATACGTGATTATGCCACAATAAAAGACATATGAATACAATTCGCGTTCTAAGTATTATAAAACATTGATACAGTTAAATACATTAGAATCAGCATAATCATCCTCAGCCTGCCCATCATCATTATCACCATCATCATCATCATACCCACTGCAGGGGAGAAGGCCTCTCCCATATTTCTCCAATTAACCCGGTTCTGTGCTAACTACATCCACTTGACCTCTGCGAACTTCTTAACCTCATCCGCCCACCTAATTTTCTGCCGCCCCCTGCTACGGTTTCCTTCTCTTGGAATCCAGTTTGTTGCCCTAAGCGACCAACATTATAATACATTAGAATACCACTACATAACAGCGGATTGTCGCAGAAATGAACCAGATTAATGTACACTAACTCAACAAAATTTAAAGCTGATCCTGACAAATGGGCACAGTCGAAAGCACTTTGCGGGAGTTCTTCCCACCCACATTTTCTCCTCGCCACCGAGCTTGCCACGGTGTAAAACTGAACGCGTACAAACTGCTATTGGAAAGTAAGGGGAAAAAAGAGGTAATACTCTGTGCTAGACACAATGACGACGAAGGTCCTCGCCTCTCAAAGATAACGGCACTTATACAGCTCAACTGCAACGGACTTCAAATAATTTAGTGTTTAAAGCTAAGGGATGAGAAGGCCATAATAGTGAAATACGTTCAAGATATAAAGACTATATTATTGTGAAAAGCAAAGCTGTGCATAGACATGTATCTACTCTGCGAATAGGAGACTTCAGAAATAGTTTGCCGGTTTGAGGGAAAAAAAAAAACAGGAAGCAGATGCTAAAAATAAACGGTATGGATGCCGGAAGGCTATTTTCCGGCATAACACGCTGCGACGTTTCCAACTTCTCTGTTGTATCCCGTGATTAACGACTTGTTTTCTAACGTCTGGCTTTCAAGAGCTTTGTTGGAAGCGGGGCAGCATTCGGTTGAGCGCCTTCTTTACGGGTGGCAGAATTCCAAACTGTTTTCCAAGAAAGTAGTTTGTGGAAGGTGCGCCATAAATATCTGCCTGGAGCAATCGTGATCCTGAAAAATGGCGACGCGAAACGACAGATGCCAGGAGGTGTGGTTGGACGTTTAGAATGACTTATGTGTAAATATCATATTTGGCCGATGTTGCTACGGCGATACAAGTAAAATCTAAAATACCGAGCATCAGTGAGAAGCTGCAACGTGAGGCTGAGGTAAGCAAGAGCACGAACATAGTTCTGATCTTCAAAGAAAGAGTGTGCGTTTGCCGTCCGATCAAGGACGAATTAACAGGCACGAGGGCCAGGTTCAAAAAAAATAAGAGGGCCCCAATTCCCCCCCCCCCATCCCCCCTTTACCACACCGCCTACTGTTGTCATGCTTGGGACTTGACGCGTTTATGAATTTCCTACAGGGAACACGTGCCATATTTTCTCGACGAACCTGCAGAATGTTTATGAACTTCGCCTGATCATATACCTTTCCTCAGAGCGCCGATAGACTGAGCTATTACATGAAATGGCAGGGCACACAATATCCTCCCTCAGAAATGAAAACGCGCACTCAGAAAAAATAAATTTCTCGAGTGGTTATTTTACGGCTAATTCGATAGTGCAGGACGACTGGCTGCGTGTGAACACAAACGAAGTAGAGATGGGTCTTGTTCCTCAGCTAGTCGCAAGTTCTCATCACTAATACGCTACCAATCATGTAATAGTTTTCTGCGTATATCCAGCAAGACGAATTGAAGCATGCATATGGCAGTTCTACAGAAACGGCGGGTGGGGAGGACCGGTTCTCACGCGCGGTATAAAAGCCAGGCGCACTGTTGCCGCGCAGGTCCATTCTGTGCTTCGTCTTAGCTCATCTTCCTGCCGCCGGCAGCGAACCCCTTGACCTCAGCCACGCATGGTCCCCATCGAAGAAATAAACCCATTTGTTTTTACATCCTGCCTAGGTCTGTCTGCGTGTACCTCGTGGGCAGAGGAATCGCCCACATGCTCCAAACGTTTTCAAAGTGCGTGGAGCTAAATCTTCGAAATTGTGGCGCCTGTAGAAAATGACATCATGACATTGTTCTCAACTGGCACAAAGTTAAAGTTTCAACACACTTAACAATCAGTAATATGGTACATTTACATTTTATAGATATTTTTCTTATTTAAAAACAGAGTATATATACATTTTGCGCATAATTTAAACTTTTACTAACGCAAGAAGCACTTTTTCTTGTATCACACACCTTTTCTGCGTTCAGTTTACAGAACAAATTTATATTCTACGAGACAGCGTATGCAGCTCGTTCCGCCGAAAAGCCGCCACCGGGGGAGAGGGCTGTAGGGAAAAATAGGGATGCTGAGCTCCGCCTATAAGTGCATTATGTGACAGCTCCAACGACTACCATTTGGCGGCACCTTTAGCGGTTGCTCCTTCGAGTGCATGCTCCTACAACCACCACATTCCAAAAATGACGGATATTACTATCCGGCCTAAGTGACAAACTTGCCTCTAATACTTAGACTATGCAATTATTTTTCTGAGACGTTCGCACATCACCTCAACATCCATTATGCCATTTTCAATGCATTTCGTTCTCCTGACTTGTCCCTTAAACCGGAGAAGTGTCACATTAATATTGCTTTCGACGAGCTCAAATTTCTAGGCCACATTGTCAGCTCCGATGGCATCCGCCCTGACCCTGGGAAGACGACCGCGATGATGTTGTTTCCGGCACTCACCGACAAGGACTCCTTGCGCTAAGTTTCGTGCCTTTGCGCAGGTTACCGGAGTTTTGTAACCGATTTTGCTAAAATCGCAGAGCCCTTAACTTGCCTCACCAAGAAAACCGTTCCTTTTGTCTGGAACCAGAAACAACAACATACATTCGTCGACCTTTCAAAGCCGTCACCAGTCGTCACCGAGATTAGGTAACTTCGACGAAAACGCCGCCACGGAAGTATACAGGCGTGAGCAATGTTGGACTTTGCACCGTGTTGTAGTGCAGTGTAGGATGGCGATGAGTGCGTAATCGCCTACGCCAGTCACGCTCTCTCATTTCGAAAAGAACTATTCCAACACAGAAAAAAAAATGTCTCGCGGTGGTGCTAGTGCTCTCTAAATTCAGACCATACCTTTAGGGATGACCATTCAGGTTTGTCAGTGACTATCATTTCCTGTGCTGGTTGGCGAACCTCAAGGACCCTTCTGGAAGCCTTGCCCGGTAGAGTTTGCGGAACCATGAGTTCGACGTTACTGCGGTATACAGATCTGGCCAAAAAAATGCCGACGTAGCTTCACTCAAACGCCCCACTATAATCAAGCATGGCTGAAGCTGATCTGGACGATGACGCCTTCATTCGAGCAGTCACAACGTTAACTCTTGCTAAAATGTGGCATCATGAACCTGAATTTTGTCCGCTCATTCATTACCTTGAAGGCCGCACGTCCCACCCGCTTTGCGGTTTCTCGCGTGCACTGGCCTCGTTTTCTCTACGCAAGGACGCTTTGTTCAAAAGCACATTGGCAGCCTCTAAGCCCATGTTCCTATAAGTCGTACCTGTCGCTCTTTGCGCCCAATTTCTGCGCGTCTGTAATGATGAACCATCGTCTGTGCATCTTTGATTCAGTCGCACATTAGCACAAAGACGTGACAAGTATTTCTGAACCAAACTTGCGACCACAGTGAGATAGTATGTAAAATCTGCATGTGGTAACTTTCAGCCCCGAAAGACATCCTATCTGAAACCTGTCGGTTTGCTCCAACCTGTCCATCCGCAGAAAGCTGTTTCAACAAGTCGGTATCGACTTGGCCGTTTCCTACGTCATCTCTAGGGCACAGGTAGATGGTTGTTGCCACCGATTATTTGTCAAGTTATTGCGAAACAAAAGCCCTCCAGTATGGCACTGCTGCTGAAATCGCTCTGTTTTCATACAAAGCATCGTGATTTGCCACGGCGGTCCAGCTGTTATCACAGAGCGCTCAATCGCATTTAATTCACATCTAGTGGAGGAAGCAATGAGGCTAAATTGCCCTGCTCACTGGAGAAGTGCCACCTATCACCCCCCCGAGGAACGGGTTGACGGAGTGCCTAAACAAAACTCTAACCGATATGATCTCCATGTAGTACCTAGACGTCGATCACAAGAACTGGCTGCTATTCTGCCCTATGTCATGATTGCATACAACATCGCGGTGCAATAAACTATCGACCACACGCCTCTCCGCCTTATTCATGCACGCAAAGTGACGACCACGTTAGATGCGATGCTCCTTCAGGATGGTGCACACGTACGCCTCCGTCTCCGACGCCGGAGAATTCGCTCAGCTTGCCGAAGAAGCCATCCGGCTGACCAGATAACAAAGCCGTGATGTCCAGCGATACAACGTTCTTCACTGGGACGCAGAATATCGCTGCGGTGACTAGGTCTGTGTATGGACCGCCATCTGGCAGAGAGCTCACTCCGAAAACCTCTTGCATCCTTTTTTTCGGCTCTTATCTCTTATATGATCCTTCGATGTATTAGGGCCGCGGGTTACGAAGTTCTTCCTGAAGGGACTGTCTGCGCTCTTCGCTGCGTGCTCCTCATCCTAGCACTGTGGATGTCAGCAGAGTGAAGCCTCATCAATTGTGTTAGGTGCAGTGTTTGTGCATGCCACTCTTTTGCTGCCTTCTCTATTCCTCTGCCACTATTTGTTTTCTTTGGATCCTTTAGAACCTGCACTGTTCTTCCTTTGAGGAAGGGTTATACATGCCCCATATATTCTCGAGCTGTCTGAGCGGCATCCCTTCTTGTCATCAGTGTGGCTCCCTCGCAGCAAGACAACGAGGCTAACGTGTGTTGGTGACCGCGCAGGCTGCCTAACCGGCCGTTGCTGATTATTTCGGCCTACGACAATATTATGTGCAAAATATTTACGTGTGACTTTTAATTGGTTATAGGCTGCGTTTGATTTAATTACCACATGGTTATTTTTTACAGGAGATTCTCTTTCAGTCCCCGTCAGTCGGCCTTTCAGTCGCCGTGACAGACCTCCTTTTTCATATCAACTTTGTAACACCCCTAAAAAATTTTTAACAACAATTTTGTTCTGAGTCTGATAGGTCCCAGTCTAAGGGCGAAGTAATCAATCCTTCCCTTGTTCGCTGGTGATCTTGTTGTTCTTTTTTCGAATGCAACTTACTTATATCAGCCAAATTACTAATACAGCCGAAAGCTTAGCAGGGATAATCAGCGTTTAACCATTTATATTACGAAAGCACGGGCTTTTTGCTTTTACCTATTTTATTTCGGCGGAATTGCCCCATTCTTATATAAAACTTACCTAATACCAGCTTTCTGCTTGGAGCGCTGCAGTTTCAGCTGTACATGTGGTGCCATCTGGAAGCAGTTGCCTCAAATGATCGAAGCTTAAGCGTGAACTGCGCGATCAGCTCCGGTGCAACGGTGCACTTGATCATGAAGGCCACGTATCTAACCCTGCTTGTTTTAGCATATTAGGGCACCTGCACCAAATGGTGGAGGTTTAATCCTACTTAAACTTGTCTGTAATGAGCGAATATACCTTCCGCTGTGACGTAGCGGGTAACAAGCTCGTTTATTGATTTCAGGTACCTGTGTTAAAAAGGAAACGCTAAAAGGAAACGCTGAATGGGCACTTTTGCCTTTCAGAAACGTGTACAAGGAATGTCCCAGAAAATCAATCGGTGAAGTGCACATGAGAGCCCTGATCCATTCATGACAAGAAGCGTCTTGTAAAAATGTCGCCGGTGTGATCCCGAGAGCTTTCAACCCCGCTCGCTATGCCTTTACTACTTGCTAGTTGTAGCATTTGTGCGTTGAGCTTGCTGTATTAGGTTGCGTTTGATCACCCGCGCCCTGCAACCCACGCTCCCTCAGGCGCCACTGCTGCCAAATCTTATAGCCGACAAAAGAGAGCCGGCGCTCCTAAAATACGTAAGACGCGCAACAAGCGAGCTTGTTTTTATGCATTCTTTAATATCTCTGCACTGTTTCTGTGCGAATGCATGTCTAATTTACCATACATTCCCAGGTTGAGAACGTTCTTGTAGTTTGCGCTTCACGTTTTGTTCACACCTAGCGTGTTATGGGGTTCAGTATGCAACAACCAAAAAAGAGATTGGTGGTGCATATCTATTTGCCTGGACGAACGCATTTGTACATGCATCTGATCATCGAAGGGCACTGATGCCCGGGCAGGCTCACGTTGTCGTGGAACTCGTGGCAAGACGCCAAATTGCACTGAACTAAAAATCGCACTAAAAATGTAAAACAAGTATATTATTATTGCCGTTCAATTTCATTTTCTATAATCACGGCCACCTACTTCCGCTTACCCCTTGCCAACCAAAAATACTCTACCCACCTGGTGATTGTTCTGAAGGATACACGCTGAAAGTCTTCTAATATTACACGTGCTCACATTTTGTTAGCTCAGTGTCACACATGTTTGCTTCCTTTCATCTCGGCAGTTAACAAAAGCAAAACACCCCCCATTAAGCCTTACCGAAGTAAAAAGCGAAAACTAAGCCGGCAGTAAGCATATTTATATTGGGGCGATCATCTTGAGGTATCTTACGTTGGTATCTTTTCATAAACACTTGCGGCCTGGAGTCAATGTAGAGCAAATATACTGTTTTATTAGGAGCCCCAATTTTTTTATGAAAGGCGGCTGACTTTAGACTTATTTTAGTCCTGGTGTTGTATACGGGGCAATGATGAACACCACGTAAGGAGCAGAATGCTTCAAATAGCTCGGTAATAAGCTGAGTACGCTAATAACCTTGTTAATTTTAGTTTAGTACTTATGCTGCGCTTGAGGAATTGTAACTTGTCTTCCAAATACTATAGGCGAGAAAACAATTGTAAAATATTTAGTGCGCTTACAAGGCCCAAAAATGTGACCTTGATACTCGGTTTCACATTTTCAGGCACATGTGGTGCAGGTCACTCCACCGAGAGATTTCGTCACTGGGCTTGCACCACCTGAGAGCCAGACGGCGCAACGGTTCGCCGTATTTCGCTTATACCGCGGTGTAGCTGATAGCCACCGCGTCTGTACCCGATGTTCTCAAGCTATGGGATTGCAAACCGGCCTCAAACCACCGTGGCGGAGAGACCTACGCAGGAAACACCCTTTAGTGTTGCGTTTCCATGTGTGGCCGCCTCCCGGCCTGACATTTGTCGACCTTGTAACAAGCGTTGAAATGGTTTGGGTAACGTTTTTGAGGGTTTATATCATTTAGAGAACGAGCTGGAAATCTGCATATAGAACAGACTCCTTAAGAAAATTTTTAAAAAGTAAATTACCCCTTTAACCAATTAAAGAACTAATTGAAGTAGATTTCCTCTTACCAGATGTCGGTCATAGCCGTCAAAATGTCCCAAAGGCTAAAATAAATCTAGAACTAGTGGTGTTTTTTTTTTTTTTTTTTTTTTAAGTTGGGCCCTCAAAAAATAATTATATATACATGATAGCTTTAAAAAATAGGATGCAATCATTTGTGTGGTGACTGCTGTGTAACCCCCGCACTAAAGAATTACTCACTACTCTACCAAAAGTTCAGTTCTGGCCTATCTTAGATTTTTGAACATTGATGAACCAATAAAAAATTATTAACGTTATTCATATATACAATATTAAGCACATAATCATAATTGTCTGGGCGTCTAAAAATTGCTGAAGTTAGTTCGTTTGCGCACGACGTAGCTTAAACAAAGTAAATGCTATAATAACAGTGCGATTATTATCGCACTGTTACCTAGAAGTTCGAAGCCACTGCTTCCAGCCTTCAGTGTTCAAACGCTATTTATTTCTCCACAACACTCAAGCGGGCGGAAGGAACTGTTTCCTTCCTAAATAATACAGCAGCCTTTCCTAAAATGAAGCAGCCTTTCCTGGCAACAGTCTGACATATGTCGTTTCCTGCTTCGGAGCACCTAACCTAACTAATGCATTGGCTGAGTATGGTTAGCAGAGCTAGTAGAATTTTGCCTCCTTTTTGAACCACTATGTCTCCGAAAGCTCATTTCCGAGACAAGCTTCCTGCGAAAATCGAGATCTCTACACTTGGCGACACTGCTGCGTTGATCATGGAGCTTCGGACGCGAAGCGTGGGCCCAATCGACTTAATACTGCAATGGAATAACCTCTGGCATTTTGCCCGAAGCGGCGAAATCCCGCACGACGCGCCTGACGTGGAAGCTCGTTGCTTAGGGCGCTTTTATAATTATCACGTATTCGCCGTCAAGCTAGTGGTATTTAAATAATGCTGTTTTTAGAAAGGGCGCGTTATTTGCATAGCTGCATTTTGAATAATGCGAAACGCAACATGCTCGTATGTCCGTACATTGAGGCTTCGACGTAAGCCTACGGACCTCAGGTAATCTCTAAGTAACCGGGAGTCCACCACTGCCTTGATAACGCATTCTAGTGCCACATCTGCAGAAAACAAACATGCGTCACGATCTTTGTTCCGACACGTCGCTTCGCTCTCGTAGATTATGACTAAATTCTTTTCAGCTCTGTCTTCTAATCTCAACCTAAATAACATCGACGTGCATAAGAGTTTTAGTAAACACTGTAACATTGTGATCCGTCACAGCGCATCATCGCACATGGTGTCATATTTGTGGTGTTTATCAAAATTACGATAACAAAATTATTATTTGACATGAGAAGCAGGGATTGTAGCCTAGATCTCGTTGATATTTTAGTGATCGGGCAAAAGGAGAATTTGGACCCAGCGAAATTTTCTCTTGCAATGAACGGGAGAAAAAAATATTTAGACAGTGGTTTAGCCTAGCCTGGCTCAGCAAAGATATACACGCTGAAGCATTGTTTGCCGCCAGTTAAGCTAAGTTTACCTCTGTTAGCCTTCCTCTGCCAGGTCTTACCACCTTTAACCTAGTATTTACCACTGGCTTTAAGTACAATCAGGTTTAATTCAGTTTAATAAGGTATTTTTTATACATAGTCACTTCAGAAGCTCAATCTGAAGAATAGGCACTCTATCATTTGAAAAAAGAGGCTGCCGACCAGCGCTAATTTTGTGACACGAAAGCTGTTTATTCCGAAGGAGCAATATGAAACTTGTGTATTCATTGTGCCTTGTGTGCTCAATTCTATTCTGATTGTTTTGGTAATGTATTCGTGCCAATCCAGGCAATAGTTAAAAGATCGAGGTCTTCTTTGAATATTTATTGAATTGAGTTTAGCATCTACCACGAGAAACAAAATGCAACAATCTGTTTAGTTTCTCTTCCTATGGTTGGAAATATAGTGTGAGATGTTTTTTGCCACTATTACTCATTTCGCTTCCTACAATATCGGTCATACCAATTGGCTCCGAAGAGTATGACACATCTAATAGTATGACATTGCGTACGTTTAGTTACTCTGTCGTATTCTAAAATTATGGGAACGTTCAAGCTCTACACCTTTAACACCACTTTCTTATTCCGTTAATAACGTTATATATTTTTGTCCATATGTTGTTTTTGGGGAGATATGAATTAAAGCACTAGTCTTACTTCTCAGTGCACGCCTACAGTTACCAGAGGTGCATATGTCGTGGGTTCGAGTTCCTATCGAGAAATTACCTCCAACTTGACTAGAAGATGCATGTTATCGGAATTCATGTAGAATGACACCGGCCTGAATAATGCACAAAATATGATTGCATCACAATTTTGAAAAGAAGTCACGTGGGCCTGTTCTATGAGAATTTTTTTAATTTAATTTAGGATACGGCGACAGCATTTCGGCCGTAGGAGCTGTAATGCTTCGCATGAAATTAAGATGCCATGATTTCCCATCGTACTGCCGGATTACAGCCATTTTATTATTGCGAAAGCATTATATGACTATGTCCTGTCGGCAAAGAGTTTCTGCAAACCTTGCCGGCAAAATCTGTCGGCATGAAAACGTCACCCCATATGGTTCATCCAAAATAGATGTTGTTGGGTAGTACATTATCGAGTGCGTAAGATGCAGTAGTGAGGTTGGCCAATTATGATTAGTAAATAAATGATTCGTGAAATTTCATGTTCCATTCGAAATGGCGTGTTGAGTGAAGTGTCGGTGAGAAATAGTGTGTAATAATGTATGAAATGATTACTTGATGCTTAAAGCATACTGTGGTAGATTGAAAACAAAATTTGTAAATTTTAATTCATGACCAATGATAAATATAGGTAATTATTAATTTGAGCTGCCATGGTCACGAACAGACAGCTGTAGAATACGAGAAATAGCAATATTTAATTCAGTTTGTTCAATTATTGAAACACCTATTAAAATCAATAATTTATTAATTCAATTCTCAATTGTTCGATGTTTGCATTACACGACCATGTCACGTGGTAGTCAAGTTACATGAGCAAATCTCGTGACTATCATATTAGCACGTGAGAAAGTCATGTGAATGTCCGATAACATGAAATTATCCCGTGACTTTAGAGTACCACGTGACAAGGTCATGTGGCAGTCAAGTTGCATGAGAATATGCCACGTGCTTATGAGAACGCTACACGAACGGAGCGACAGCGTGCCGTCCAATTTGACATTTTTATGAGCACTGCAACTAACGCTTGCCAAGGAGCGTCAGGCGATAAGAGTTGTGGTGTATACCTTCCAATACCACACTTGTAGGAGTGCGGCAACAAACGGCCGCCGAAGAAAGGAAATTTCTCCTGTGTGGAACGAGCCCCAACCTTGTTAGAAAATTATACAGGGCGCGCTCAATATGTCGTGAACAGCAACTCTGAGGCTTTAGCACTTCTCCAGTACAGATTCTGCACTGTTCTCTGAAGATGTTTTTTTTTTGTTTATATACCGTTTAAGAAAATGGGTATACTTGTTTACTCTGTTCGAATCGAAAATAAAGTTATTTCGAACAATAAACGCATACTGTCAAATAGTGTGCAGTTTAAACGAATATGAACAGAGAAACAGACGCCAAAGAAAGAGCCACAGCTGCTTGACCACGGGCCAAGAAGAAACCACAAAAAGACACAAAATAGGTTGAGTTCATTAAGTACATGTAAGGGAATAAAAGATCTCCTAATAAATTGTGGTCTACAAAATGAACCTCGCGCTCCAGCGTGACAATTGGCAGTGTTTTTGCGACGGCCAGCACCGATCTCAGTTTCTAGTGTACTCGTAAAGAATTTAACATTAAACTAGTCCCGAAATCAATTAACGTCCTGAAGCATCAGTGACGTTAAGAACGACACTTATTGGACTGTTAGGTACGAATGCCCAAGACCACAACCTGCATACCACTTGTCCTTACTCAATCAAAAGAGCGTCTGTATAGTTACAAGCATTTTCCTTGAGCACTTACCTCGATATCACTGCATCACATTTGGTTTCATTGCAAGCAGAGTGCTGACTCTCTTCATCCGATATAGTTTCGGAAGGTGCTGACACCTTCCTGCCAAGCTTCCTTTTTTTGTTTCTGAAAGAACACGATATGACAATACTTCAACAAAGCAATTGTTGCCGAATGACAGGTCTTCCGTCCTTCACGAGCGCTTTAATGGATTACAAGTTCAGTGCAGTATTTGCCCCAGTTATGAAATCCCACCATAACTATATGGCTTGATTCATATGACATAATATCTCAATCAGAATGTGACTCAGTCTATGAGGGACTCCAAATTTTCGATAGTTTTCACGATTCTATTCGAACATCAGAAAAAATAATTATAATTTTGCTTTTTCAGTGGATATGTGATCAGCACGAAGCTGTAGTGGTTCCCTTATCCAGTCGGCAGCCCTGCTGAGACCGTCTTTGCAGCCACCTCCAGACGGTCTTTATTAAAGATAACGATGACGCAAAATGGGAGTAGGCACAGTGTCGTCATCGCGAAAGGATCCTAAGTGACAGCATGAACATTTCTGACAGAGCTTATTTCACAGGATGACCTCTTCTTGCAAGGACGGCCGCGTAGTTTCTGTCTGTTCTGTGTGACATTCGTTTTTGTATCTTGCAGCCCCAAAGCATACGGCTATTATATGACAAATGCATCTGCGTTATGAGCCAGGAGCGCTCGCCTGACATATATTGTGCAATGAGATGTTTTTCCTGTGCCTCTCACGCCTCCTGCTGGTGGTTGCTTAATTTGGGAATAGTTTTCAATGGAGAGACTTTTAACTTTCTCTTCCTTTCTTTGTCGTTTTTCTGTGTCGGATGTCACGAACTTTATTGGGTATTGTCACAAATGCATACATCCGCAATGTTTCACATCTGCGCAATAACATGTAACAATGTCTGCAGCCATCGTGAGAGGCACCCATTAATATGTTGCAGAGGTTTCATTTATAAGTTGAGGAAGCGCTTTCAGCAAAATTTGCACTGTGCGACGCAATAAAATTCAAAATTAAGGTTTTTTGACTTAACGCTTTATGATTTGTTAATGCATAGGGCTAAAGAACAACAGAAATCAATCTAGAGTAGATGCAAGATCGCGTACATTTTCATAAGAAAAAGATTACAGATGAGGTAAGACATAATTGAGGAGATTTCTGGATTATATTAAGAGCATTTAATAGTGCGCATTTCATTTTTACTCCCTACACCTCCGAAAATAGCTGCATGACATTGTCGTGAAGGAGTCTCAGCCCTATTGCTATGCAGCTAGTGCGTCACACCTGGTTGAAACGTTTTGATGCTACTTGTCTATGTTTCACTAACTCATTTTTTAAATCCTACTTTGTGCTCGGATATGCAATTGATAACAAAGGAGCGGTATGCCCATGAAGTTTGTAGATACTTATAAGAGAGAAAACAAAAACTTCTTGTAATATTGGATGTGTGTTTTGATTATTGTTCGCATTTTAAGATCGATTACTATGTCAAAGCTGGAGCCCTTCAAAGAAAAATTCCAACCCCTTGTGAATTAAGCATTATATTAGTTCCTCGCAACTGCTTAGTAGTCATGACGACTACCTGCCGAACCAAAGGATGCGTGTTCGATTCGATGCCGGGGTGCCCGCAGGGAAAAAAAGATATTGAAGCTCCGGAACATCTGCTTTACACGCTGTTACTGCACATCAGTTGTCACTTCATGTCCCCGTCTTCTGCGCTGCTCGCGTCTTCAGAATGACTTTATAGCTATTCGCGAATTTATCACTTTTGTTGAATTAACAACCGGTTTGTACACTATTCACATTATGTCTATTACGGCACCCTGCAGAGCACATGTCCCTTCTTTTACGTTAAATTCCATCCACCACTGGATTTTTCGCCTTCGTTATTTGGAATCGAGGGGGAGGTGGATTGTGCCACGAATTTGTTCCCTTGTTACGCGGCTGCTAAAGTGCATGCGGTAAAAATGTTCCAGATTTACCCGCTAAAAATCTTAAGTTCTCCTTTTATTTGTGGCGAAATGTTTAATATTATGCGTTGCATAGATATAAACTAAATATTACTTTCTGAGACATAATTTTAAGGACCGCATACAAATTCGAGTGGTGCGCAAAGTGATACCGATGCCTGTGAAGTCATCACTATCGCTCTGCTTCTCTTTAGTAGAAAGCACGAAGCCAAGATTGCCTAAAAAACGTGTCTGAAATTCAGTGGATAGTGCTATTCACAGCTGCATATCAACGTCATGCGCTTTGCACTGCTGGTACTTGCATATGCAGAGGCACAATCTAAGCACCGTGAATAAATATCTGCCATGCACGTCCTGCGTATTCCATACGTGGGCTGATATCTACACTGCTGCAGAGAAATTGCACTCTGGGGCAGCTTTTAGCAGCTTCAGATCGATCGAATGCCTGAGCCTGCACCTCGTGTTCTCCTTTGCGGATGCAAAATACGGCGAAAATATAGAATATATTTACACTGCGTGCAGGCCTCCTCGCTTCCGAAAATGCATTCGAGCTGCCAGCGTATAAAAGGCGCAGGAATCTCCTCGAAGACATAAAAAGGATTCTCAGCCCTTTTTGAACTGTTTTGCTTACAAAATCACTCAGTGCCTGTCAGTCGCTTAAGGGAATGTTTGCGAGCTGTCTTTTACCGCGATCAATAAACATACAAGAAATAGAACTGCTGAGTTCAGCAACAAAGTAGTTCGAATCACAGACCAAGTTGCCAGTGTTTGGCTTCTGTTGGGTTTTGTAGAGTCGATAAAATATGTTGAAGAGTAAATGAGTTGAGAGCTCAGTTCTTCTTTGATGAATTAATCTTTATGAGCACAGATGTAGGAACAACAGTATTTGAGGTCTCTAAGGGAGTTTCCACACCTCTGTCTTTCTTATCAGGCAAATAAATGTTTTGCGACTATCACATTTCGTGCGCCCTTCAAGTATTCGTATATTGCACTTTTGCATCCGCAGCTTTTATCTTTGAGGATTTAAGTGTTCGTGTTGAAGACGAGAAAACTTATAAACAGTTTTGACAGTGTTCGTTGTCGGAGCTGCTTTTCATTTCACTGGTGGAACGTATGTTTGTTTTCATGAATCTGTTCAAATGACATTATTTTAACAACCGTCTATCAACGGATCTTTAGCCACTCTCAACAGAAAGCGGTTTCATAGATATGTTATTAAAGTGGTCTGGCGTCTTCCTTTGTAGCGGTTATTATACGCTTCTGGGCGAGACAAAATAGATTCAAACGTGTAAAACTATTACCTGTACAGCTTGATGTCAAAACGTTCTTCTTTATTTAATGTGGCGGTCTCCCCATGCCAGCATAGATGGTAGAAAAGGAAATATTTGTTATGTTGTCAAATCTATTTTATGTATAAATCCAGAGACTGTTGGGCAGGTTTTAGTAGGCGTTGGAGCGCGTCAGAGTGAACCTTGCGCAGAGATTTCTTTAGATATGTCAGGATAGAATGATGCCAGTGTTCCGAAGGATATGTCAATGCTATTAGGTTTGCACAGCGTGCGGAAATGCTGAAGGGTTGTTCGCCATGCTGATATTCATGTCAGAGCTGTCCAAGAGTGTATTGGGCATTTTCTCCGAAAAATAATTGATGTTTTGAGAATTCAGACATGTGTATCTAAGATTGTAACTTTATAGAAGAAATTGGCCAAAATGAGCCTTTATAATGAATTCAGAAACCTGTATGAATACTCGCTGCGATGATTTGGCCAGTCTGTATTGCTTTGTCATAGCTATCGCTGCAGTCTATGCTGACGCGTGTTTAAACGCCACTCTCTGGCTCTGGGCATTGCATGACACCGCCCATCCGTGCGCTATGGATCCAAACATATCGCCTCGTATTCCCCCTTATGGCGCGTTAAATGGTTTAAATATTATATACGATGGCTCCAGTGGGATCCCAAGAATACAATTTCACCAATCGTTTCCAGACGCCTGACCTTGAAACCCCAGTATGCAACTGAAATCGAAACGAAAAGTGACGTTAGCTGCTTTCGCATCTATAGTTCTCATTTAGCTATTATAGCTTAACCAACTGCAAGTTTTATATGAACTCTACACTGATATTTTCTAATTTGCTACATTTTCCACGTTAAGTTGTCCATCTCCCATTGTTCACAGAGTCACGGGTGCCTTGCATACGCTTGTCACCTGTCCAGGAGATCGCAGCTTGAGTGCGTCGTTTTTCATTGTCGCCATAGTTACGTATAGTCGTATAACACTACAAGCTTTTCTTCTAGTAAATATCCAGCAGATATTAAAGATGTTCTCCTATTTGCCGAGACTATCGGCATGGTCGTCAAGCTTAAAAGGGTTTGTCTGATATAATCGTTCAATAATTCCTTGCCTCCACTGTTGTCTTACCGAGAGGTTAATAATGAAACTGCTACAGCAGCGGTCTTAAAATAGGTTCTAGAGACTAGTGCTTGTAATAATTAAAACATTGACATTAAGAATTCTAGCCGAATATTTTTTTTTGTTCTGATTTGAAAAAGTGAACCTTTTTCAAGCGTTAAGTCACCACAGCATAGTAAAAAACGAAAACATGAAGAGAACGAGAAATGACTAGCTTTCAGAGCACTACGGTTTTAGCACGAAATTAGCTTTTGCATCCAATTTGATAAATGCGTCCTTCCTTTTGCCTTTGTTTTCTTCGGCCAGATCAAAATTAACGCCAAGGATACGTGAAGTTGTGCCCTTGTACGCGAAGCTTCCAGTAATTGTGTCCGCCAAGTGAATTTCCCTAAACCAGGAATAATGGTACCTGCACTGACCAATGATAAAAAAGTGCGCCGGTTCGACTTGTTTAAATTACCTTCTCTATGAATATGCGCCTTTTCAAGTTCTCCTGGCATACCTCCAGATGCCAGATGTAAATGTACGAACATTGACAAAGGAATGTAACAACCAAGTAAAAAGATGTCAACCAATATCAATGCATGCAGAAAGGTTTCTGATCCCTGTTACCCACTTTATTTTAGCTACGCTTCTCTTACATCTCCGTTCATCTGAGCAGTTTTCCGATCTTTTTGGAGGTTACACCCACAGGAAAGGTTTCGCGCAAGATATTGTGCTTTACCAGAACAATCGTTCCTTGCACCCCCCCCCCCCCTTTTTTTTTTAATTGTCTTCAGGCACTCACCTGCTTCGTTTCACTCGCCACCGGGATAATATTATGGAAAAATAGTGTCGTCAGAAAGGCGGGCATGTTAAAGCTAGTCTTCTGGAAACGTTTCCTGAATGCGTTTTGGCTGGGAAAGCAATAATTTATTTAATCATTTATTTAAACAGTACCGCTAGCCTCTAGGTGAGGCTGTAAGCAGGAGCGGGAGATACGCAAAACATGTGACATGAGTAAAACAAATCAAGGCATAACAAGCTGCTTTCACAACCAACCGGATGTATTCACGATATAGAGTATATGTTGCAAGGATGCGCACAAAAACACATGAAGAAAGCCTAAAAACACTTCGTAATTGACAGTCACAACTGGAGAGCTTTTATAAATATTTCCGTCGAAGGGCATTCTGCAATGCTGGTTGGAAGCTGGTTCCACTCACGGACTGTTTTTGACAAGAAAGAGTTGGCGAAGGTTCCATTGTGACAGGAATAATTGGCTGTGGTGTGACAGCGTAGTTCGTCGGTTTGGTTTGGTTTGGTTTGGTTTGGTTTGGTTTGGCTTGGTTTGTGGGGTTTACCGTCCCAAAGCGACTCAAGCTATGAGAGACGCCGTAGTGGAGGACTCCGGAAATTTGTACCCGCTCTATGTACTCGTGTTTGTGGATACCTAGTTTGTTATAAAATAGCAAGTGCATGTATTTCAATCGGTCATGTTGATGCCGTGTTTGAAAACTGTCTAAACTTGCCTTTTTAATTAGAGCACTCACGGTTGTACGCTAACTATATAATCTATATTCAACCGTAGCTGCTTTCGTTTGCACATATTCCAGCTTGCCTATGTTGCCATGAGTGTGTGGGTTCCAAACAATTTATTCATATTCGATTACTGGTCGAAGTAAGGTTTTGTGCGCTATTAGTTTCACTTCGTTTGTACATTGTCGCAGAGTTCTTCATTGAATAACCTAATTTCCGCATTGTCCTCTGCACAATATATGTTCCTTCCACCTTAGATTCGATGTTATGGTTACACCTAGCTATTTAGAATTGTTTGCCATTAATCCATACCATAATCGCCTACTCAGGAAGCATACGATTGCAGGTGTTTTCGCTACAATATTAGAAAATATGCTTTTTCTCTATAGACCGAAAGCCTGCTAAAGAAACGTAATTCATGCCGACCGTACAGTGTTCAACCCCTTATATATCTGTATAAATGGCGGTATAAAAAAGAAGAACCGAACAAGGGTAAATAGGGTACGCCTCAGGTCGCAGATGAGCCAACGTTTCGACAAGTGGACTTGTCTTCGTCTGGGCATGGGCATAAATGGGCATAAATGGCGGGCATGGGCATGGGCATGGGCATGGGCATAAACTGGGCATGGGCATAAATGGCGGGCATACCAGCGCAGGGAGGCGACTTGGGTTGCGCTCTAAAGTTTAGGTGATCGAAGGAGAACAAATTAAGGAGGGTTCATTCTACAGAGCAAACAGCTTTTTCCCGTGAATGGTGTTGAGTGTATCTAGTTTTACTTACTTTTGCACAATCTAAGAATGCATTTGCAGTTGTGTAAATCTGGGCTTGGTGCAAAAGTAAAGACGCTTTCTACAAAGATTGCATGCAACGTCGTTTAAACAGCAGTACTGTTGGTCTTTACCTGAAAGATTGTAAGATCTGTGAGGCATAGCCTCCATTACTGATACTTTTTCTCCAACTTCAACACAGTTCTCATTGTGGTCAGTCATAGACTTGCCATTTTTTTTTCTTTTGCGTACTAAAGTTGCATTCGGTAGTTACTTCCTCCAACCAGAGCTCTTCCGTAGTAGGTCTGGCGGAAATGATTAGCCTATCAGAACTACACGCTGCCATTCTAGGGACAGTTTCTACCAGGCATATTATCATCAAGCTCTTCCCGACTCCCACAACGCAAGACATGGGCGGGAAATGGGCGCATCGCTTGCGAGGAAGCTCCTAACGATTTGTCAAACGTAACGATTCGCTGCAGGTGGTGTTGAGGGCTGGCATCGTTATGACATCACAACGCATCCCCCATGTGGTGGCGTAGCAACTGCCGGCACTCCACTGGAACAGCGGGGATTGTAAATGCCCTGTGCGCCTGTGAATGACGAGCGTACTCTGTCACAAAAGTATCATGCAGCGTTGACAAGGCTTGAAGAGCCAAGCATCCAATCTGGAAAGAGGAGAAAGGATCTACGAGGGCATTCCTCCATAATCTGGTCCAGTACTTTTTGACGCAGGAAACAAACATATCTTTCAGCCATACATGGCCGACTTATATTTGCGTTCCGCATTCTAATATGCGAGCCCGGAGGGAATAATCAAAGATATTCTATAGCCGGTCAGCTAACCGCGGTCAAAGAAGACGATTTCCCGTGCACTCATCCTACTATCCAAAATACTGCATCGAATTGTAGATGCCGGATATAGCACTCCGTTGCGGAAGTGTCAGCAGCCGATGCAGTGTTCCTACGCCAGCGTTAAGCTAATTTATGGAGCGAATTGATGACAGCTCCTCACACATTGCCGGGGAAACCAGGTTTCCGCCTTTAATCAGTGGCGGTGTGTGCATGAGAACGCGAGATGCCGCTCACTGGAGCTGTCATTAAAGCTCGCCTATCAAACGATGAGGACGGGGTGGACGTTCTTGTAAATGCATCGGCGCTTCCTTCCTTAGCGGGAAATGATGAGACACCTCGGGCTCAAGTTTATTTCAGATGATAGAATACGCTTTCAAGACTCATCGACGTGATAATTTTCATACGATGCCACAGTACTTAGTGCAAGTTTTTGTTTCTAATCTATACTGGCGACTGCTCTTCAGAACTCTCATCACAAAGCGCCTGTTGTTTTAGAGCTTGTGATGTTATCAAATAAACTCAACTCAAAAGCTGCAAATAATTTACAATCCTAAGCTCGTTTTGTTGTAAATACAGCTGATGCTAGCAGTGAAATTTGCCTCAAGCTCCGAGTTTACAGTTGGACTTCGTTGATATGGGTTCTTTCGTTCCCGACTAAAGCGAAGAAAAAATAATGCTAGGAATAAGTTCCATATTTGTGCACATTGGCGCCCAGTGGTATCGAATTTGGGGAACTACAGGTCCACCATTCCAGCCAGGATTATGCTTGAAAGAACGCGGTGCAACTTCATGCATCTAGCGCTCTAGGTGTATTCAATAGCGTCTGTGGATAAATGACGTGACGTCTACTAAAGCTTTTGACATACCATCATGTGCTGATGCATGATTTTAGCACTCAGTCGACAGAAAGCTGTTTAATCTAGCTTCCCTACTTTTGCACATTCAGCAGCATTTTCTTCACAACCATTCTTTGAGAAACCGTAAAGTGCATCAATTTGACAACGCTGGACGTTAAAGCATAATGCCACTGAAGAAAAGGGGCATCGCTTTGCCACTGGCACTTGTTAATTCCGTTCCTATAGCTCCATACGCTCGAAGTTCAGAAAGTGAAGCAGTCGTATAGTGCAGCAAAAATTTGCCCTCATTTCTGTCCATATTGTCTCGACAAAAATACATGGGCGCGATAGGATCAGTGCATTTCTCCTTTCCCCATTACCGGACAGCGAGTTTCCATATCAAAGAGGTGTTGATACATTGAAATGTTTGGTCTCCAGAAAAAGCGTTCATTATTAAAGGCCTTTAAAACAATAGTTGTCATATTACCGAAGTACGACAGTATTTAAAAGAGGCTCCTAATTGTTCTTCAAGCCTCTCTAAAATGTGGGTCTCACTGTTTTCTAAGTATAAAGCAATCATTTGCTGAATGCCTGTAAGATTCCATGGAGGAGATGAATGTGTGTATTTCCTTCATGTAGCTACAGGGTACCTGATTGGTGAAATGGTTAAATAAATATTGAACATGGTGATTCTTGTTGTCCCCCCCCCCCCCTCTTTCACTTGGACGGGAGAAAACTATAGGGAATAAAGGGGTGCACTAAGCTCAAATACCGACACTCTGCAGCCTCTTACACAGTAAAGAAGAAAGAATAGTCACTGCTCCTGCATACACTGTCTCCCTTCATTGGAGCGCATGGCGACATAGGTTGGCCACGTGTCAGTGTAACTAATTAGCTTGGTTATAATTTTTGCCCCTGTGGGCAAAAACCTACTTATTTACTCATTTTTACAATTTTAACCTACTCATTTTTGAATAAGCATTGGACAGCACAAAAGCATGGCTCTTCTCGTGCCGTCTTCTGGTTCTCTTTCCTACGGTTGTTATCCACACTCAGACAATAATATTCGATCTATTTTTGGTCAAAGGTATGTTCTCCTCTAAAGGCTGTTCATCGGCAACTGGATTATATTCCAGCCTCTTTTTTGCAGGGAAGAATACATGGCAATATCATCATACAGCATACATGGCATCATGGAATTATCATGCTTCAGTGTTACTTGTTTCAGTAACGTTAGCTGTCCGGCAATACCTGGTATATTTTCATAGGCAGATATTTTCCTTTTCAGTTGTTTTTCTAAATAATTCCCATCTTGGAAACCGCACTGTACCGAAATGGCTGTGGTGTGCTGCTCCCGCGTGGATAAAAATGTCGTCTGCAGTGAGCATGTATTACATGCAGTGTTCGTGATACTGTTACCAAGTGAAATAGGCAAGCACTCACTGCTATGATGTCATACCACTGTTAAGCTCCATTCGTGTGATCACCTGCCATATTTTCTGAATTAGACGACTGGTATAATGGTTCACTATTTCCGTAAATTTTCAGTTCAATTATTACATTTCCCAAATCATCCAACCGTTCCCTTTCATAGTCGACACCAAAACTATCAGAAACACATGAATGATTGGTGCAGCCCTATGCATTACTAGCACTTATGCCTTAGCACTTAGGACAGGTAGTAACAGCAGACCCGAACCATGAAAAGGAAATAACAAGGAGAAAAAGATTGGGATTGAGCGCATTTGACTGCACTCGCAGATTATGACTAGCAGATTACCGGTATCGCTCAAGAGGAAAGTATACAACAGTTGCGACTTACCTTTACTCACCAATGAGGCCGAAGCATGGAGGCTAACGAAGAGGATTCTACCTAAGGACCACGCAAAGGGGTATAGAACCAGTAATAGTAGGGTAATGTTAAGATATAGGAAGCGTGCAGAGTGGGGCAGAGAAATAACTCAAGTTACTGACATTCTAGTTGAAATCAAGAAGAAGAAATGGGCCTGGACAGGACCTGTAGTGCGAAGAGAGGATAACCGATAGTCGCTTAGGGTAACAAACTAGATTCCAAGGGAAGGAAAGCATAGCAGGTGGTGGCAGAAAATTACGTGGATAGATGAGGTTAAGTAGTTCACAGGGATCGAGTGGATGCAACTAGCACAGGACCGTGTTAAATGGAGGAATATGGGAGAGGCCTTCGCCCTGCAGTGGGTATAGTCAGGCTGATGATGATGCCTTGTTTGCTCAATCAATTAATGTCCCTTTATAGTGAACTCACCTCCCGATCTCTTACTTAGCTATCAAAAGTGTTTTATCATTTGCGTAATAAACGGGGCCCTTTCTTATTACCCATGCTACTCATTATGAGACATGGTTTGCACGTGCCATATTTTAAGTCTCCAAACAACTACTATGACAGAATAATGCTATGAGCGAACATATGTCGAGTGATAAGGCCACCTTATCTTACCCTAGGGACCTAGAGCCCATTAAAATTTTCTGCGATGAACACGAGAACAATAGCGTAAGCCTCGCATGGTCACGAAGTGCAAGTCATGTATGCAATACTATCAAATGTTGCAGTCGGCTGCTGTAGAGCATCGCGCTGAATGCAGTGAGTACTTCAGGAGTCAAACCCAGTCAGGCGTTTTGGGATATAGCACTCCACGCCAATGTGCGAGTTATAGAGTGCGTTTGAAATGCAGTCGCTGATATTGCACTAAAACTAAAAATTGTGCTCAGAACTGGGTTTTATTTCCTTAACAGGTGGGCCGTACGGGAAGGAGTATTTATTCGGTCAGCCACTATGTCAATCTTTAGATCTCAATATTTTTCCTCACGTACTAACCACCCCTCCAATTTTGAAGTACATTTTTGAAAGGAAGGGAGGGGTGGGGGGAGAGGCACAGGCTATAAAACCAAGTGCACTAATACTCGGTCACCATATTCTACATCGTAAGATCCTCTGCAAAGCGCCAGAGTGCCTGGGAGGTTGTTCATGTTCATATGCCGAAGTTATTCCGGAGCAATCACCTTTAAGGCGACAGCCTTTAATGGCTCATACTCGGGGCCATGACCCTGTCTGTCCGGCCTCAAGAAGTATTCCACTTCCTTGCAAGATTCCGGAGGATACTGCGAGATTGTAACATCATTCTCGCATTACGCCGATGTCGTAATCACGCAGTGTGCCAATAGGAATCTTCTTTGTAAATGGAATTACGATTTTCGTGCTAAAATAACGCCATGGAAAGGTGTTAGCGGAAATTATATCTCCAGCATAAGATGAGAATTATTACACTTGGTAGTATCCCTGTGGCAATGACAGCTACGAACTTATTCAACATTGTTATCTAACACCGCCACCAGCCGATGGTGCAAAACTGATCAAGGACGTTGTGTCTAGCAGCACAGACCTCTGGCTTTTATGACAAAAATAACATCGCACATCTCTGCAGCCCACCACTCACCTCCATCAATTAATCTTCATGTCTTACCCTTGTCACGTCAGCCTGCTCATACAAACTCTACAAAGCCCAATCGTTCAAAGGGCCGCCATTAAATTTATACATTCCTATCTTTTCATGGGAAAAGGATTACGCCTCAGCGCCAACTAGCAGGGCTATGTGGAAAAGTCTTCTCTAAGTGACAAATGTTTGCCGTGGGGGAAATATTTTGCTTCCTGCGAACATTTGCTGCATCAAGCTTCTGGCGGATTAGAAACGAGAAGAACGCAGCTGTACAGTTCCTAATGATGTAGAAATATTTTTCTCGGTGTTATTTTTTCTTCAGTGCTTTTGAATAGCAGAAAGAATTGATTGATGTTGAAGAATAAGACAAACCTGTTCTGTCGCGGGATAGAAATTTTGGCAACAATCAAAATTTACTTTCATCTTGTTGTGGACTATGGAGAAGAAGCCGACATTGGCGTGGGCAAGAGCGCTCGCGTCCACCGAAGGAGAACAACAACAACAGCACTGCCTGATTCTTCTTCCGCGTCCGCAACAATGTCTTTCTCTCACCGCTACCCGCAACTTTGTAAATTCTGATCGCATAATGCCAATTTCCAGATTGAAGGGAAACACCAGGGTTTTTGCAGCGTGCTGAGTTAGTAATAGCATCATAACAATTGGAGTTCATTATCCCAGGAGCAACCCATCGAAGCTTTGAAATGCCACGTAAACCTATTCTAATGAGCAAAAGTGAGAAAACCAGAACTATGTGCATTGCAAAGTTCGACGCTTCGGCTGATGCAGCTATGATGTCGGCTATGTTATTAGAAAAATGTTTTCATGCGCTTCGAACAGCTGAAGCAGCTGCGGTAATTTGCGGCTTCACTCATAAATGGCCCAGACTTCCTTGCAAAGGCATCATCTTATTTCACGTGAAAAGCTGAAGTAACGGGAGACGAATTTTCGTTGTGGCGCTGGGGCAGTGTTGGCCACAAAAAGAACCCTATTTACGGACCTTACGAAAAGGAACTGCGTCGCACGTACGACACTACGTATTAGGTCTTAAACAGAAAAGTATGTACACCGCCAGCCCTCTATGATGGATTTCATTTTTAGACCATTGGTATATACTGCGAAGCGATTCGCGAATGTTGCCTTCTATCAAGAGCAGTGGTGCCGTATGTAGAGGAAACAAAAGCTAAAACACTTGTGCAGACACTAGAATATTATCAGCGGATATCTGTCAAAAACCTTTCAAAAGGAGACACCTAACTCGTTTGCCATTTGTCAAGGCAAGGTTATCGGGAAATTCAGTTGGAAAAGACGTGTATTTCCCCTGGTGTGAAATTGGTCGTTCTAGAGATGAAAGGCTGTATCGGGAACTAGCAGAAGGTCAATGAAGTGTATACCCTCCCTGAGATAGTAGCTAGCAAACTTTTGGCAGCGTGTTATAAGGTGGTCAAACAAGATGATTATTAGCACGCAGCAGACGGAACCGTGGTTCACAGGTAGCCCAAACATTGACGTCCAGATCGTTGATAAAATGAACTTAATTGATTACTTGGGATACTCCAGTATGAGATTGATAGTGCAGTCGGTTTCAATCTTGCTGTTGCCTATCTAGTTTCAATCTTGCTGTTGTCGCTCCATTGCGTTGTAATCTATCTGCATGCTACTTGGCCGTATTATTATGAGCCCTTTGTATCACGTCAAAATTGATGCTGAATCAGAGGTCCCGAAGTGCATGCTATTAAAAATAAATAAACATGCTAACACATTCAAATAGACAAGGTAAATGTACCTGTTGAAAAGCCCCAACTTTATCCATTATATTTATAGCAACGACCTAAAACCATTAGTGTTCTTTTTTCTACACACATTCTGTAAACACGGAGGAATGTTTCACCAATAACCGACTTTTTAGCGTTTGAATCTTACAACTAGCCAAATAGCGCCGACTTTTCAAAGCAAAATAAAGGCTGTAAAACTCAGAGACAAACGTCGGAAAATACAAGGCCTAGGTACAAAGGTTTCTCTATGCTGTAAATTTTCATATCGTGGTAATTTGATATTCAATTGAGTTTAACATTTATATAATTTGTCAATCATGACTAAAATTATTAATAAAATATTTTAGAGTTTGACTTTCTTATTGTGAATTTATATACGGTGTTAGTCGCAAGTAATAACCCACCCCTCATATTTCTAACTGTGTCGCACTTTTTTAGGGCGCCACCAAACGACATAGTGCGGCAGTGCTAGGAACGTTGTGAGAAGGTATCTTAGTTTTGCTCACTCCGCTGCTTCGAGTTTCTGTGGTTCTACAAGAGATTTGTCAACAAAAAAAAACTGTCTTTCATTGTAAAGGAAGTATTTTTATTAGGAGAAGTCACAGGCATGAGTAAGTTAACCAACGTTATGCTGCTCCATCCTCCGACTACATTTCAGCAAAATCTAATCAAGAAATAAAGGGCGTCCGTTGATGACTATATTCGCGCCGCTTACTGCTAAGCACGAGGCCACTACATCACAATCTCATCGACTTCCAAACAGCAGTGGAGGCCACGTTGGAAGCACTCCTGGCGTTTTTATTGAACACACTCCCAGATGTGGACAGCCTCGACGCTAGACATTTTCTTTACAGTTTTCCACTCTGCCTTCCGTGAAAGGTAGAAAAACACCTTCCCCGACAGCTCCGGAATGCTAATATTATTGAGTGTTTCCTTCAACTTTACTGTAGCTGGTAGCAGTCTTAAAAAACCCGCGTGAGTGTTTTCGAAAGTTGTGTTGCTTTGGCTGTTGGTTTTCTTATGAAGTTCATCCACAACTCTCATTACTGCTTGTCCTGCAGTTGTACATCTATTTTGACTCCTGCGTTGCACTGCAGAGTAACTCATGAATCTAATATCTACTACTGGTATACATTGGAACGTTGTCCTAAAGGTGCATTTGAAGAGGCTCAAAAAGTGTCCAAGGTTCCTTTCGTGAAAAAAAAGTAGAAGTTCAGAAAAAATGTAAATATGCTTTTTTTTCCTTCCCAGGCCAAACACCCTCGAGACTGCGGTTGTTTCACACGACCGTTGGATAGCGTTCGTGAAAAACAAAAATACTTTGAAGAATTGAGAAAATGTTTTCTTTTGACTTTTTAGTTCCTTGCCTAGCAGAACACAAAAACACCGAAATTTTGAAACAAAGTTTACGGCACAGTGTCACCTGATTGCACACTTTAAAATTTTGTGTAAATTTTCTGCTGAGTTGCTTACGAATCATATCGGCCTATCTAAAAAGATAGGCCGATATGATTCTCTAGCTGATATGTAGCAATGACCAACAGATGCAAGCCGCGGGTCGATCGTTTATCCTGAATCTCCAGTCATCTGTTTTAGAGGACGGAGCTCGTCACAGTTCTGTGATGTGCATACAATACTCCGTATGTGGCTTGCAGTAAAGGGCGTGCAATTTTGTTCAAGTGTACTCGAACCTCGACGTTGAGAAATGTGTGCGTGCAAATATTTTTTTTTATTCAGAAGCGACAACTTACACTTGTACGATGCCTTGCGTCAACAGTAGCGTACACAAAATACGTCACTTTCTTTTCCTGAAAACGCTTTGCAGCATGATAGTTTCGCTCTGAAAGTAAAATTCCCTTAGCTTTTCTAAGTAACGAAACACCTATGCTGAATGCGTGCGTTATTTTTATTTCCCAAATTCCTGAGTTTCATGAGGAAAATAAAGCTTTTTCCAAAAGGTTTCTTCATCGAGGTCTCCAAATATTCTAAATTTTACAGCTCTATAGAGACAGCTGGTACGACTCGAGATTCTTGATATGGTTTTCGAGGAAGCCTTCTAGCGAGCACAACGGAGGACTACAAGTGCAGAAACGGCTGTAAAAACGGGAACACAACGGTTGTAGGAGCAACACAACGCAGACTTAACGTTCACCTGGTGTGAAAAACGCCTATCATAAAAAATTTCATATCTTGGTACAAAAAATATGATTTTCCACCTGACCTCGATAAAAGCGCCATGTAAAATGTACCCACGCGTATATCTGATTACCAACATCTGCACGATTACATTAACGTTTCTTTGTTGGCGGTTGAGCTTTTACTGAGTATAAAATGCTGCTAAAACAATTCTAGCTTTCTTAAATAGAAATGTAAGATCAGAACAATGTGTTTTGCATAGTAAAAATGGATACAATAAGCGATAAACCAACACGACACTTTGTATGTGACGTAACTAACCCTGTCAGGATATTACGTACGCACATGCCTCTGGTTAGCAAGACATGGAGTCCACGCTTCCTTCGTATTGAAGACTCTTTGTTAGATTACTATCGGTTGAGACTCTCAGCATGAAATGCAGAAAATGTATCTCATTTCGATAGTTCTCTAGACCGGAAGGACAATCGAAATTCATGCCTTCACAAAAAAGGAGAAGAGCAGCTACTGGCTCAAAGTAGTCACAAAGAAGCATTGTGCATTAGCGGAAGGACAGTCTTCCGTTCTGCTCACTTCCTATTTCGGCCCTTAGTTCAAGAATAATAATCGCGGAAGTACAGCTCTCGAACAGCTCTCGAACAGCTCTTATGTGGGCGACTTTTCAGAAGGATGGTCCGGCCTTCTAGAAATTAATGAAGAAGGTTGAGTACTTAGCCACGGTTTTCTAAAAAGAACAAATCTTTTTTTTTTTTTTACTTCACTTGTCATGTCACCTTGTGGAGCTCCCTTGCCATCGGCGGCATAATGAGCAGTTCGCCTCGGCAGCCTTCACCGAGTGGTAGCTCAAAAGTGTATAAACACTACAACCTCAAACTAAGTGCTCTGGTGGGCACATTTTTGTTCTGACTGTAACGTTTTAGTTTCCGAGACGTTGACGGACCTTAGAACTTGGTCGATGGTGCGATGTCATACCGCGAATCAGAGGAGAAAAAGGTGCTTCTCTGCTGGTATACCACAGGTTCCTCTACAGAGTTTGTGCGGTGACGGTAGAGGCAAGATATGTGAAGGTCGTTGAAAAAGCCGCGCCATTATGCCTTTGTGAAATTCGAAACCAAAATGACCGACGATGACACTACTCGCTCATACGATATTTGAGCGCAACTCATTGTGAGTTCTGTTTTTGTGCTATATTGAGGCAAAGTGTTTTATAGACTCATGTAGGTATGTACCGTTTTTGCCAAAGATAACCAGGCTGCATGTTTTGCTTCTCCCAGAGATTCCCAGAGGATCACAATGCGTTGAGAAGCGAGGACAGGCGGTGGCTTTTAGTTTTCACATATTAAAGCTCCAGATGTAGTATGAATTTAGTACCATACCGCCGAGAAGCAGACTCTGCAGCCTGGTTATTTATGGCAAAGACGGTACACTTGTTAAGTATACATCATTTTCAGCGCATTGCTCTTACCTCAAGTTGCTCTCGCTTGCCAGTCCTTGATTTTGATGAAGGAATACATGTTATCTGAGAAGGGGACAGAGAGATGTGCTACTCGCTTTATGAACTGTTGGTTCTGAAATACGATTTCTGTGCAACTCTTTCGCGGAAGTATTCACATCAGTAGAAGGAGCATTTAGGGAGGATAACGGGACATTTTCGTGCATAATTTGTATGAAGTCCGTCATGATTATCATGGCTGTGCATCCGTGTGCAGTTATTGTGCAGCGAAGGAAGTGTGCGACATTTCAGGTGAGCGTGATAGGCGAGGCGTAGGCAGCCACTACTAACAAGCCGGTGCCAAACACTGCAGCACACAGTTCGTCAACTTCATTGAAGGTATCAAGCAGTTCAATGGGTAGCGCAGACAGACCATTACACTCGTAGATGGCCACTCTCAACGCTCTGTTCTGGTCTCTGTGGGCGCCATAGCGGTACTGGTAGTCAAAATAAAGAGTCTCTTATAGTAATGTTCTCTTCTGTGTTTGGGTGTCCGTTCGTGGATGAGAGCGGCTTCCAAGAAGGTACTCAGCAGACGGTGCTGTTCAAGATAGCACAACAGGCGTGTATTTGGTTGCCTTGGACATAATACAACACACACACAAAAGACTAACTGTTACGCAGTACGCCGCAACGTACTAGTAGTACCGCGCACGGTGCATTCACGGCTCGCAAGCCGTTAAAAATCGGGCCAGGCGCGCACGACTGCCCGTAAATACACGGAGCCCTCGGGCGACCGCGGGAGCTTCAAACCACGCGACTGCTCACAGACGCGGCTCCGTTCTAACTCGAGTTCCCTCCCCGCCGGAGCGTAGCCCCCCGATGCGCAGCGCTCCCTCTCTCTGTTTTACGAGCCGTGTCACTCGTGTACGCTTTACTTTCACGCGGCAGACAGCCGAGATCATGGCCTCTCCCCGCGGGGGCATTGGCCGCCGTTAGCAATGTTTAGTCTGGCGGTTTCTTCCGAGAAGTTCCGCTCTTTGCAGACGCATGCGAAACCGGAGAGCGATGCATTCCTTCCGCCCCGGTGCTCTGTCTCCGGGGAAACACGGCTGTTGTATATGGGCTTCAAGTGGGCGCATCGGGGCCCACTCGGCGGAGGAGAATCTCCCATTGCCGAGGTGCCGACATCACTACAGCCCCCACAAAAAGTCCGTTGAGGGCTTCTTGACCTCATTACGGGCCTTAAAATCAAGTGATAAAGGCAACCAAGCACGTAAAATAACGAAAAGCGAAAGATGAGACGTATATATATATGAAAAACACTAAAACGCGCATAAACTGTATAACATGCTTAACCCTGCTAAAATCAACACTTGACTGCGGCCAAGTTACATAGCTAAATTACATCAGACGTAAAACGTTCACTTCGTCGTGTCTTTTTGTGTGGACCGCTGCAGGTCTGGCGCTACTTATCGCACTGCACACACACAAAGTCAGATAACACACGCGAACACAACACTGAACGCTAGGGCGGCAAGTGGTCCGATCCTGCTTCCCTTTCAGGAACCCACAACGCCAGAGTGACCGCCACCAGAAAAACAGCGTGAATAACCTTCCTTGTCGAGTGGAAACTCCGCAGGCTGTCTCAATGCACTTGTACCCATTGCAGCTTGCAGTTGCTGCACTTTCTCTATCGCCTGCACTTCCGCTGTGATTTACTTCGCGGCTTAGAAAAAGCACACTCTCACGCAAAAAGCTCGAGGTTGCCATGAGTCCAGAATGGTTCTCGCCATCAAGAAATTCCTTGTTGCACTCGTTACTCAGCTCTAGAAAAACATTGGGCCTCTCTGCCACTGGTCTTAGTACAGCAGGCATCGCTCTGTAGTGAAGGTCATCGGTTGATGCGACACGGTTTTCTGTGCCTGCCAGAACACGACCGGAAAGAGTCCCATTTTTGCTGCATTCCCTCGACCCAGAATGCTCGCCGCTCGGGTCAGGTGTCAAATTCAATTTCAGCAACTTTGATCTAGCTCCCTGGGAAACGGGTGGCGCCTTGGTGAAGTGGTTTTCAGAGTTAGGCGCAATGGGGACAGTGTTTTCCTCTATGACTGTCATGTCATGGCCCGATTGTACTGCCCTTTCTGCTATGTCCCCGCTACACGATGTTTTCGCATTGCTCACTTCAGAGTACGGTTGCTCTGATTGGTTGCCTGTCACTAGCGCAAATAGTAGACGGGAGCATCCTTGGCTCGAGGAGATTATACGCTGCGCGTTAGCCTCACAGTTTGCATTCACGTGCAATATTTTCCATCCCTGAGAATGGAGTGGGGATGGTTCTTCTGCAGGGTTGTTTAGTTTTCTGACCTCGAATTCGTCATCCGTTTTTCGCAACTCCAGTTCCGGCAAAATTTGCGCACCGTCTTTTCCACCCGCTTCGCAAACAACTGCCTCTCTTTCGTACCTCTCCGCGGCCTCAATCTCCGCAAGTCTCACAAGAAGCTCGAGCTGCCGCGTTTTCTCACGCGCGATTGCTAGTGCTACCGACACATTCTCTCCAGCACACGTGAGGTTTTGAGAGGCAACGGTGCTTCTTCCCCGTTTTGCTTTCCTTCCTGACTCTAGCATTTTGCCCACTCTGGCGATGAGTTCCCTTAATTAAAGGAGCAGAAGTGGACCACTCACCTGAAAGAAAGCTATTTCAGCTGCGCGATCGCCCTCGGCGGCTTCTGCTCCCAACAAGGTGCCGACGATCGTTCACACTGCACCGTATGATGCTTGGCCTTGTCGGTTCCGCCAACTGCTCTTCTCTTCCTGGTCGCCGCCGTCAACTTCTTCCGCAGAAAGCAAGGTGACGTCCACGATCCTGTCGGGGCTGCGCCAGTAATGTTCTCTTCTGTGTTTGGGTGTCCGTTCGTGGATGAGAGCGGCTTCCAAGAAGGTACTCAGCAGACGGTGCTGTTCAAGATAGCACAACAGGCGTGTATTTGCTTGCCTTGGACATAATACAACACACACACAAAAGACTAACTGTTACGCAGTACGCCGCAACGTACTAGTAGTACCGCGCACGGTGCATTCACGGCTCGCAAGCCGTTAAAAATCGGGCCAGGCGCGCACGACTGCCCGTAAATACACGGAGCCCTCGGGCGACCGCGGGAGCTTCAAACCACGCGACTGCTCACAGACGCGGCTCCGTTCTAACTCGAGTTCCCTCCCCGCCGGAGCGTAGCCCCCCGATGCGCAGCGCTCCCTCTCTCTGTTTACGAGCCGTGTCACTCGTGTACGCTTTACTTTCACGCGGCAGACAGCCGAGATCATGGCCTCTCTCCGCGGGGGCATTGGCCGCCGTTAGCAATGTTTAGTCTGGCGGTTTCTTCCGAGAAGTTCCGCTCTTTGCAGACGCATGCGAAACCGGAGAGCGATGCATTCCTTCCGCCCCGGGGCTCTGTCTCCGGGGAAACACGGCTGTTGTATATGGGCTTCAAGTGGGCGCATCGGGGCCCACTCGGCGGAGGAGAATCTCCCATTGCCGAGGTGCCGACATCACTACACTTATGATCTGTACACTCCTGTTCAGCAAACTCTCCAAGACATAAGTGTTCAACATGACCGAAGAAGACTGCATGAGGGTGATCAGAATCTTATTCTGTGATTTGGATTTTGCCACTTCAATTAGGGTGAAGATCCGGAGCACCATGTCTCGGGTATACTTAAGCTTCCCGTTGAAGTGTAACACCCGGTAGCTTTAAGCAGTCTCTAAGGTCACCGCCGCTGCCCTTCACTAGGCGGTCCGAGACACCTGCGCACCAAACGAATACAGTGGGTTTGCGGCACGCGGAGCAAAATATTGTGCTCTAAGTTAGCCAGTGCCAGCTGTCACACGGAGGCCAATTTCGCTAATTTATAATTTGGCCAATTTGTCCAATATATAACTGCCCACCGGATACCCGGACGCCGACGCCGGAACCGCTGAAGTCAGGAACGGACACTTAATAGACGCATTGTGAAACATGCCCCGTCATTTGAAATGAACCTTAACTGCTCCTGCGACAAACATCAATTTCCAATTCATTTGATCATCTGATATTGGTCACTGTTACTTGGATGATGTAGCCGCATCTTTCAAGCATGCGTGGGAAACGACGTATCGTAAAGTTAGCTCAATGATCGCAACTCAACGTTCGGATAGAGTGCAGTGTTTTTTTTCCTTCTTCCATGCAGAATTACTACCTGCGTGGTCAGGGACACCATGCTACAGACATGTGAGTACCTTCCAACAGCCCATTCTTTACTGTTCAAGGCACCACTGGCTGCCCGACCCCTTGTCCGGCCATTAGGTATCGGTTGTCCGTGGGCCGCGAGGAATTGCAGTCGCACTTTGTATAAGCGCGCAGCCTGCAACGACATACTTTTCATTCATTCATTAAAAATTCCACTCTTTTTCCAAATTTTTACTCTCATACAAATACAAGTAGTGAGATTATTTGCACTTAATTCTTAATAATTACTGGCCAAATTGTAAAGTACGTATATCTTAGTTTATGTTTCTTCCTCAAATTCCTGTTATATTCATCGAGTTTTGAGAACATTTATATACGACCCTCAAAGAATGAATTGCTCACGTGAAGGATACAGACTTGTTCATTTTCAGTTTAACTGTAATTAGTACACTGTCGTGAAGGTAACTGTGACTGAAAAAATATGCTGATTTTGTTTTCTATTGTAAGAAGGCCGTGTTAGAGCCACGTGTTAGAGCCAAATAGGCCTACAGATTTTCCGGTTTCCCTGCTCTCGTTAGAATGCCCATAGTAAATGGATGAAAAGCTGCAAAATTTCCCGCAAATGCATTTTAAATGCAGGCCACAGAAAATGAAGTATATTTTCTAACATGCGAGAAACTGACCGTGCGGAATGATGAAAAATACCCACTATTAAGCCAGCGGCTCCACACAAATTAGCCTGAATTCAGGTGCAATTGCATCAAGTCTGCTATTCAGATTCAAGCGCCTCCTAGAAATACCGCAATGATGAAACATCCAGGAGTGGCTATGCATCTTCTAGCCGTTACCACAATCTGCTCCGCTGCAAGAACTGCTTTCTTACGATGTTTCCGAAAATGCCGAAAACTACACCTATTAAAATATATGTGGCCTAAGAGTGCATGTAAATGAATCTTGTGAGATTGGAGCGAGATGCCTTTCAGCTCGGATAAAGTATTCACTTTTCAATCGAATTGAATGCCTGATGATAGAGGGAATAAGAAAAAGAAAAACAATCCACAGGAGAACAGCATTGTTAAACCGCGTGATACTCGATCATCACTGATGCAAAACTGCAAAGCACTCAACGCTGTGCAGTCGATATCATCGTTTTTATGAAATTCCCTCTGTTTCGCTCCTTCATTTACTTGGGTAAATGAGCATGTACATAAACGATCTCGCTGAAGACGGACACTATCGGTGTCATGCAGGCTACCAAGACCATCCAACTACGAGCAGCTAGACGAGCGAAGAATTATATTCAGGATTGGTTTGGTTTGGTTTGTGGTGTTTAACGTCCCAAAGCAACTCAGGCTACGAGAGACGCCGTAGTGAAGGACTCCGGAAATTTCGACCACCTGGGGTTCTTTAACGTGCGCTGACATCGCACAGCACACGGACGCCTTGCTTTTCGCCTCCATCGAAAAGATGCCGCCGAGGCCGGGATTCGATCCCGCGTCCTTGGGAACAGTAGTCGAGCGTCGTAACCACTGCGCCACCCCGGAGGGGTTATATCCAGGATTATTTGAACCTCAGCATTATTTAATCATGAATATATAGCAGCTTTAATTGTGTTTCTTTCGGACGAAACTCTAGAAATCAAGGGACGATCACACCAACACGCTTGCAACAACAGCACGCAGGAGACATTCAAGAACAATGTCAAACCAAACTTTGTTCTCTGCTGTAGCGCTAACAGCATTGTGCTTTCAGAGGGCACTCCACGTATCTCGATAGGTATTTTCTCCCTCTTTTCTTCCCTCTTTAAAGTGGGGCTAGAGTGTTATCACATATCTCCACATTTTTATGCCACGTCCTAACCCTTTCCTTAAAGCCTGACCAGAAGTAGCTATACCGTGGTCTCTCAGCTCAGCCCAGCTGTTTCGATGACTGAATTCTGAAAGTTAAATTGCAGTGAACTACATAGCATATCAGTCGCTACGTTGCATGTCTGTCCCACCACAGCTAAGCTTAGAGAGCGCGGGATGTTAGAATAGCTTTTCCGTCACTGGCACCGGGTCACCAAGCAGTGTAATGGAAGTCGCCGCCCTCGTTCAATAACCGACCGACCATTGCCGCTTACCACGTTCTGCGCTTTCTGGAGGCAGAAAGTAGCCATTAATCAAGTCATTTGCAATTCGCTTCTCTCTCGACTTTATCGAGCTTTCTGGACTGATTTTTCTTAAAGGCTTCTGTTATGGAATCCAGTTTGACACTTTCCAGAGCGGTCGCACCAACGCTAAGCTTTTGTGCCTCATTTCCTGACACATTGTGACCAATGGCATGGTTTTCATGTCGGCGTGGAAAGAATTTCGACTGCTGTATGAATCTCCTTGTCTTGCGTAAGTTCGCACGAACAATTGAGGAGGAAGTATTATCAAACCTGGTTGCGTAAAGCATTTTGTAAGCTTCCTATCTCGTTCGCGTTGCGTCACGTGATATTCATAGGCAGCACGTTGGAGATTTCACGTCTTCCGTATCCAATGTTGTCGCGCATTGCTCCAGAAACTACCGGTACGTTCGCTACTTTGAATGCAGTCCTCACAGTACTTTGGAGCTACGCAAATTCGGTAATTTGTCCCAGTAGGTCATACACTCATTCCTAACGTGTACTCCGCTGTAACTAATTCACTGTTTTCATTATATTCTAATACACGTTTCTCAGTATCTTTCTCTGTGTGTTACTTCCGTAATGCCAATGAGACGGTCATAGATGTTCACATTTACCATACCTTGAACAACACTACCTTTAGCGTTATCAGAGCACCGTGAGCTCACCCGCTGTCAGTGTGTGTGTGTGTGTGTGTGTGCACTGATCGGTACCGATAGTGCGAAAGTTCACCTTGAGTGCACCAGATACCGCCAGGGGCCTGCCAGCTAAAGGCATGCCTGTTGGGCCGGGTCCAATGCGAGCGTGCGCATTGGGGGCACGACATTATGTCGAGCGTGGAGGGCTCTCGGTACTGCAGTAGGGTTAACGAGAATTTTTTATACGCCATGCTAAATGCGACTAATATGTGCATATGCGCTGCTAGGAGAAACAAATGGTGCACTCCATACTGAGGGCAGCCGGGCACTGGATACAATAGGCTATCGGTCAAAACATTAAGTGCACATTTGTGTTGAATCACGAAATAAAGCTCTTCGATCGTGACCTTGAAACAGTGTTGTAGGGTCCTCTGATCGTGTCAGTTAATAGGGACCTTTTTTTCTTGTGGTATGCGGCTTGCTTCGTATCAATACGTTGCCCTGTAACCTGGCAAAAAGCCGAACGACTCCACAAAAGTAGTGATCCCCAGCGATTCACTTTTCAGTTTGGATTTGTTTTTATCGCACGCTTGGAACACCATCTGGCACAACACGCACAGAGGAATGATGCGGTCATTTGACTATATTATGCCCCGGAGCTCGCAGGTCGTCATGTCCCTAGAAGGATGTCACGAGATCACAACTGCGGCTTCTCCACTCGGTATATTGGCTCGCCGGATGCGTTTCGTTGAACCCAACCAAGCGGCATGCCAGTGGTAAAGCATATCCGTCTCCCACCCAACATTCCCAGGGAAAGGAAAGGAAAATGTTTGTGAAAAGCCAGTTGCAAAGAAATTATACTCTCACTCCGTGTCTATGCGCGTGTGTGAGATGGGGGGGGGGGGGGAGTAACTGTGAGTTTTCCTTTCTTTAATTCTTTAATAATAGTGTAGTTGCACTATACACTCTGTACACTAGGCAATTCGCGTCCATCCAGTTTACACAGGCAGTCGAATACGCAAGATGTTCGCTTGCGGCGATGGTATTCATCAACTTTCTTTTATTGAGAGCAGTGTCCTTTAGTGTGGGGAGGATACGCTGCGCTTAAAGGACGTCCGACTGGCTGCCCTGTCCTGATGCATGTGTGTGCCTACCAGAATTTCTGTTATGAAAGGGTTATTTCGGAGGCTCAGATCCTACCTAATACAATCATCTGAAGCTTGCATGCCGACCTGTAGTGCTTTCACGCTAAAATTAAAAAAAGAAATGTTTGTGGGGACGAGATTCGAACCCAGGAATTTCTCGGGGGAAGCGATGGCGGAACTTTATGCTTATCATCGTTTTTTTTTATTGATATTTATCCGCAGCCGATCGCCTCCCGGGCAAGCTTCAACACGCTCTCATGCTGTGCATTGCACGTCGTCGTCTCCATAAACTTACATTCGATTTTCGCAAGACTTACAGGACTTAACCACATCAAAGCCTTCTCTTTTTTTTTTCTATTTAAGGTAATGATGAAATGTATACGCATGGTGGTGTTGGTTCAACCCGCCTGGTAAGTTAACATACTGCCATTGTGAGAGATTTATTTTTATCATTTTTTTTTTTCAATAAAAAATGAAACAAAGATGTGTCTATTGCGTAGTGGATTAGTGTAGTGACCAACAATGTTGATTTATTTGCTCCAGCTCAGGTTGTAAACCACCTCTTGGCCATAAAATGTTCTAATTTAGTTAGCTTCGACAACTGCTTGCCATGTGGCCCCTGCCAGATGCCAAGGACCGGACGAACAAAGACAACGTCAGTGAATGCTGGTTTTAGTGACAGCGCATTAAACACTTCGATACAATAATGAGCACAACGAACAGAGTCAGACTTACAAGGCTATCTTTTCAGGCGATGCAGAGAAATTATGCTCTGATGTTTAAGTATCAGCACAATGCAATGGGACAGCCAAAAAGTTTCAATGGCTCTCTATGTGGCAACCGCTGTCAAAGAAAGGCAATCGTGTAAATGACATTTGTACATTACAGCGCCGTAACCCTTCATTACATTATTGCAATATATGTTGCTTTCAACCACTGTAACGCCATATGCACCCTGTGACCACAGATGTAGTCTTGTCAGGACAATCTCCACTACGGTTTATAACTGCATCGTTGCTCAATGTCAGGTTGACAAAACGTTTTTCAGCCCAGCCAGGATAGAGAAGGTGCGTGTATTCGTATGTAAGTGGCAAGGAGGCTGAATTTAAAGCATGAACATGTATATATATATATATATATATATATATATATATATATATATATATATATATATATATATATATATATATATATATATATATATATATATATATATATATGAAGGAAGAAGCCGACAGTCATGTATTATAACGAGTACCCTCATTTCCCCTTCATATATATATATATATATATATAAATATATATATATATATATATATATATATATATATATATATATATATATATATATATATATATATATATAATTATAGCATCCCTGCCAGAGGCACAATATACTTAGTTATAGAAAGCATAGATAGATGACTGAGCCTAAACTCCTCACAAACTTCAAAAAAAAATTTCAATTCACTGACTAGAGGCGCGTGATTCCACGATCTGGAAGACTTATACGCAGACTGATTCCAATAAGCTGCAGTCGCTTCAAAAGAACATTCTGCTTTTCAATTGTAGGCAGTATAAAAGAAAATTTTACTGCGCTATTAAGCCCTTCTTTCTTTCTTCCATCTGTCTTTCTCTTCATTTTACCCATTAGGACAGCGAGGGCTTGAAAACAGGTTAACCACTTCGTTCATTCTCTCGCTTTGCAATATTTCCCGACCACCTGCAGTTTTCTAACCCTTCAGCATCAAGAAAATATATCCATCTAAATCCATCACCTTTGTACGCACATACAGATATATTCCCCTTGGATTTCTTGCCTGGATGTAATTTAAAGCTAGGATATTCCATCGGCTCAGCTGTATTCGCTACAACCAGATTAACTGTTGATTGCCGTAGTAAGTCCGTAACTATACTTCGTTCTATGTCCCCACTCCTTGATTGTGAGAACGGCGGCTGTAGAATATATAAAAATAAAACACTTTAAGGTTGTACAACACGTTTAGAAAAGAAAAGAAAAAAAGATATCTTGAAGATACAAACGCATTGCAACGTTCCCGTACTACGGTATCGCATCATTTAGTAATAAAGCACAGAACGAAATGGAACTAGGCGGCTTTACTAATGAAGCAGTGACTTGCGTCACGGCAACGTTTCTCTGTGAAAATTAGCTTCTCTAATTAAAATGCGCAGTTGAAGCGCTTTGTCTCTTGGCATGAATGTCGGAAAATAAATAAAATATATAAATAAATAAAAATAAAAATAAAATTAAATGTGAAGAAGAACTGCGTGCGTCAGCAGTATGGTTCTGAAATACTAATTCTGCTGCACAGCACACGCAGACAGATTAAGCGTGCTTCATTATTTCGTTTGGTTCTCCAGCCATGCGTGTAAAGTGCACGCTGCGGGTGGTACTCGAGCTAAGAATGCATAAAAAATGACTGCTATTTTAGCTTCCAACACCGTTCGAACGACGCTATGGAAACAGTACCGCGCTCAGTTCCAGCAATGAAGAGGCATTAGGAAATGACTTGGAAGTCTGAATATGCAGTTTGAGGAAATGCAGGAAGCAATCTTTAATAATTTCGAAGCAACACAAGCGCAATATATTCTTGTAACACTTGCCTAGTTGTGAACGCTACTGTTCATATGTTCATTCAGAAATGCATAAACGCTTCCTTGCTGTTTCTTTTCTCTCTTCGTTGCGGCATCGCAAGTTGCGGCGGAGTGGATTGCAGCCGCGGACTCTCTCTGTGCAGCAAAGAGTAAAAGCCACCAGGTGCCGCGACGATTCCCAAGACTGAACATTTCGCGGCCTTAATTTGTTAAAAGCACTTTTTAGTGTATTCATCTGGCGTCTGGAATTTGACTGGTTCGGCATTTTATATTCTTATAATAAAATGTCCTTCAGCTTGGTTTACAATTGAGGCTTCGTGCTGAAGAAAGTGTATTCAGTCCGCACCACAAACCGTTGTAGAGCATAGCTGCCAAAATACGAGAGCGATGAAGCCACCATCGACAACTGCGCGTCGCTGTGTTTGCGTGTAAGTATTAATTGTGCAGTAGTAAAAACAATACGCAGTAATTCAAGTGAAGCGAATGGAAGTTACGTAGTTTAATTAAATCAGTCGTATGCATGGGCCCGCGCATCTGAGAAAAAAAAATTGAGAGTAAAAATTATTTGCGTGCCCGATTAGAAAAACGATGTTTTATTTACTTCCTAAATGGGAGCTGAACAAGTAGGGAGCAGAAAATATTCAGAACTCTGCCAGAGTACTTCCTTAAAAAATGGCGATTTTGATGATTCAAGTTCAAGAAAAATAAATTGATTTTTTTCACGGCGAAACTGAACATCACTGAAGATCAATGAAATTCATGAGGCATATGCTTGACAGAGTTTCTAGAGCGTACTACATGATTATGTTATCGTAAACTTAAATCAATAACAGGGTCATTATTTCTACTTTCTAAATTATTCACTATGTAGTAGCAATATCTTTTTAATGACCTAGGCCACATGGAATGTTCTGTAGCCTTCCAATTAAAGGTATCGAGCTCATTGGGATGGTCAAAAACTCCCATAACACCTTCCATAGGCATGCGATGATTTTTTGATGCAGCCAAGTGTCACGGGGGGGTACAAGCGTCATATGTGTTTGATTTGCATTCGCCCGCCCGTATGAAAGCAGATGCCCGATTTGGCAGCTGTTTCGCACTCTACCTTGCCATCTAATCTAGTGGTATCACAAACCTCGACCAGTCACACATCTGGAGACTTCCAAGAGCGAATGTGAAATTATTTGGTCGAGGCCCGTTCCGCTACTACATACAGGCTGGCGAGGCTGAAAACTATTTATCTAGTACTTTATGGATGGGAATGCTTGCAAAGAATTATGATTCGTCTTTACAAGTGCTGGCTAAGTGGAGCAGGAAACTTTTTCTTTACTTGTCTCATCAAACGTTACACTACAGAGCCGCTAGATTGCAATATCTACGGAACAGAGGGCGATTTCCATAAATAGAAGCGGACCGCATTAGTCCTGGAAAATACACGAACGTTCATGCTGGTTATTTCTATGTATGCGTCTGCACAAAGTTGGCGCTGGCGGGCCACGTCCAAATGACTCCCGGCGTTTTTCATCCCGCTGGCGTGATAAAGTTTTCCAGCCGCAATGACGCGAATCTGGTGATAAACGAATGACGACCGCCTACAAAAGCCGCAGGCAGATTTTCCGACAAACCTTTTTCGATAAACAAGGTATCGCATTTTTTCCTTTTTACACCACCCTTCTTCACAAAATTTTGGTGGCACTTTCACTTTTATAGTACATCGCATACTACCTCCTGATAGCTGCACTGCCATAAAATCGCGCCATTTTAAGTTTAAAGGGGTTAGTATCATCTGGCCATACTTTTAACGTAACTGGTTAACATACGCACAAGGTTTATCGAGTGAGCAGCGAAATACAGTTATGCAAAGCGCAGGACAAGGTTCTGCAAGCCACTTGCAACTAACCTCGCGGTTAACTTGCACGCTAATTGCTGCTGCAGCGCCGCTCCACCTGTGGTGGTGATCGGCATCCTTCTAAGTGTGCAGTAATATACATGAGACGCAAGAGGCCCGTTTCATTTCTACTCATTCTATTTAGACTTAAATATTTGAAACCGCCAACTTTCAGCGTTCCTGTCGAAAAGTAGCAAGTCAGGCATTTCTCGAGGATAAACCGGCTAGGAGACTAACACACCCAATCGATTTTGGGGAATGCTACATACTAGTAGAACTCTGCATGAATTCAGTTTTGTTGTTCAAAGAAGCAGGTACACCACTGGTATTTCTCCTTCAGCCTCGAATGATATAAGTATGCCTAGTAAGAAAAACGAAGAGCTACTAGTCGTCTCGAGTACAGTAAGAAAGCTAATAAAGAAATGTCTTAAATAAAAGCTGTATAAAGAAAGTCTACCTAGCACTTCCTATATTGTAACACGATAAAAATCCAGGTTCGTGTATATTGCTTCTCAGCAGACTTAACAAATTGACTTCGTAATTTACTTAGACATAGCAAACTAAGTTCGCAAAAAGCAAGAGGCGTTCTTATTGATGCTCTAATTCCTACATGATATACGCAGATATAAGGAAGGAAACATTTGGTAAATTCTTGATTGGGCGCATCAGATGACAAGCAAGCGGACTGAAATTCGGAATATTTTGCTATTTTAGATTATAAAGGAGAAGTTTAACAAAGGCTACTTTATTATCACGCAAAATTTGAACTATAACGACTAAAAACTGGGAGCAAAAAAGCTATAATTTTATTGATGAATCGCACGTGCAGCGAACTTGTTCATGAAAATACAAGCTTGCACGCAGCCAGGTTAAATTATTTACATAAAAACGGGAACAACAAGAAATTGATATGGCGGGAGAAAAGCTGTGGTTTAGTTCTAGTTAAACCTTGATGGAAGGTGAAGCTCCTTTTGCCTGGCTGCGCCTGTCGCCGATTTATGGGGGACACTTAATCTCTGGTTCTATATATGGAACTCTATATATGGGGTTTCAATGCAGCGCCTATGCTTTAAGGCGCTGGCGGTGGTTAAAGCATATGTTAAAAGGCAAGAGAAGTAAGAGATTCGCTTTTCACAGCCCATCTCTACATAACGCTTCTAAAAGAAGCCGTACTAACTCGCAAAGCAAAGAGCAAGCGAGAAAACTTCTTTCTTGGTTGATTACTTCTGCCAATTGCAGGCTGTAAAGAACAGGCGCTTACTCCCGCTCTTCCATTATGACGTCTTGAACATGCGTTTTCTAAAACTCTACGGTTCATTCTTTCTTCGTTTGTTTTGTCTTGTTATACCTACGCAGTCATATTTAGAAGCGAACGTGCACATAAGCGCGGAGATTACTTGAGGCACACTCTGGAAAAACATATCGAGTTTAGGGGGCCCAAAATATTAAGGGTGTGATGCGTTGGAGTTTCGTACCTACAACTGCAAATGTATGTCTTGAGTGAATATGTTAATAAACTGTTGGCACTTGCAACGTCTTTTGCTCAGTATCCGCCGCTACTGCTGACTAGTCACTTGTGGAAGCTCGACCAATCAAGAGCGTAAGGCTAGCTAAGTGCTAATATTTGTTCTTGATTCTAAATATGAGGAGGGGATGGAACAAACCACAAAAGCGAAGAAAAAATTAACAGCATAATTATAAATAAATGTATCTTCAAAGTGTTTTAATCGAACAACCAAACTAAGCGCATTTCCTTAACAACTTGCAAATGGCCGAAATTAATAATGTATAGGTTTACGATGCCTGTACATTGCCTTCTTGCTTTTCACCGGTGTCATAAAAAGGATGGGCTCGCCCACTTATTAACTACTCCTTTGTCGTATTTTATATTCAAAAAAAGCGTCGCTGCTCGTACTATATAGTCGCCGAAGTTCAATAAACTTCTTCGGCATCATTCAATACACAACTCGCGTGAGAAATAGGCGCATCAAAATGCGAGCCATGCTATTTTATAAATATTAGGTATTGAAACCAAAACTCAGTCAGCTTTAAGACATACATTTGTGGCGCTCGATATTACAAGCCGCATTTATCGTTAATATATTTAAAAACTGCCCTCATCATCTCCACTGCGGGCCTTAAATTTCATAATTTATTATTGCTGCCTAGAAACGAAATGTATAATCTTGATTGGTCAATATTAGATGAACGCTCATTTAATTTTGAGCCTTATCATAAAAACAGCATCCGACCTGGTGCACGGTCGACCAGCATTTTGGACACATGGACTCAGCTTTGAGATCATTAAAAATCAGAGGGGTTGAGTTTAAAAAAATAGACAGTAAAGCGTAGTTCGCTGAAAACGGTTTGTAGGAAAATGTGTCCTAGCAAGTTGTTATTCATTTGTCATCGAATCAGTGGCGAAAACAGTAGCAGTGCTATTCTGCACGATGCGTTTAGAAAGCTCAGGATCAGCTCATTTGCATAACAAGTAGCGCTCGGCAGCTCCAATGAACTAACTTCCACTTTATAAAACATTGTCATTGATCCGTTTTCATGGTGAGCTACATACGAAGCTTGCCATGGAGTTCATTGAAGCAAGATCTTTAACTTCACCAAGCTGTTCTATTTTTGATACGTGTTCTCTCGAGAGCGCATTAGGGAGGATTAATCATGGTGAAACCAATAGGAGAGCAAACGTTAGCCTCGCAGCCAGTTATGTTGGGGTGTTTCAGCCGCTCCGGCTATCTTGCGCCTCTCCTATATGTTCTTCAGCTGTTCTGGCTTAGCGACATATCCAGGATGCATAGAACATAATAAAGGGCTGCGCTTAACTCTGCTTAAGAGTGGAAATGGCGAAAGCTACTTTACAGGACTGCTTTCATTAATTGCATCATTATTGTCATCGCTACATCCTCACTCTCAACTACATGCATCGGCACTGTCATCGTCCCTTTCATCATTATTCCTAGCTGCTTCGTCACTGTCACTTATGCTATCAATCTTACGTTAGACAAGGATAAGGTCTTTCCCACGAGCCCGGCGTAGAGTAGTGGTTCATTTACTCTGACTACTCATATTTTAATGTGCCTGATTTAAAATCGTGAGAATCCTTTGCTTATCTTGTGTGATGACGAAAATTATTTCGATTATGCCTTTTTCAGAAGTTTTATCATTCATCCTTATAGAAGCATCGATCATGTAGATTGCTTCGAACATTCGTCAGCTTTAGTGTAATTTCTCTGTTTGATACCATTGTTAAATTTAAAAATTACTTAAAATAGCTCCTCTTCGTCCCATGGGGGCTGTTCTCAGCTGTGAGTGATTTTTAGTCTGTTGAAGAAAAAGCAGTGGCGTTTGTCCGCTGCCAGGTAATGGCCCGCCTCCACTCGAATGGGATAGTTTCCATGTAGCAGACGCTTCATCTCCTACTCTAAGACTAATCATGTTATAAAGCAGACTTCAAGGATATCAATGATTGCTCAGCGCTTTATATATTATGAACAATTACATTAAAACGCGGCGAAAGAGAAGTGGTGCTTGCCGTTATTCTTCTCTATGCCTGTAAGCTAAATTAATTTGTAGGGACTATCTGTTCATCAACATGTAATAAATTTGAGATCTTTTCATGTATTTTAGCTCTTCCTGGTTCCAGCTTTCACGGCATATACCTGCTGATCTGGCGTATACCCCTGATACATCTTTTTCGTGATTTGTTTTCATATTTCGTGAAATCCTACCGTCAGAAACATGAAGAGTTATATTAGTGGTTCACTCCTAAATATACTGACATCATCCTCACACAGCTACTAACATTCACAAGCTAGATAGGATTCAGCGGCTCGCTGCAAGGTTTATATATAATAAATACCGCCGTAACCATTCTTCAACAGACCTCTGCCAACAAGCCCAACTACCAATGTTAGAAAGCAGAACCAGGTATAAAAGACTAAAAACTCTTTACCTCATTATCAATAATTATCTAAAAATTAATAAATCAGACTACTTTGAGATCAAAACTAATGAGATATCAAGGCATCGTCATAGTAGGTTCATTCCATTGCCGGCTATAAAAAATAATTGCTTCAAGTATAGTTATTTCCCGCGAACTTGTAAGGACTGGAACTCTCTTCCAGATTCTGCTGTTCGACCATCATCATTATCTGAATTAGTACGCCATTTAGAAAATTTCGTCTATGGCACTACCACAGGGTGATGAGGTCCTATTGCTGTTGTGTAGGATGGCTGTTGTTCCGATTTCTATGTAATTCATTTTTGTTTTGTTTGTGTGTGCATTCAGAGACAATTTTTGATTGACTATTGATTTTCATCGTGTTCTATATTGCTCATTTTTCGTTTTGTATTTTCCACTCCTGTTACAGCCCCTTATGATGGCTGACAGTATTAATAAATGAAATGAAATGAAAAATTACCAATAGTTTCAACAGGCATCTTCGAAGCAGTGGTACAATTATGAGTCTTCTGCGACTTTTCCTCAGGAACTGTTTATTGCTGCATCCGTTCATACTGTTCGCTATAAGTATAACCAATTGAGCACCCAAAATTAATAAATGTCCGTAGTTGCACATCTGCTCGAGTCATCAGTGGAATGTAGAAGGTGCGCGACAAAGAAAACAAGCTTTCAAGCGAAATGCTGTTGTCATAAATGTTAGGAAATGGATAATTAACCACGCAAGGAAGGACAGGTGGAGCGATTTCCTCATGTTTTCTCGAAAAGTCGTCGGCAGCAACAAGAAAACTGGCAAAAAAAAATTATGTTTGCATTGATTCGCAGTAAGGAAGATAAAAAAGAATATATAAGTACCACTTTCGGTGCATGTTGGACGAATAAAATGTTTTAGCGTCCGAAGTTCTCCGCAAGAAAATATAAATGCCACTTATTTTAACGTGTTCTCAACTCAGTAGAAATGATCCTGGTTTGTAAACGTTGTGTGACTATGCATGTTACGTTATATCTCGGATTGTTCTTACACACCTTAGTAACGGTGAACAGCAGAATTTTAATCCAGACGATTTTGCAGGACAGCTTATCAGTATGACTTAAGCACAGCGGTTATCAGCACATTTCTTCATATTTAGTTTCTAATTTTTTATGCCTTTTGTTTTATCTGACCTTAATGTCCTACCGGAACATTGGCGACTGAGTGGTTCATAGTTATAAGGTTTTACTTCCCGTCTTGTGGAATTGCGCTTATCTGGCAAAGTATTCCATGAGCTCTTTGCACAATAACGAATTCTCTTCCTGGTCTTCATCACCCGAGTTCATGAACTATTAAGAAATATGTTCCGTAAACGAAAAGAGCGCCGCGTGTTTTGTAAATATTTGAGTGATTTCGTTTGATTTTTTACAACTAGGTAAAAATGGTCCCTTCCACTTTTGTAGGATCTTGCCGAAGAATGCCAACAAATATTTGAAACTTCTTTTGCTCCTCAGTTTTTATCCACATCGCTTTAGTGTAATGGCGTTTTCTCTTTTTTTGTAGAATTCTTGCTTTTCTTGAGACGAAGTACAAAAACTATTTTTATATTTCACGAGGCAGATATTCACCACTTGTTGTGGGTTTGCCCGGCACTGAAGCCGACAAGAATTCGGTACCTGACGGCAGTGGGCCTGTCGCCGAACAACCTATCTTCATACATTGCATGGACTCAAGGGCCTTATCATCGCTCTCTCTTGAACTTTATTCGAACAGCTAATCTTTGTTCTTTCATTTATTACCCCCTTTATTTTTTAGATATTCCATTATGGGGGGGGGGGGGGGGGGGGGGGCTGAGGCAAAAAACAACGTTATAAAAAAAATCTATTTTTGAACATCGTATTTTATTCTAATGTACTTCATTTTCAATGTCGCTGTATATTTCGCATTACGTGGCAGATGAAGTTCCACCTCGATAAGTACATTTCGTGACTTGTGCTTACGGTTCAATTGCTTCATGTTTGGCTCCTACGTAGGCAGGACCAAGTGTTAAATTTTTCGCTATCATGGTCATGCGCTAGCGTAACCTGCCTCCTTTTCGATCATGCACTTGTGCATTTGACCATAACCGAAAAGTAGGACATATATTGCATCTGAAGCTAGAGTAATACCGCCTGGTAGGTGTAAGGAGAGACAAAATAGGTTATTCAGGAGGTTTAAGTGCTGATGCACCGCATGTAGCCTCCTGCATCTGCTCAAATCTCTTACTGTCATATGAGTGAAGGCTCTGACTATTCAGAAATCTGAATTTTGCCGTAACGACGGCGTCGAAGATATTGAAATCCTCTACACCTTGACTTGCTAGTTTTTGGTGTACTGAGTCTTTGCTGTTCAGCCGAGAAAAATTCTTCGATTTCTAAGAATGGTGCTTTTCGAATGGCTAAATTCAGTAAGCGTACCTGAAATAAAATGCAAAAAAAAAGCAAGAAACAAGTATTGTTCAGATACAAAAAAGAAGTAAGAACAGCGGCTCACGTATTTACTCAGCCGCCGTGCTGATTATATTGCTGTACACTAATTTTGTACACTTATAGGGAAACTTTTTGAATTTGAAAGAAAAGCAGTAATATCGCCCTGAGAAGCCTAATTTTATGCCCTCATCGAGGACATGTGCACCAAACTTGCGGCTCCTTCCCTAACTATACGTGCGGCAGCGATGTCATACACGGCGCCGGTCAGAAAAAAATTTCATTGCGATCAGTGGCACCACGTGCGCCGAATTGCTGCACACTGACAGCCCATTTTTGAAAGCGGGTGAAGCCATTTTGAGCGCACCGGTTATACACACAGCTTTACGCGGGAGACGGGGTGGCTCAATGGCCCAGAACCTCCGGCACTTCATCAAAGCAGCCTGGAGTAGATGAAAATTGACCTCGTCGCAGAGAACACACAGCGAAGACTTCGGATTATATCATAGAGCGTGCTGCTTGTTGTCTTTGTTTGAACATCACCTAAGATTTATTTTTGATGTCAAGAAAACGGTCCATTTGGCACACGCTGCATCGCGCCCATGGTTGTAGATTGCTGTCGAGTTCGAACGGCTCTATACGGAGCGGGCTATCTACTGTGGTGGACATTTTCGCAAATGTCTGCTAGACTTTTCCATGTGCTAGGGAAGTTGTAACTGAAATACTCAGAACTGTATCACCATTTCACACTGTTCAGAAAATGAATGCTAAGTTCATGAAGTGGGCTATACACAGTGTGTAGAAGAGGGTAATTCAGCAAGTAAACAGGATTTCTGATCTATTGAAGAATTTGTGAATAGTGCTTGCCGGCTCCCTGTGTTCTCTGAAGAAAATTCATTTCATTTAAAATTAGAGAAGAAGCAGCATCATTCTGTTCTCCTGCGGCGAGAAATCTATTTTTTTTTTTTTCAAGAAAATGACCTAAAATATTCAATGCGTAAGACTTCAATGAAACCGCGGCAGCAGCTAGTCAAGATTGGCGGTTACTGCGACGTGCATTCCCAAAGCTTGACTTCAGCAGCATTGTTTTGCTTCGAAACCTTGGCATGCTGTTAGCGTCTTTATCACCCTATGCTTTATTAATCTGTCACAGTTCTCACCCTGCCCTGAATATTATTTTGCAAAGCAAATGCAGTCTCTCAAATGGTAGGCGATAAAATCTACTTTATTTCTTTATGCATACAGTCGTTCATGCGTAGCTGACACTTCACGGAGGAGTCAGGCAGGTGAAGGATAATAGTTGGCTTTCCCGTGCGGCGTTTGTCATGAAACCTATCTCTTGGAACGCGGGGAAGCAGTTTCAGCAATGCGAGTCGTAAACACTCAAGTGGGCCGGTGGTGCGTAGCAGAGGTGTGTTGCGGATCCGTGACAATGCAAACCGACGTGGATCCGGGGGATGAACTGAGCAAGAGTTGGGATAACATTTTCCGGGCTTTCGCTACTAGTTGTCACTCGTACTTTGAGAAAGTGTACGCCAAAATTCGAGAAATGTGGAGTTCTACCCTCGCTCGGGCGTGCCGCTGCACACAGGCACTTTATAAGTGTCTGTTTTATTGGCAGTTTGTTTTGCAGTGGATTGTTACTAAATGTACGCACACGATAGTTCTCGGTTTGATGTTATGGCCTAGGGAGACAATTTTCTCATTCGATGTTACGTGTTACGATGCCTGGACAACTAAGTATCTAGTATGTCAGAACTAAGTATGCTATCTGACAAGCCAAGTATAGCCCATTTTTGGCTAGTTCAGCGTTATTCTGTCACATCCAAGAAAGAAAGCAGAATATTTTCCAACGCGGAGCGCCGTTTGCGAACATATTTTAATTAATTTTGCACAATCTAGTGCTGCAGTTAGCGAAGTTCACTTTAAACGTGCCTTCAGTTGTTGTCTCGCGATAAATCTCAGGAAATATTAGGTTGGCATGTCCATGTGCGTAAAATATTTCCGTTTCCAGATAAGCTCTTGCGAACTCTTGCATTGGGCAATATGATAATATTCAAGGCGTTATACTGGAAAGCCAGGCACAAAAAGTGTTCTTCAAACTTTCAGTGGCTGAAGAGTTAGCGAACAAATCAAACATACGTAATAATGCTATACGCAAGCAGTTTATGCTTCTAGGTGAAGGCCACAAAATTCCTTTTGTTTATCTAAATCGATTGGGATGCTGATGAACATTCGTTCATATTCGGAACAGTGCAGTAAACCTTAAGCTGGAGCTTCAGTTCTTCAAACTACTCTTTTGTCTTTAAGCATCCGCTCATCATTGCAACCACCTCCTGGTATTCAGTCAAACAGTTTCGCCCGCGTAAAGCGCTAGAAATTGCTCTGTCGAATTGAAAAAGGAATCTCTCTCCATACAGACGTTGCGCCTTTCTGTTATTTATTCGTTCTAGTTTTTTTAAGCTCGACTCTCTCGGCGGATTTCAAAGCTGCTTATTTCTCGAATCCCACCGTTCAAAATGCTAATTTTGTGCACTGCTCAGTTTATTTTATTACTTTCAGTTCTTCTGTTTTCGGTTATGTCTTTCACTCGTGGAATGAGCAGCCATCAGAAAAGCTTTATCTCCTTGCTATGGCATCCTTTCAAACTGCAATTTATCGACCAGGACGTTCTTTTCTCCTAGCTTTTTGTAAATCTCAACCCACACTTTTTTTACGCTAGCACCTTGCACACTGCGTCGACCCTTCGATATTACCAAAAAGATCGCGCAGTACGCTTGTGTCACCAGGCCGGAAACGCAGAAAGAGCGAAAAGTCGCCCATCCAAGATAACACCTTACTTATGATTATGCGCACAGCCCCTCAGCATTAGTATCGGTTTCACGGATAGACGCGAGTTTAATCAGCTCACGAGCAGTTGCGGTTATCGTACTGCCCATTAAGTCCCCCACCCAGGGGCGCCTTAAGTACCGCATGACGTTTCCTTCGCGAACAGCAGGCGTGAAGCTACCGTTAATAATTTTTTTCTTCCCGCTTCACCCTCATCGATTTATTTTTTCCCTCTTGTGCAGGCGGCACAGAAAAATTCTGAAGATGCGCGTTATCTCAAACTGCAGAAAACATGTCATTGCTCCCGACTAACATTGTAAGCGTGAACATAAGGACACGGCCATGGAAATTGTTACTTATGATTAGTCGTGAGTGTTATGACTAATTAGTGACGGTATGGTGTTTGTGGTGCCTATAAATTCAAAAAAAATGAATACAATTTAAAATGGCGCTATTTAATGAATATCGATGGATAAATACTAAAAGAACCAAATTACTTCAGCTAATTCCCCAAAACAGCGCATTACATCTCGTTCACACAGTTGCAAGTTTCACTTTTTTTATTTGCATCATGACGACGCTGTAAACTGTTTTCAGTCAGTGGCCCATAATAATAATACTTCCGCTATGGGTGCGGAAGGAACCAGAGTGATGCTTTCAGTTATCATCAGCGTCTGTATTATTTTTCACAGTCGGAAAGGAACAGGACAGTGAATAAATTCCAAAAGAGGCCTTAAAAGGTGTGAGGTAAAACAATAATTCTGCAGCAGAAAATTCGATGCATCAGTTGTCGACATCCTAGTTACACAGGTCAAATACAACCACTATAACAAAACTGCGTAGTCATTCTGAGTTAAAGTTCGCGGAAAAATATCCACCGAAAATACAGCAAACAACCAAGCTGTCAGTGTTGCTTTAAACTAGATGCAAGCATGCAATTGATTGCACAGCCATCACTTTTGAGAACGGCCCGTATGTGGTGCCAGCTGCCTTATTTCAGTTCGCCCGTCAAGATTCCTCGGCGGCTAGGCGAGCGACCGTCGCGTTCAGTTGCGGTTGCTTTTGAGCTGGCCACCAATTTCGCTCTCATTGACTACTTTCGTCTCTCCATAGGTCATAGCCATGAGCACTTCCTTGTTAAATTGTACAGAAAGCTCGGTTGTTTTTTTTGTTTTTTTTTTTTGCCGAATTGTCAGGATGACGCATTGTACCTTTCTCCCCATCTCCTTCAGCCTTACTGGAGCTTTCGGCCTTCGTGGCCACCTATAATATTTTCGTGCAGCAATGCCGTCGCAGTCAAATCGTCGCGACCATATACGACTACAGTGTCTTGGTCGCGAAGGAATGGCACCATCTAGGGTGCACACACATACACACACACACACACACACACACACACACACACACACACACACACAAACACACACACACACACACACTCACACACTCACTCTCACACTCACTCACACACTCACACACACACACACACACACACACACACACACACACACACACACATACACACACATACACATTATATATATATATATATATATATATATAGAGAGAGAGAGAGAGAGAGAGAGAAAGAGAGAGGCGTAAAATAATACAGCAGCAAAGAACAGCTAATTATGAATGCGGGAAATTGTGATGCGTATATATCTTTCACAAATTCACCCTATTTGTTCCATGAAACGGCACTCCCCTGTACGTGCTCCTTCATTTAAACGTGATGATTTTGTGTGTCGCTACCAATGTTTTTCCTCGAACGTCCGACATAGTTTTCTTCGGGTTCTAACAACTTTTTTTGGGCTTTGTCTCTTTATCCTTAGTACAAATAAAGAACAAAGGATTGGAAACAACATGATGATGATCCATGATCTCTGTCGGGCTCGCATCGAGCGCTACCCACTCTGTAAAGGAAATGTCCGTCACATGAAGCAACAACAGTGCCATCTGCTCGAGGGTGGTCGACCGCGGGCGGTCGGGGTCTCCGCCCGAGCGCGAACTCAGAACCGCTGGCTCAGCAAGGCGCCGAAACACGGTTGACCGACCTCTGAGCGCAGCGGTATGAGACGCGTAAATGCGAGGAAAAGCGGCCCTTGACGAGAGGGAGGGGAAAGCGACTACCTAATGAGCCGGTTGGAAATGGATAGGAGTTCCCGGTGCCGGCGTCGCAGCCGTGCTTTGTTCAATAGCCGATCAGGGCGCTGGCTTTATCGTGGAAGGAAGGTAGCAGCCCTCAGGAATCTCACTGCGTCGTTTTAACATCTTGCAGGGAAAGCATCTAGGTTGTTTCTTTGTGAGCTCAGATCCTCTGAAATTACATCTATGTAAAAGAACTGTAGCGTGTAGCAGTCACATAAAGTCGATCTGGTTGAAGTATACTGAATGACGCTATGAAATGTGAAATTGAAGGCTAAATATTGAGATAAGGTGTATTAAAAAGATTCAGTTTCACAGAAAAAAAAAATTTCCACCAATACTGGGGCATTGACTGACCGCAAGAAAACAAGCTTCTACTAATTAGGTCAACTGAACACAAACTATGAAAGTGGATTTTGATCAGAACTTAACGGTGTCCAAATAAAATAAACGGCTGCAAGCATCGGGTTGCTGTGTTTGATTTTATGCGCGTACTAGACATTAAATGATGAATGCGAAGCCATATTATTGGCCGAAAGATTTTCAATATTCAATATCAGATAGATAGATGGATTTATTGAAAGGAAAAGGCAGAGAGGTGGGCCGGAATAATTCAAATCTGGTCTGCTACTCTGCACTGGGGAAGGGGAAGGAGAGAAGAAAGAAGGTCATGATGAGTGAGGATGTGGGAGAAGGCATATGAAATACATATACAAACACAGTAGCTTGCTTTACAAGTGCGAATCAAGTCCGCTGGCGCACAAAAAACGGCAAAGAGCACGCACTGCCTGGACACCCTTCCCCTTGTCCTGCCAGCCCAGCAGCAGTTCCTCCGACAAAGGCCTCTTGTCCAAACGCTTCAAGAAAGCGGCTAGCACACTTCTTGCGCACGCATACGCTGGGCACACCAATAATACATGGTCCACAGTCTCTGGGATGCCACAAGTTGAACAATCCGGCGAGTCTATCTGTCCAATTAAATGTAAGTGCTTGTGCGTGAAAGCCACGTTTAAACGAAGTCTATGTAGCAAGCATGCCTGATGACGCGGGATATCACGCGGAACATAAAATTTCAATATTCGATCGAGCCTTCTTAGACAAATGTGTCGGGCGTCTGGCTGGGCCCAGTAAGCTGCTGTAGCATTTTTCATACAACTCGTGAGAAGGCACGTCGTATCCGCTCATAAAAAAGGCACAGGTGTTTGGAGGCCATTGATCAGTGCGCTTTTCACTTGAACATCGACCTGTTCATTCCCATGGAGCCCGCAGTGGGCAGGGATCCATTGAAACATTATCATGTGGCCTTGCAGCTGGGCAGATGTGAAGAGCTTCATAAGGTTTAGTGCCAGGGACTGAAAGGCAGTGTGGCGCTTATCATTCGGCCCTGCCTGTTGTGCTGCTGTAACTGTTTCTGAATTATTCACAATTGACAGAAAGGCATTCATAAATTTCTGTATATGATAGCTGCCCTAGCTAGCTGTGCCTGTAAGATCCACACTTTTGTAAATGTGCAAAGTGAGAGTTGAACCTATGTGTCGCTATATGATGAGAGTTCCGGTACCACAGGCTTGGCACACTGTGAGATTTGTCAAATTAATCATTTCAAGATTATTCATGGTAACTATAGTAGCCACCAGGTGCGCTAAATAAATGTAACGGTTTAACATGGAATGTCAAAATAAAGGCTATAATTAATAACAGTAATCGGTGGTCTCCTCAACAAATACTTTGCGCTGTAAAAAGTGTACTAGAGTAAAAACTCACCTTAACTCCACTCTGAATTAGAAGTACGGCAAGGAAGAGCGCACTTGTGTTTGTTTGTGTGTCTGTTTGTTGTTTATAATGCTGAAGACAATACATAAAGCAATACATAAATAGTGCCAAGGGGCAGAGGCAAAAGGCGATTGCAATGATCACCTAAAACTAAAGAAATTTTTATTTTTTCTGGTTTACTTTTGCAGCTAAAATAAACAGTCATTAGACAAAAGAGCATTAAAAAGTAAATATTAATGCAAGAACAGAATCATGTTTTTGCCGCAACAGGTGTGAAAACTGTGCTCTTTCATTCTTTTTTTTTTTTTTCATATGGCGGGTTCTGTGCTTATGGCCGGGTCTTAGAAGGTAGGCTATCGTTTCATCCTAATTTCATTACATTGTCATTGCGGAGGTAAAGGTTAATTTTTGTTGATTTGTTATAATTTCATATAAACAAAGTAGCTTACTGCGAAAACAGTCCGAGCTTGAGAGTAGCGCATGTGAAGAAAAGGATTTTTTTTTTTTTTATTCTGTATGTGTTTCCATAAGGCAGAGTGAGAAAGAGAGGCTGTTGTGGGGGAAAGTTTGAATAGAAAGCGTAGGTGGCTCGCGGTTAAAAATTTGCAAAAGTGCCCAATGAATCGATTATCGCGCCTAGCCTCGCAATCGATTCCTTTAGGCGAGTCACGCTCTCGGCGGATGAGACTATGAATTTGTACCTTGTGCACTATTTGCTGCTACCGGATGGAGCGCAAAAGCTCACATGCCTTCAGAACGCGCTCCTTCGGATCGCCTAGCTTTGCGGTGAATCAGATCGATAGTAACATCAAATGATTTACTGGTAGCGTTTAGCCACAGGGTCTCAGTCCTATAATTATGAAGATCTAAAACGGAACACTTTCTATTTGAGGAATTTGCGTGTTAACTATTGTAAATGTAAAAGGGGCTGCTTTACGTAAATTAGATTTGTTTGCTATGCGAAAGAAACCTGCTTTATTGCACGATAGAGTGAGACCTAAAAGGGGGAGTCGTAATGTTAAGGCATCCAGCACGTGTTGAAGCGCTGACTATTGTATACAGGCCCACAAGGTTATATTGTCGGCATACGCAAGGAAGCGTCTAGAAGCCATGTTCTCTAGGGCTGAGACAAGAGGAACAAACTCACACGCACTTGTGATTAGGCCATCTGTAAAGCGCAGTGAAAAAAATGATACCCGCCATGGAAACCTGGATCACTGCTAGCTCAGCTACTGTATTTTATCAACACTATGTACAGCGCGAAAAACGAATACAGGGGAAGAAACACGCAAACAAACAAGCGCTGACTATCAACTGAAATTTTATTAGGAAATACTCGTGCTTATAAAGGCTTCAAACCCAGCACACGCAGGCGCACAAAGCATGAAACACAACAAAAACAAGAACACCAGAAACAGAAAACCAAACCACACGTGCGCATTAGCCTCATTGCACTGCAGCAGTAGTCTCAAGTTAGTACTCTCAAGATAGTACTCTCAAGATATTTTATCATTGCTTTTGAGGGGTACCAGAACACCATAAATTTCCTGCGTGGGCTGATAGCAAGTCATTCAAATTGGAATCAAGGCGTTTTTACAAGAAACAACCATGCGTCGCATGGTCTTTATTTAAGATGTTGGCAAATGTTGTTTCAACGCTCTTTAAAAAGTAGGGAGATCACGTGGTCGAGCCAAATACTACCGCAAGTGTTGCTATAAAAAAGAACATCAGGGCCTTCTGGCATCAGAAGCGTATTCTAACCGGGTATGTTTCTCCTGTAAGAGTTAATTCCCTGGTCTTCTTTGGAAGGCGGACAATTCTCAAAGGAAACAAAGTGTTTATTTTATTATCCTCAGTTCGTTTTTATCACGGCCGCACGGAAATAATAACGTAGAAGCCTCCATCGCTATAATTTAACGCCCTATTCTCTCTCTCTCTCTGTCCTTTCAAGTAATCACATCGTCGGGTGACCTGAGCACAAATCACCTGAGCAGATTGCGGCTTATATATACTTCATCTTTTCGCGCATCTAACGTTTACTGCTAAGTATAAGCTCTACTAACTGAAAGTTATACTGATCTGGTCGTGGCTTTATAGTGTATTAACTATCAGTCTGCGACCAAACACAGTTCTTCCCATCCCTGAATTCCATGAAACGTTACTCTTAGTTAAGAAGCTACTCTTGAGTCAACGATGCTAAGAATTTTCAGGCATCAGTGTCACTTCGAGAATATAGAGCACAACACCTTTGTGTGAAAGGGCAGTATATTTTACTGCATCACATTTATTCATTTTACTGCAGACATTGTTATGATGTTACTGCTCGCTTACAAGATATTCACTTGTCTTTAGGATTTATGTTTTCTAAAATGATATAGAGCATGAAAGCGCAAAGCTACGATTAACCTACAGCGAATACTCCCTGCTCCCTGGCTTAGCCTAATGCTTCCCTTGAGCGCTTAAGCACATTCTTTCGTTAATGGCGTAAACTATTCCCAGACCCTGACGCAACGAAAGTTTCTCCGTTAATGCACTCTCGACGCTCTCATGCACGCTCGATCTTCTTCCGCTTGCGGCTTTCGGTTCAATCGTGACCACGGCCGCGTGGCCTCAGCATTTCTCGGACACCAGGCTTAAGATATACGTTCGTTGATCTTCGTGATGTAGGAGCTGTAGTCATGGAAACGCTACTCTTTCACTGTCTTGGACACAGCTCACGGCTAACCGACTGCTAATTAAGCGCCGGCCGATCGCCGCTACAACACTGGGATGAAGCAGGGCTGTTGCTGCAAAATTCTCTATTGGATTTTCCCCTTCCCAAACGCGCAGAAAAAATCATGGAGAGGCCGTTTGCTTCCGGTATCCAAGGTAGCGTTCTCTCTCAATTCCTGTGTGGTCTTACAAAGTTAGGCTCACTTCGCATGCGGAACAAGCTCCTAGGTGCCGAGTTTTACCTGCCACTGGAATGCGAAAAACCTCTTCCCAAACTCCTTGGCCTTGACGTCTCTTGCTCGTGCGACGTATCACGGGATTACGCAGCTGAAGCATGCAGCAGGATTGAACACAATATTCGTTTCATCTACCTTTCTAAACAGTAGTTATAACATTTTCTCTGAGTTTGTGCAAATGTTCTGTTCATATAAGGACGTGTATTAAGCAGATTTCATATCTCATTTTATGACATTTGTATTTTTAAGACCGTGATTATTCGTGTTTTTAAGAACCGTGATTATTCAAAGATGAATGCTTCGCACATAGTATGCCACTCATATTTGAAACAACAGAAATCCATGTACTTCAATTTATTTAATATATCTTCTATATGTTTGTAATGGTTGGTGTGTGAATCGTTTCCAAGTAGTAGTATCATCCACCGTGGTTGAAGACTTTGTTGTTTGAGAGAAACGTGCCTTAACCATGTTGATCAAATCGACATCTGGTGTCATATAAATTAGGTAAATCACTCACAAATATCGAGTAAATGAGTAATGTGGATAGATGAAATCAAAAATAGATGATTTAATGATCTGCGTTTTTAAAAATTTGTGCAATGAAGTTCTTGTAGTGAACTCAAACTTCTGTACTCCGGGCATGACGTCCTTAAAAAATGAGAAAGAGGTTTGATCTTTTAAAAAATTGATGACTTCAAAAAAATTATTAGCAGCAAAGGGATCATCAAACTCCAAACTCCAAGGTTTGGAGCTTGATGATCCCTTTGCTACTAAGAATTATTTTGAAGTGATCAATTTGATTTGTTTGAAGAGGATTTGTTCTATTCGGTGCCGTATTTAGAATTGTTTGAGAAAGAGGCGCAGCTACATTGCAGTTTTTCTTTGAAAGAGCGTTTGAAAATAGTTGTGTTCAAAGATTTAGGAACACATGATTTGTGGGACACTGACGACATCTCTACCACCATTTTTCAAATCCTTGAACCTCTCGTTTTTTAGGCAGCAAAAGGTACATTTATTGCTTAGATATTTAGATTCGAAGTTGAACAAGGTTTTTTACCACCGCTGAGACTCAAACTCAGTTTTCCCTTATTCCGTAGATGAGAAAAATGACGCAAAACGTGACGTAAATATGTACTCTGCGATTGCAAGTGCGCAGGAACTATTTAATTAAGTAGCAGTTAAAATTAAAAATACCGCTGGCAATGGTCGTCTCTTCGTTTGCACCAGCCATAGAGCCCGTTTTCGAGCTCAACCACGAAATTCTCGCGGTGAACGCTGGACTGCATTTCAAAGAACTCAGCCACCTGAGAGCATGCGATGTTTTAGGGCTGAGGTGGCACAACTATCCGGATATCAAGAATTGGCTTGTGTTGACGTTACGTGGTGGCAGTTTAGGCAGCAATTGATACGCTACGAGTGTGGCCGCTGACAAAGACTAGCTATCGTTACGACCGAGAAGCAGACTGCTATGTATGTGAAATTTTGATTGTAGTAATAAGTAGACCATTCATTCTGGAAGAAAATAAAAAAGGAGAACACAGGGGGATGTTTCGCGCGATTTCTTTCGCTTCCTTCACTCTTGTATCTTCTAATATGAACCAATCATTCTGTCCTTCGATCGGCATTTGCTCCTTCAGCAGCGAACTCGAAACTTGTCAGTGTCGCTTCTCCATAGGGAGGGTGTGAAGCTGAAGCACACGTTATGACACAAACAGATGCGCCAGACAGCTCCGTGCGTGCTGAGGCGCGGACCCAACAGTGAACGTTGAAAAATTACTATTCTGTTTAGATATTTGTGAAATGTCGATGCTTGCTCATAGATGCGGGTAATTAGTTACCCCGCAGAAGGGCCAAAACATCCATCATGCATGGAGAAAAAACGTTGCAAGTTGAGAGCAATTTCAACGCTTGAAAAAATATCTGTAAAAAAGGGCATCTACGTTACACAAATAATACCTGTGCGAAACATATCCACGGTGGGCGTGGCGCCAGTAACCCCATATCATTCTTCCGCGTCTGCCTGCTGGTAAGCTGGTATTTACCTTTGCTTTTTTCACATTCCGATCTTTCTGCCAATTTGTATCATGTCTAGGATTTCAGAGGTTCTTTACGTGATTTCATCTACCTCTGTGATGTCAGTTCAACCGCACAGTTCGATTGTCTAATGTGTGGATGGTGGCATGCAAGACAGCACTAGCCAAATTTGAGCCTTTCAGCAGATAATTTTATGTGAAAAGCTGTCGCCGTCTTGTCATTGTCCAGCAGCCGAGCGCTATTCAGTTTAATCTTTCTATCGTCTAGAGGACTTCTACATTTCTAATCTCCTTGTAGCGAGAAGGCTACCTTCATTACATGGAGCCCGGGAGAGTTTATAAAAGGAAGGGGATGCGCACATTGATTTCAGATGCAGTGTTTCTGTTCTGTAACGTGCTGGCATTATGCCAGAACTGCTGCCGAAGTGTACATAGAGGAGGCCGGCTTTGTCAAGCTGCACTAAAGCGGCTTTTACCCATCACTCCTTTTCTCCTTGATAGAACAAAACAATATTGGATTTGATTTGATTTCACTTGATTTGAATCATGTCGTTGCCTTTATTCTTGCTGACGGCGTTACTGTAAACGACGTGCACCATCTTCTTGCGATCTGTGCTCTGCAATAACTGGCCGTTTAAGTTCTAGGAAATCGACCTTTGCGTCTTCATTTCCACAAGTTTGGACATATACGCCGTCACTGCCGTACTCCTTCGAGTGATAGCGGCGTCAGGAGTGCCAACAGTGGACGAAATCGGCACAGCAGCCATAAATCCACCTTGTTCTTCCTATGGACCCACGCACAGCGCATGCACGCGCGCCAAGGGTATCGTAACTGCCTATTACTGCCTCCTGTACGCTTTACCTATTGATGTAGTTCAATGTGTCCGTACTTTGCACACTGAAAGTAAACTGCCACATGTGCGTGATTTTGCGGTGCAGCAATACATAGTAAAATTGATTATTGCTTCATTAAATTAATGCCACTTGTCGCCACCTAAAAGTGGGAATGCAAAATAATCTTTCTCATAAAACAATTTACGAGGTTTGTTTCTGGGTATACGCGATTTTAATACTGCTGTTTCTGAGCTAGAAATAAATCATTTGAGTTGGTAATCAATATCTTGACATCCAGACATTAAATTCATCAGCGATAATATTTACGAAATATCGCAAGCCACATTATCGAAGAGCAGTGCCGGAAAGCGCAACACCTATACAGTCAGCTACCATTAGACAACGTTCAAGTGGCGACAGCTGCTTGCCCGTCACCCTAGGTTAGAAGAAAAAAAAAACTATCCAGAGAGCTATTGCTAGTTTAAAATGCGCAAGAGCCATAATGACGTCCCATTAATATTTGTTTTTGCGCTGGTCAATATCAGGGGGCACCATGAGAAAAACGATGTATCCTTAATATCATTCACAGAACCGAGAGAGAAAATTTAGATATTCATCGACTTTTGAAGTGTGCCAGCTTAGCAGGCATCTCGTTCCTAGAGGTGCCCTTTTGTACTTGAAGAATCAAGCTGTTTAACAGTCATTTGATGCACCTCATAATGTCCGCAATAACACAATCGAGTCATGTAGATTGTATCAACAACAACCTGACGGTCAGCATGAATTCCTAAACTTTCACCAGAGTAGCCACGCTGGACGATTAATTTCACCTTGGGGTATTAAAAAATTGAAACATCCCGAAAGCCTTCTAAAATTTGCAAGTCCAAACTTACTCCTTTGCTAGTAAGCAGGCATGGGGATTCAATATCAGCGCCGTGAGACACGAATGTAAGCGGTTTTCAGCAACGGTGATACATGACGTTTCCTGAAGAAATTAGCATAGAAAACGTGGCTGGTTTCCGGTTCCCATTTACATATATATTACAGCCACCAATATGAGGAAAGTGTTGATCGTATCAAGTAGAATATTCTGGGATCACAAATCCCGAAACCGAAATTTGTTCCCACTTACGCGGCCCCCGCAGCAAACCTATCATCTCAGGTCTGAAAATTTATTTGGTTGAAAAAAATGCAGTCTGGTTAAACTGCCAACATGTTTATATTAAGGATGCAAGTACTGACAAAAAAATTTCAATATTCAAATAGGATATCCACGAAACCATACGTCTACTAAGCTAGCGGAGCAGCTTATTTTACACTCCCATGAAAGAAAAACTAATAGGTAAACGCTTCTATGATGCATACAATATTATTCAGGTACAAGGAGTACAACAGACTAACAGTTTTATTTCTGACGCAGGCACAACCGCTCTCTTATATAACATGCAATGATACCAGAAGGCACGAGAGAATGACCCATTAACTTCCCGCGCACTCCTTCTCGCTTCCTGCTTGCACACACACTGTTACGATGTTACGCTGTTACCCTCTGACTGGTGCTCGCAGAATTTCGTTCGTTATCTGTTTAAGCGGACGCCCCAGAGCATCCACCCGTTTGGACCTCCCTTGAAGGACGTCAGTTTTACAGAAGAAGCAAAACGTCTACTGAAAATTTTGCATGTAGACACAAGGACAAGTGAGGAAAACAAGGACTATACTCACAACTAAAGTTTATTCAAGACATAGGCTCGAAGACGCGCAACCTTTTCAGTATGCATGTCAGCCAACTCGCCCAACTTTCTGCTCTCCTGAGCGAAATGTCATCAACGTGAATAGCGCAGCTGCTCCACATCTCGAAACGAGAACATTAAGTAGCCAAGAAATAGAAGCCAATTTTGTGTGTTCTGCCTAACCTATAAAATTTACCGTCCTTAATAGCTTGAGCTAATTGTGACGCCTACGATAATAATAGCGGAACTCCAATTCCCATTTTGGACGGAATTGGTCGCTGTACTAGATAGGGCTGTGGGAATAGTACTTGTTTAAAACCTACAGAATACAAATAGAGTCGGTTTGTGTTACGAATTCAACAATATTGCAGAATATCGAAACAAATTTTAATCAAATATTTTTACGAGTACCTGATACTTGCGGTAAAATACGTTCACAATGAATGGTCTGATAAATCGAACTGTAGGCGGCGGCTTTACAGTAAAAAAAAATAAACTGTATAAAAATACAGATGTGCTTTCGACGTCATAATACTCAACAATGTCGCCCCCTGAGTGTTCAGTATATAATTTCTGTGACTGTATTCTCAGATTTATAAAACAATTTTTTACGCTTGAGACGAAAGCGAAAAGCGAGCGCCAGAACTCGAAATGATACGAGACAGCACAGAGCTACCTTAGAACCACAGATTCTGACATTTAGGAGCGAGTCAACGTTTGTTAGTTTAACCAGCCTGATGATTTTCTCATCAACCAGGTTCGGGACCTATACGTGCGTAATAATTTTGGTTGCGTTTGGGGTTTAAAGTCTCAATGCTACAAAGGACGCCGTATTGAAGGGCTCTGGCACTGCGATAAAACAGCAGGCAGTGTAAATAAACGTGACGGCGCATGAACTTACGCAGGGTTATCGAAGCGCCGCATGGTCAAGGTATAAGGTCCCGTTACGGGGAACTAAACGCCTGCTGAAACCTATCGCCAGCGACATCGACTCAATTAAGATGATGAAAGATGCAGAGATCCCCTGCGAGCTGTGACTCTACAAACTAAAGCACTACAATTAAGGTAACCCCAACGAACTGTAAAGTAAATGCAATGTTTACGTGTGAAAATAGTTTACTCTAGATTTATTGCTTAAAAAATCTTTTCACACTTGTAATAATATTTTAAATTGTTTTTAGTGACCTCTCTCCGTCATTTAGTATCCGCTGCGTAGGTGGCCAACAGCAAAGCGTTTTATCACGAGAGATGCAGAGCACATGGCGGGATGGGGGATTGGTACGACAGTCGCGCCGATTCAGCGTAGCGTCTGAGTACAATACGAATTATTTACTTGAAACTCTCAGTATTTCGCTGTGCTGGTCGCAGTAAAGCTTTACAGCAAAAGCAAAGGCGGTACGTTCTCGCTGATTAACATATTGCCGCTGTGCGCGCTCTTCAATCGATGCGACAATGCTGCGTCAGCGCTCGGCTTCCCGGATGTGTCGCAAGAGCGGCAGCTTGTTGTACGGATACACATCTGCACGAACAGAGTACAACCAGCCTTTTAAAGCATGTTCAAAAGACTTGAACATTTCCTAAAAAAACGTTCTTGAACTTTCTTTAAATTATGTTAGGAATTAAAATAACAATCAATATATCCTGAGACATTATTTCAGAAAGCTTCTTGTTTTCTATATTAATTTTCAGAAGCACGCCCTTTTGGTTTCGTATGGTCGGCTGACTTTGGTCTAAGCGCAGCAGAAATTTCAGACGCAAGCCTTAGGCATATATTGGAATTTTAGACCGCTTTTATTAATGCGTTCTTAAAAGTATGTTTTAATACGCCACATTTTGCTCATTAATATCTAAAAACTCTCCCAAACTTGCGTTCAACAACGTCTTAGTTATTCGTTGTGAGCGTAGAACAGACTGCAGAAGCAATGTTTCGCTACGCATCCCAAGACAAGGACAGTTATGTAAGTATGTTCATAAAACGACTCTGACAAAGTTGCACATTTACTCAGCTTTATTTTTGCACAGTGGTGCCCTTAGGTTTATACGGCGGTTTTAGCTAGTCGCTCCGATTGCAGGAAGTACATCAAAACCAAGTTTTTGCAATAAATAGAAGTCTTAAATAACTGGCATCAGCACGCTCAGAACTGTGTCTTCTAAAGCCCGTTGTATCTTCACGAATAAAAGTCGCACCAGAATTCCACACTTGGAACGTTGAGTGTTCTATAGCTCAGTGAAAGCACCTCACAGCTTTTGTTGTTTGGTGTCTACTTTCGTTTTCGAAATATCCTTTCTTACTGGAGAATAAACATTTAGCTTTTTATTAACAGATTGAATAACAAAGCGCCAAAGTTGAAGTTGTAACCTGTCTCTAAAAGTAATCAGCTGCTGCATTTTTATTAGGATTATATTCAAGCAGATTTATTTGTTGGCCTTCACTCGCCCTGTGCAGGCCGAAAGCTTCATCTGGAAGAGAGCTCAGAATGAATGAATGAATGAATGAATGAATGAATGAATGAATGAATGAATGAATGAATGAATGAATGAATGAATGAATGAATGAATGAATGAATGAATGAATGAATGAATCCTTTATTTAAATTAGAGTTTATTTGAAGCTCAAAATAAACACGGATTTTTGTCTAACAGTTCTCTCACCAGAGAGGAAACTGTCATATGGAGACAATTACAGACGGGTTCATACCCAAACCTACACATACTAAACAAAATGCACCCTACCATATACGCTGACAGATGTCCGTGGTGCGATGAAAAACCAACACTATATCACATCACATGGGCATGGCAAAACATAGATGTGGTCCCCAAAATTCGAAACCCGAGTGCGGAGCAATGGGAGACTCCGCTGTCCAGCGACCGCTGCGAAGACCAGCAAGGTCTGGTACAGCAAGCCCTACGGGCGGCAGCAGCCAGCGGAGCCCTGGACTGAGGGCAACCGACCATTGCGAAAAAGTGGACGATGTCGACGGAGAAGACTCTTGTGGATACAACAACCAGACATCTCTGAAACGTCCAAAAACCGCCAAATAATATAGGGCTAAATAAAGTTTTTCCTCCTCCTCCTCTAAGAGCGATCTCGGGGCGTTGAAGTGTGGCCCTTGGCGTTTGGAAGCTTTTTATTGTAAGGAGGTTATGCGTAGTTATTAATCGTTCTCCGACATCGTTCAGAACTGGTGCTCAAGGCGGTTAAGAGTGGGTACTAATAGCCATTACTAAAACTGTATAGCAGGATTGCAGCCTTCAGTAAACTATCCTTGCAATTCTGGACGACACGAAGGGGTCGAGAACATTTTGAAGGGGGAGATCCCAGGAAAAAAAAACTGATTTATTTATAGGAAGAGAAAGGCGCGGTAACTGTCTCACTTGATTTCTGTGGACACCGCAACCGCGCCGTAAGGGAAGGGAGGAAGATGGGAGTGAAAGTGGATAGAGAGAAAGAGAAGCCGTAGTGGAGGGCTACGGAGTAATTTCGACCACCTGGGGATCTTTAACGTACGCTGACATCGCACAGCACACGACGCCTCTTCGTTTTGCCTCCATCGAAACGCAGCCGCCGAGGTCGGGTTCGAACCCGGGTACTCCGGCACAGTAGTCGGGTGTATTACCACTGCACCACCCCGGCGGGGCGGAGATCCCAGGAAACGAGTCTGATAGGCAGCGGTGGCGAGAAAGGGTAGGCAGAGAACTGAAAGGCTGTGTGACATTCTGTCAGGCAGTGTTGTATATTTGTGGAGATATACACTGATACGCATGAAGTTTTCCAGGTTTATGAAGAAGAAGAAGCAGGCGTGCGATGCAGAAGGAGCGTAGCAGCAGCATAAAAAAAGCTAGCGCAGCTGGCTCCGTGCGACACGCGTGCGAAAAAGCGAGCGGCTCGGAGGCCGCGCGCCGCTACTCTAGTTAACGATCATGTGAAACACGACGACCTACCTACGCAGGGCAGTAGTAAACGTTTCGCTGTAATACGTCTCGTAAACAAGTGCTGCCAACCAAGATCCGTATAACTCGTGCTATGGTCTTTCCAGTTGTGATGTATGGATGCGAGATTTGGACTGTAAAAAAGGCTGACCGCCGAAGAATTGACGCGTTTGAATTGTGGTGCTAGACTCTTGAGAGTTCCTTGGACTGCCAGAAGATCAAATCAATCGATATTGTCGAGCATAAACCCTGACTGCTCATTGGAGGGTCAAATTCTAAAGCTAAAGCTCAGCTACTTTGGTCATCTGATGAGAAGAGAGGAGTCGCTGGAGAAAGATTTGATGTTGGGAAAGGTTGAGGGTCGCCGGAGAAGGGGTAGGCAGCGAACGCGATGGTTAGATGGCATGCTCGAGGCACTGCAGATGAGGTTATGTGATATTAGGAAGATAGTGAGAGACCGGAAGGCGTGGCGTGACATGGTCCATAGGGTCACGAAGAGTCGGACACGACTGAACGACTGAACTGAACTGAAACAAGTGCTCGGTGAGAGAATTTGTCAGCTGTTTTACAAAACTATCTGAAACTTCCTTGCTTGCAATTTATACCTTAATTAATTATTAAAAAGCCATGTTTGTAAGCTTAGGTCACGCGATTTGTATTATGTTTTAGCAGGCTGCAGTGAGCTATAGCATGCGGCCTTTTAGGAAATGTTGGTTGCTTCTAACTAGGGAACATGGCATATCACTGCTCACCGCAGTCAGAACAACATGAAAATAGGTGGGCGAGGTTTTTGCGAACATCATATAACTACCACGTAAATTGAAGAGCGTATTTAGTTTTTGCGGAAACAAGCGGAACTTTTCCAAAACTATACGAAGTTTTTTTAATATTTTTCCTTATTTCCTTAATTCCTTAGCCTGTCCTCCCAATGTGCAGCTTTAACTCATGTATCCTTGTTCCCACCATTCAGCGATATACTAATAATTGTCTATAGGGCTCAATAACGCTAGAATAAGAATCGATAATTACAGATGTAACAGGCTACACAATCTAGTGAGAGATCTGGAAATGGTTTCCCGTTTACGTGTGCCTTAATATACTTCTCTGGACCCCTCATGTAGTAGGCGTTTATGTAGATGCGCTTCGTATATCACAGAGATAACATACTCCTTCCAGCACTGATAATTTTTGCAGCAATGACGTCTTTTATGGTAATGCGTTTCTGGATCGGAATTATTATTACCAGCGGCGGACTTGATAACACTGGAAGTAAGTGGGATGTGAACAACTCATGCGCTCATGCAAATCGGCATTCTCGCCGAGTTCGCATGACCATCGCTTCGATCGAAGCCGCGTTTCATTTCCAGACGTCGCGTAACAATAACCCAAGACTCGTTTCGAAACATCGCCTATGATTATAATTCCCCCTGGCCAATACGTTGGTGACAAATAAACAGCCTGTCGGGGGCATTTCTTCCCTACCCCATCTACGCCTTCTGGCCTGACTTAATCAGAAATGATTTCGCTCACCTATTGCGCTGCCACAGCCAGTGGTAGATGCCAGCCAGGGTCACTGACTTGAAATCGGTACAGTGTTCCGATATTCAACCGAAGCGGTAGGTTCTCTGTTATTTTCCTTCTTTATTTTTCAGTAGTTGAAAGAGATTACATTGTCAGGTGAACACCAATAGGCTAAAACAGAACTCAGTAGTAGTGCGGTATTTGAACTCCACAACGTATGAAACCAGGTGATGGTGTAGACAGCACTACAAATATCGAAATGACTAGAAAGATCGAGACATTAAATTCAAGGCAGGGAGCAGGCACGTTGCCCAGTGCTGTACGTTTTGACCCTTTGAAAAACGGCTTTATGCTAATGTTTCCTACACAACCAATAAACAAATTCACATTGCTGCGAGCAATGGATCCTATGTATTTTGATCTTGGCACCCAAAGAATTCAAGTACACGCAGTAATCAACTCTCGGTGGACTGCGCAATGTTTTTAGTCAAGCAGAAATAAAAATGTTTAGACAAATAAACTGCGGCTAATTTAAATGTGTTACTTCTTGCTACAAGAAGACAAAAGTCTTCATTGCTTAATTTTCTTTCGCATCTGTTTAGATAGCAGAACAATGCAGCGAATAAAGTTCTGTACTCCACTGATAGCTGCGATGTTTGACATATTTGATCTATTTGATGAACATTTCTTACACGAAGCCAAGTTAAAATGTAGCTTGCCCCTCCAATGTCAGCTTCTAGTTCTCTCTTAACTAAAGTGATAGCAAAGAAGGCCTTCTTACCGAAAAAAATTTGGAGCCGTTATCATCAGCGCTGGCCTTGCGCGCGAGAAGATTAGAAGCACGCCTATGACATGCGGTAGCTGGGAGACGACATGGTCGGGCAGTGGTAAGTAGCCAGGTTTGTGACGTCATAAGAGTGGCATGTCGGGCTCAGCATCTATGAAATTTAGCGCACTGGATCCCCGTCCCAAAGGAGCTACCGATATCATGAGACTCATGATATTGGTAGCCCCTTCGAGGCAGGGCGCTGAAGCTTATAGATCCCGAGTCCGACGCGCCACCCCTATTAGCCACGCATGCTGTACGTTCGTACGGCTTGGTAAGAGGTGATTCCTATATTCATCGAGAGCTTTTTTATGCGATTTGACAGCTTAGGACATTATGCCGAAGTCTGTGTGTGAGCTAATTGATTAACAAATTAATGAATTAATTATTCAACAAGTAGCAAATCACTTGTATGCGAACAAGGATCCGCAAAAGAAAGCGCCAAACGAGGTAACGCTGTCACGTCGTGGCTTTAAATACAGAGCTTAAGTGTTTTCCAAACTTTACGCTTTAGAATATGCGCTCTTTTAAGATGCTAAATAAAAGGTTTCTCTAAAAAGGGAGTACGCATTAAAGACTTATTCGACCCATTTGTGTTAACTGTGCTGCGCCTACAGTGTAAAAGAGGCCAACAACTTTAGCACTCCGCAAATCCTAGTACAAAGTCTCAGTAAGCCCCCTTCGGGTGTTTGCTTACGCAAGCAAGTGGAGCGGCTTTGGCGAAGCCGCTGCAGCCGCAGGGGAAATCTTCGCGTCCTTGAACAACTGGCTTCAAGACAGTCCGACGGCGCACAAAATTACGAAGCAGAGAAATAGAGCAACGTCTTCGTTGTGCGCCATAATTAAAACAGCACTAGTCAAAAACAGCATGGCGGCAATACAGCACACTTAAAAACTGCAAAATGACAAACCAGCGTTGCGCTGTACGGTGCAGCGCAGCGGCTGTGGTGAATTTTGTAGTCATAACCGCAAACGATAAATGAGAAATTATACGGCAGTGACGGTTGGAGTCAGAGTACTGTTTTCGTTTCGCTATGCCTTAAACGTCAACGAGCTTTCGAATGCGTGTTTCTGACATTGATATTTCGAACCTCATAAGGCGAGTAATAAGTTTTTTTAAAATGGGCCTCAAAATGGCTGTAATCAATGAATAGGGGTGATATAACAGAAACACTGATTAAGTGATTAGCAAACTGCCTGCACAAAAGCTAGGATTTGCGAAAAGAGCCTGAAATGAAAGCTATTGACGCTAAAGCGTCATATCCTGAATGGCTGACATTAATTATTCCTTAAATAATTCTTATCGGTGTCACCTAGCCTTTTCTTGTTCAGGCAGATTCTGAGGCTCCCGTATCGGTTCATGGCTGCTATGTGACCGCCGCTACTCAGTTGTGATCACAAACCGGACTTAGATTCCTAGCAAATGTTGTGAAACATTTGAGCCCCGTATGTCAAATCGCTACATCACAGAGAAAGAAATGATTTAGGTTTTCAGATTTTTCAGAATTGATTGAGCCCCTATCTAAGAATGCCATTTTCACTGCTGCGATGGCTTTGTGGCTTAGAGATTTGGGACCCGACTGCTGTAAGAAGAGGCGGGGTAAAAAATTCCCACATTTTCACATGGTTAAGCTAAGTGATAATTAAATGTCACAGCACTTCTAGCCGACGTGGACACCAGTGGTTCCAAGATCGGTACGCCCTGCAAGTCCTCGTTTCTAACGATAAGACGAATATTGTGAGGCGCCTCTCTCCACCATAGGGAATATTTTAACTTTTCTCTACATAGCACAAGCACGCCAACAGCGCCGAAAAGAAGCCAGGCTGGAATTTATGCTTCTTCAATGTAAACACCAGGATACAGTACGGAGCCACTGAAAGCCCGATTAAATCAGTTTGCGAGTCATACTGGCAGAAAAAAAAAAGGAAAAAAAACCGGCCGCCGTAGCAGAGTATGGGTGCGAGCCTCACGTAAAAAGGGGTCCTGAGCTGTGCAATGACCCGTCGCATTGGCTTAGTGGTTAGGACGCTCCGCTGCTGAGCCAGAATACCCGAGTTCGAACCAGGTCGGGGCGGGCGCGTTTCGATGTAGGCTAAATACGAAGAGTGACTGTGCGTTTGTTATTTCAGTGAACCAGAAGGATCCTCGGGTGGTTAAAGTTATTCCGAGCCACTGATATGTCATCTTTTCATTATCACCTTCTTGCATTCCCTTAATATGCAGTTCAGGAGTCCACCGATAAGTGAGCAAATATTGTTCTTTTTGTTTGCTCAAAATCAATTTTTGTTTTTAGCCGATGGGTCTTCTGTCGCCAGCAAGGTTCCGATTGATTAATTTATAGGAAGGGAAAGGCGCGCTAACTGCCTCTCTTGTTTTCTGTAGACACCTCAATCGTGCCGTAAGGGAAGGGAGGAAGGTTGGAGTGAAAGTGGAAAAAGAGAAAGAGAAGACGTAGTGGAGGGCTACGGAGTAATTTCGACCACCTGGGGATCTTTAACGTGTGCTGACATCGCACAGCACACGGACGTCTCTTCGTTTCGCCTCCATCGAAACGGAGCCGCCGAGGTCGGGTTCGAACCCGGGCACAGTAGTCGGGCGTCTTACCACTGCGCCACCCCGGCAAGCAAGGTTCTACCTTGACTAGCACATGTGCGCTGTGTGCAAGGAGGCCGTCTATTAGAGCAACCGGAACGCTTTGTGACGTATAATTGCGTCATAATTGGGGAACGAGAGATGAAGAAAGACACAACATTTAAGTGGGCCTATCTTGTCAGTTGGAATACTCCAATTTGATTAGGAAATGTATGTTATATGCAACGAGAAACTGCGTGAAATGGCCAGAAATGTTGGAGACGAAAGGTTACGTCACAATTTCAATACCACGGGCAGGAAACAGAGGCCAGACCAGAAAACTGAGGCCGGAGAACAGACGCACGGCTCGAAAGGCCTGTGTCAGCTCGCTGAAGGCGTGCATACGATTTCGCGTGAATCCCGAACTGTAGCTGCCGACGCACTGTCTAAATAACCTCGGGCTAACTCATAGGCGGGTCGTTGCTGGGATTTTCGGAGAGCGTGTTCACCCAAATCAGCTCCACGTTGCGGGCGGGTTGGGCACGGGCAATCTCAGTATGCTAAACTCATCTGCGATCTCAGGGCCGAAAACGTTTCCGCGCTCTGAATTTAGTATCGCGGTTTTCAAGTCATAAATTAAATAACGGACGAAATCAAATAACTCCTCACGATGGCCGAATAAAATCAGGAGTTAGAGATCTTGGATAGGCGTCCTGTGAATATGCAGCGAAAATTGTTTGTTTGATCACTTCTGAAATCTATTTTTGTTTTGCTGGTGGACATCATAGGCTGTCAGTGTAAAATTTTCGCCAAGTAGCATTGTCGGCTTTGTACCGATTTCAGAAAGAAACGTTCGCGGTCTGCATCGAATTTTTTACGCTGCCGATGGCATAACATGTAAAACGGTCTCACACGTCAAGCTATTTGGTGTTATCTATCTCATTTCTATCGACCTCAATATTAGTTAGCGAAATTGAAACCTGTTAGGTGTGTGCAAGATATTTTCAAACACATAAAATGAGGCAATAATAAAAACAGCTGTGAGGCATGAAGCATGACGACCACTTACAGTGGTAGTACATCAACCCATAGCCTCCTCTGCACAGGCGAGCACCGAAGGAGCAGACAGGAGTGTAGTTTGTACTCATTTGAAGAAGCCGATGGACTCTTTCCAATAGAGTGGTCATACTATTCACCTTTCTTACGAGTGGGGTGTTTCCTCGGCGTGGGGCTCGGGTACTGTGGGTGAAATGGTCGGAAAAATCGTGTATGCCTCGCCGGGGTGGTGCAGTGGTAAGACGCCCGACTACTGTGCCGGAGTTCCCGGGATCGAATCCCGGCCTCGGCGGCTGCGTTTCGATGGAGGCGAAACGAAGTGGCGTCGTGTGCTGTGCGATATCAGTGCACGTTAAAGATCCCCAGGTGGTCGAAATTACTCCGTAGCCCTCCACTACGGCCCCCCTTTCTCTCTATCCACTTTCACTCCTACCTTCATCCCTTCCCTAACGGCGCGGTTCAGGTGTCCACAGAGCAAGTGTGACAGATACTGCGCCTTTCCCTTCCTATGAACCAACCAACCAACCTCGCGCACGCTCACTTATGTTACCTGTATTAATGTTACCTGTCTGTATGAAACGACCGTTCAACCGTGAGTTCTAAACATATTGTTTCGAAGCTTATTACTAATTTAACGTTGATAATATGAACGTGTTCTTGAATAACTATCATTCCCATTCGTTCTGCATATCTAGTGCTATCATTGGCAAGAAAAGTATCTACCCTCTAACCCGAAGAAAATGTTTGTTCCCTGAAGTTTCATACCGCAAAGAACGTTTGCCCCTGTCGATTAAAATGGCTTTGCCTATCTTTTGTGCGTCTTTTATTATCGTTTTTGTTTTTACTCCTCTGCCTTCTTGAAGTGCAAAATGCTCGTCACATGTTTTACATGTGATAATGCAAAACCGACTAGCAGTTTAATTCTAGTTTCAACAAACCCTTGTCATGCACGTTTCCTTGACCAGTGTCGACACTTTCGTGCTCTTTGTGGAAGCTTCAGGGCTTGGTGATATGAGAAGTAGCGGCACCATTTGACAATGCAGTGGCACCTTAGAGAGCAGACTCGAGATACTCATCGGGACGAAACTGCCGCAACAAACGGCAGTGACCCGGCCGTGGCGCAAGCATGATTGCCGGTGGTGCTGCTCTGCAGCCCGTCTGTTCGCGCTCTTAAAGAAAGCACCATGGTTTGCAGAAAGGTTAAGATTCTCAAAGTGGTGCCCTTCATTACAACCTGTTTATAAATCTAAACAGCAACGTATTACCGGTACTCAGTTACAAAACAAAATGATCTATTCATTGCGAGATTATGAGAAAATGTTAGTGATCACCAGTAGCCGTATACTATTGGCATGTTACATACAAGACTGGCATTATTTATCACTTACTGTAAATACATTGTTAGGGCGGCGCATGAATTAGAAATTATATTGTTTTCATCTCTCCTAGCACGTGTCCACTGGCGGCTTGTGGTACCCGGCTCACGTGGGCTCTCGAAGGGTACCTCGACCCGCCCCCGGTGGGGATGTAGGAGGCACTCGTTACATCATGCACCCCACACTCTCCTCTCCACGCAAGAATAGCCACGAGGACGCCACATAGCACCAAATGTCGGTCGCCTTAGCGCCCAGCTCGAGCAGTGTACTTAACCGTGGAGGGCGCAGAGCGAGACAAAGAGGGCGGGGGGGGGGGGGGGGGGGTCGACAGCCCAATAAAGATGTAATTCTGCCTCATACCAGCCAAGTGTGGCAACAAGCAGAGCTGTCGAGTATGGCTGCGTGAAATGACGCTCCGCAGCAGCTAAAACAGTGTTGCCGCGAGATGTGCTGCACACATCACACTAACAAAACAAGCTGAGTATACTTCATTCTTGCACAGAACATCCCTTAACCTCTGGAGGATTTCTCCTCCACTCACGCTTATCTCAACCCAGTGTTCTATCTTTTATACCGCAAGCTTACGGTTTAAACCCAGACATCTGACATTTCAGTTTTTAGGGTGATCGTCCAAGCAGACTATCAAACCCGACAGCTGCACATAAGTCATTCTTAAAGCCAAACCGGGTTTCCTTCCCGCCGTCATTTCGCGACGCAGTTTATCAGGATCTGCCGCGTCTGATTTATTCTGGTAAATAATTTAGGTGCGCAGTCGAAGAAACTTGGTTCGCTTAAAAGAGCTGAAGTAAGGCCACCAATAAAATTTAAAGGCAGCAAAACGAATGTTAACTTGCGACAGCGCCCGCGGAATCCCGACTTCGCAAGACAAGTCGTTTATCAAGAGGCAGAGCAGCAACATTACAGGCGTCGGGGGCGTCATGCTGCAAAACACTCACGCTTCTGACATTCATATTGATTCTTTTGATATCTTGGTTTCTCTAACCTTTACATACACCCTGAAGACATTTTTTATCATTTCGCTATGTCAGTAGCAGTATATCTACTTTTGCAATGTGACCAATTTTACTAGCAGATGAATTATTTGCTTAGTTTGTTACTTTAGCCTGCCCCTTGCCTCAAACGCTGTAAGCTATTAGAACTATAAGGCTGAGATAAAATATAAATATTGTTAACCTATTACAAAAAAGCATCCCACCGTCTCCTTTATGTTAAAGCTTGTTTGATTACATCATTTCGGGCTTTTTCTGTTTTTTTTTTTTTTAGGGTCACTCTCTATTTTATTGGTCCCGAAGAAGAAGCTTACAAGGAAGTAGTTCTACTCAGGTATCGTTTCGTTATTTCATTTGATTAAACCCAACATAAAGTTCACTGTGTGCGGGAACGTTGGCCATGCCCTTTGCCACTCCCTCCCGCGGATGCTACGTAGAAACCGATCATGCTACACGAAAAATGTAGTTGCTTCATTACATTATTTAGCATCAGGTAAATGCAAGCATTTTTTGCAAGAACTAACGCATGTGCGTATGTGTGAGTGCTCCCGCGTACGCGTGTGCACGTACCTACGTGTGCGTGTATGCACGCGTACGCACAAAACAAAGTGCAATTCAAGGTGACGTATACAATAATGTTTTAGATTATCTATCTTGAATTTTTGTTATTGACTTCGCAGTTGTGGATATTCGATTTGCATGAAGCTTCAACCTTTAATGTCAGGCACTTTTTTGCGAGTCGCCAGTTCATAAATAATCCTGGAGTTCGCCAGTTCTTTGGCGTGGAGACTGCAACTTTTGGGCTTTCTATGGTAGGGACTCGCGCAAGTCGAAACAACAATAAAATTGTGTGTAAGTGCACATTTTGAGCAATATAATATTGCAAACTTTCTCAGGAATTTGACCTAAAAGAAAGAGCAACCCAACATTGTCTGGTTACAAATCAAAGGATTGGCCGAAGTTATAGGCTGGCATATCACCAACAGAACATAAAGGCTGTTGGATAGATGGTTTGTATTTCAAATTGTGCTAGTCGGCTCCAGTACTGCCAGGGTTACGTACGCTTTATCAGTTGCGTGAGCAACATTCACCTCAATAAAAATGCAAAATAATCCTAATTATGTAGTCATATTCTATGTAACATACACACACAGATCGGCTCAAGTCATAACTGGGGTATCACCTTAGGCGTCCAATATTTTCGAGCTTGGCGTATCCACAGGGCAGTTCTTAAAAGGAAGAACCGAGCTGTAGCAGGCAACGTGTCGCCCATCGCCGTCATGTGCCGTTTTAACGCAGGAATACCTTTAACGCCTGCATTTTCACCCTTCTGTCAGTGTGCTGTCTGATGTCAATGCACTTTAAAATTTTCCGGAGCCCTCCACTACGGTCTCTCATAGCCTCAGTGGTTTTCGGAATTTCAATTCGATAAACTAAACCAAAAACGTTTTGTTCGTGTGCGTCTGTCCTTCAGTCCGTCCACAGCTGTACGCACTAAGTGATGTACAAACCCTCACTTGTCAGACTCCTTCTCCTCTATGTCCTGCATAAGTCCAAAATATCCCACCTAAAGGACGTGCAAAGTTTTTTCCCATTTTCGTTATCAAGGTTTTGTCAATATTTGCGCGTTGAATTATTTGAGCTTTGAAATAATCCTTTACAACATCGACGCCGATACGAATCAGTCCGCCCTCATTTTGAAAATTGGACTCGCTATTTATGTTGCGAGTTATATTAGCGGAAACTCTGGACGTTCCGGACATCAGTTGTGGGGACCTCTTTTCGCCGTTAAGAATTCCCGGTGGTTACCAGTACTAAAGATTAAAATACCGTAGTTCATCCGCGAACATCACGGCGTCCCGATTGTGAACAACGCTCTCGAAGCAACCAGCGAAACCGCCGGTGGAGTGGATTATATTAGTGCACGACACGTCGATGTGACCCCAAATATTTACAAGTAGTACTTCAGCTACCACATACCGCTTTTCACCGTCCTGCGCCACAACACGAACCACATGCTTGGATGAAGCCTAATTTTTGCGAAATCAGAACTTTTTGTTTTTAAAATACGCGGACACGCGCCACCACGTAGGTCTTGCAGCCGAGTAGTATACACTGTTTATACTTTTTGTTGTGTCAGCTTGGGAGCCCAACGTTTAACAAAAATTCCTGTGCCACACAATAGTCTGCTTAGCGATAATAAAGCGATAGCATTTCTCTTAGTGCTACCGATTATGCTGCTGCATGTTTGTTTCTGTATGACTGCCGTTTGTAAGCTTTTTGCGCCTCATGTGTCGCTCCATGGCGAAAGCCGGACAAGACTGCTGTGATGTTTTGCGTCAACCTCACTAGATGGCGACGGACGTCTGTGTAACGTAGGGTGCCTCGATGAGCGGGCGCGCATCGAGGCACCCTAGTGTAACGGCCGAAATTTCCGGTGCATAGTCGATATCACTGGGTGAAGCTGAACCTCACATATAAAACGAAAACTGCCTTGCTATGCTCCAGCTAGCATCTGTTTGCTTGCGTTTTTTTTTTTTTTTTTTTTTTTTTTACATATGCGATATGCGCAAGATTTTAAAGGATGCATCACGTGGTAATATGCAGGCGCAGCACTTGTGAACAGAAAAGGAACAAAGGTTTATTCAGGATTTGAACTTGGTTTGCTGTTACGTAGGTGGCGCTGGCTCTGGAGCCTTGTTAGGATTGAGGCGACCACGTAGAGATGGCACGACAGGATGAGAAGCCGAGTTGCTGTTGTGCGTATACATAACCGCAACTAAGCCTCGAGTTGCAGATACCTATTCCTTGACACTTAGCAGTTGGCTACCTGTATGATACAACTCATAAGCGACGTCCTTTATTTTGTCACCTCATTTGGAAATTGGGCCAGCCTCCAACTATCACAAAATATGAGCGTTCATTTCAGCGTCCGTAAATATACTGGTTTACAGTAAATATTCATCACTCGAGTCTTGATGTTTATGACTCCTTGTCGACCTAGAAGTCCGAGCTGTTCTGCTTGACTGAAATCGAAAAGAAAAAACATTAAAATGTATGCTCCTTATTAATGTTGTGCTTTTTTATATTCTCTTTATGATCAATGTAAATAGTTCGAAAAGTCCTTTAGCTCTACTCAATAACTTATTTATTCGAAAAATTAAACAAGCGTAGATTTTGCAATTTGCGCCCACTACATGCCCGCACCTTTTCCTCTAAAAACAAGCAAGTCAATGTGTTAGTTTTCCTTGAAGGGGGCAACATGTTCACTCCTCATCAGTGTCACTCATAGTTGCAATGTGACGTTATGCATTAGTATAAATCGAAAAAACAATCCCACTTCTCTGATTCTTTTGCCGTCGGGATGAAAAACAGCCAATACATTTAATAGCCAGATATTAGAAAAGGAATAACATACAAGCTCCGGGGAGCCTAAGCCTGGGAAACGAGGGAGTCGAACCTGTACGAAAGCTGCATAATACTTCAGCGCACTGGTGCAAACCACACAAAAAAAAAATTGAACATCGCAGAAAACAAAAAGCGAAAACACTCTGTAAGTTGCCGTACTGCGGCGTTTACCTTCAGGTACCAAATTGCATAGGCTGTCGCATGTTTTTCTTTGCAGGAGTGTCTGCAATTGATACACGTCGAATAAGTTCTACGCGCGCCCCAACCTTACAAAGAACGCTCGCTAGAGCCCGCGAGATGTTTATTGCGTTAGCAATACTGTGCCAGGTTTCAGCCCGTCGCGTAGTCTCGGGAAGGGCCACGCCTGACCTTGTGCCACAACCGAGCCGACAACGGCTTTAACCAAGCCGTATGAACGTGCCTTAGTGGCCTATAGGGGTAACGTGATTGCCAGGGTCCTGGCAGGCTGATTCTGACATAACCTTCCCATGTGAAACGAAAGAGCCATGTTGGCAGCTCCTGCCACCCCACATATAAATCCCCGCTTTAACCAAGCCGTATGAACGTGCCTTAGTGGCCTATATGGGTGACGTAATTGTCAGAGTCCCATGTGAAACGCGAGACCCAAGGGAGAGACAAAGACTAAAGAAGGAGCGGCTTCGCGATGCTGCTAGGTAGTCTACCAAGTCTCATTACTTTACGGACCACCGTAGTGTTTTCATTTGAATTAATAAAGGCAAAGAAGACTAATCATTCATTTGTGTACCATGTCTTTACTCATAGATGAACATCTGAAGCTACACCATGAGGTACACTACATGCTGAACCATAAGCGCAGCCATCGAGGTATTGCTAGCGTACTTCAACCCGGTTTAACCAACGCTAAACCGCCGGGATTTTTTTTTTTTTTGTAATGTGTCAATTAAAGTGATGTTCTGCTGTTCTGCCTCTCTGTCATCTATTGCCTTTAAGTTTATTTACTCGTATTTACTGTGGTACGTAAACGAGTACTGCCGTTTTCACTAGTTTCCGGAGATAGCGCCATGGCGGGAAATGTATATGGAAAACGGCAAGAACCTTATCTTGGTTATAGAATTTCTATAATTGAACAAGTAGCGGCAAAACTTCACGACAGCGAACGCTAAAACTACTCTAATCACAGGTGTAGCAGCACCCTTACAGGTGTGATGCTACTTAAAGGCCTTCAGAAAGCTTGAGTTTTGTTTCTAAGGCGGCAAACATCGGTGGTTTGCATTTGTCAAGCTTGCACACAATGTTTCTTAAAATGACAGGTCTTTAAAGAGTAAGACCTTAAAACACCATGATTTGGTGTTTGCTTAACACCCCCCTTTCCCCCTTCTTCTCTATATTCTATAATACACAACCTACTTTAACTCTCAGGCATTTCTTCGTCATTTGGCGGCAGCACCCTCCTTCACTTCAATGGACGCTCTCCAAACTGCGGTCTTCCATGGTTTTCCTCCGTTAGACCTTGTGCAATGAAAAACTGACGGCACTGAGTTGTCCTAAAAACTCGGTCATGATACTCTACTTGGTACCGTTGATCCCGTGACTTAACATCGAACCATGAGGGGCGACTCGCTATCCAGGGTTCAAAAGGTTCAAATGGACCGGGTCCTTAATTCTCAGGGGCCCCCAGAGAGCTGAAAAAAGGGAGGATTTCAAGGTTGTGTCTAAGAAGTAGTCACGTTATTTTGTTTATGATATGCCATAAATAAAGTCAGAGCTTATTTGTTGAAATGTGGAATGTTTCAAAAGCTTCGCATCACACGCTTAATCTCAGTCAGCCTCATATTTAGCGAATTAAAGTACAAAACCTTGTGTAGTTATCACGTGGCTGTCGTTTCTTCTTCCGTCACCATTTTTTTCAGCTGAAAAGCAGCGTTGACTGGCCCTGATCGCCGCCGACATGCTCTGCTGGCAATGTGTTGCGAATAAAAGTCTTATACTGCTACTCCGACTACTAGCAGACCTAAACGTTCGTATGATAATTTTTACAGCTGGTAAACAGAGATCGTTGGTCTAATTAAAAGTTTGTGCTTCTTCAGAACTATTTACAAGAACGTAAATATTATGAATGCTTCGCAGTTTCTATATGTTGCTAATAAGGAATCGAAACATGTGACACAAAATATAAATTTACCAACACAGTTGAGAAAGAAATTTCATCTCTAAGGAAAAATCAGTTTTGTATACTTCATTTGACGCGGCTAGAAATTAGTCAGCTATGACTACCTGAGAAAAAAAAATTCAGAATAGCAGCCTTGACAGTGACTAGAAATAGGAAGCTATAAAACACTCCTGCTTCCCTGCTGTCTGGTCATTAGAGGTTATTTTGTTTAGCACTGCTAGCTTAAGTCTTCGAGCAGAGATTTCCCACTAATATTTCCTAATTGCTGTCAAGCTGCTCTCATCTCAAGCATGAGTGCTTGACAGCACAACTGTGTTGTTTTTTTCCTCCTTCTGTCAAAATTCTAAATCTGACAACTAAGGCTGGCAACAGCCCGAATTCAAGACCCTCTATAAGGGATTAAGAGTCAGAAATGAAACTACGATAAAACAAAACGCGCAATTTAAAATCCACTGTATTTCACCTCTCTTTTTGCTTCAATCAGCAATAATCTTTATTCCAGAAATTCAAATATCCGAAAGTACACGGCCTTCGCAAACATAAGCCCACTACACATACGCGAGAGAGAACTTTTCTATATGACAAAAGCAAACAGCGTAGAGCCTCATGTAAAAAGCATATGGTGGATTTACAAAGATCAGGGAGCTTAACACGGTTCGAAGTCGAGAGATTTCCAAACAGCTACTTTTCTGTGCGTATAGCTATTTGTTGCAAAATCTTTGTTTCGATTATGTTGCTTCGTGCATTTATAACAAGGTCAATGGCCGTCGCCCACTAACTCACTTCAACACCACCTCATTTGTTATACAGATGTATAATTTTGCTCGAGGGCCCCGCCGTGGTGGCGTAGAGGTTAGAGCGCTCAACTACTGTTCCCAAGACTGCGGGATCAAATCCCAGCCTCAGCGGCTGCTTTTCCATGCAGGCAATAACCAAGGTGCCCTTGTGCTGTTTGATGTCAGTGCACGTTAAAGAACCCCAGGTGGTCGAACTTTCCGGAGTCCTCGTACCAACGCGTGCCATAGCTTGCTGATGAAAAAGAGATTATATACTGTAGCTATGACGAAAATGGAAATGTTGGCGCCTTTCCACTTATCTGCTTTCTCCCGTAGTTCTTGCGTCTTCCCCTTCCAATATTGCTCGCTTTGGCGGTAACTATCCAGCTCGATACCTAAGTACTTGGTCGAGGTCTTCACCCACGTTACAATGGCAAAATGGTCTGACTTCGATGGCCACTGTCCATGCCATACCCAAGGCACTTGGCACAGTTCACCCCAGTACTGGTAACATGGGAAAACTCACGGACACATTTGACAGCCTCAAGTACGCTTTCCTGATCAACGGTAAAAACAGCAACATCGTACGCGTACGCCAACTTCACCTCAGCTGCTTGTCACTTAAACCCATTAATGGTGCCGTTTTTCATTATTTTCATCCAAAAGGTCTCAATGTAAATAGAAAACAAAAAAGGGCTGAGGGAGCAGCCTTGCCACACCGAACGCAGCACGCTGATGGGGGGCCCCCAGACTCTTATTACCGATCAATACCAACGTCCAATACTAACTTTTTATGAAGGTACTATCTGGAAGGTTTCAAACCGTAATTAAGGACATAGTTGGTCCCCATCAGACATGTGGTATGAAAGAACGATCCATTCTTCCTGATAATCATAGGACGTGAAGTTTTCTTGAGTGTCGAGATGACTGGAATGGTCGCGTAGCCATGATCCAGATCGACCTCGAGAATGCATTTTGCTGTGCTGCTCAAAATTTTGCAGTCCATTTTGGATCGTGTAAACATTGGTTCAGTTATCTGCAAGGGCGTGGCTCTTGCGGGAGAAAACTATGCACCACGCCCCGAATCGTGAAACGCTCTTCATAATTCCCCTGATTTAGTTATAGGAAGAGAAAGGCACGGTAACTGTCTCACTTGTTTTCTGTGGACACCGCAACCGCGCCGTAAGGGAAGGGAGGAAGGTGGGAGTGAAAGTGGAAAGAGAGAAAGAGGAGCCGTAGTGGAGGGCTACGGAGTAATTTCGACCACCTGGGGATCTTTAACGTGCGCTGACATCGCACAGCACACGGACGCCTCTTCGTTTCGCCTCCATCGAAACGCAGCCGCCGAGGTCGGGTTCGAGCCCGGGTACTCCGGCACAGTAGTCGGGCGTCTTGCCACTGCACCACCCCGGCGGGGCTCATAATTTCCCTTGTCTACAGTGAGAATGATAGCGAGATTCCGCGAGTGACAGATTTGCGGCTGTCCTTTCCTGTAAACGAATTATAGAACGCCGATGAACTTTATTGCGGTCTATGAAATGCTGGTTGTGTTCGACAAGGAGCGCGCGATGTACCGTCCCGAAGTCATGATATCACAAGGCGTATAATGCATATACGAAGCGGACCCCACCGGGCGTCCGATCCAGGCGTCCATGCGCCCTTTCATTTGCCGCTTCCTTGATCGCCGCACCACACAGAAAACAGAAGCAGACCCAGATGTAAAGGAGGCGTTAGTACAGCAGGCATCAGCGGCGTTTGAAATTGATTTACAGGATAGAAAAGGCGCACTCTCTGTCACAGTTCTCTGCGTACTGATTTATTTATAGGAAGGGAAAGGCACGGTAACTGTCTCACTTGTTTTTCTGTGGACACCGCAACCGCACCGCCGCGCCGTAAGGGAAGGGAGGTAGATGGGAATGAAAGTGGAAAGAGAGAAAGAGGAGCCGTAGTGGAGGGCTGCGGAGTACTTTTGACCACCTGGGGACATTTAACGTGCGCTGACATCGCACAGCACACGACGCCTCTTCGTTTCGGCGCGTACACATGTACCATGCCATAAAGGAAGAGAGGAATGTGAAACAGTAGTCCCCCTCTTTACTCGTAGCATCATTCAGCGCCACATTCGCAACAAATGCGCAGCAGAATGCGGCACTCAGGCTTTCGCCTTTCACCACTTTAGTCGCCAAAGTGTCTCGTAATTTTCAGATGCAGGCTTTACGCATAGACCACATACGTTGGTTATGCTGAACAGATGATATTAGGATGTTAGCGACCTAATATGTTACCAGTTGCTGTGTGAGAGGGATAACTGGTGGTCAGTTGAGGAGGCGTTTATTCTTCAGTGAACGTAATTAGGGTGATGGTATCGATGACTGCAAATGAAAGCGCAGACAAGGTTAGATAACAAATATAATACCTTGAGGTATTGTGTTCATGGACAACAAATCGCGGCGAACTAAATAAGATACAAAAACTAAAGAAGTACAGCTGGCTCGGGACACATTTGCAGCACCCATCATCTTGATTGAAATGTCGAAGGCATTCACGCATGCGCAAGGCGTACAGTGAAGAGCTCTGCCATAGGGTGGCAACCACTATATAAATTGAGAACTTCGCACCTGGCCGCATACCCGTGCTGCACTACGGTTGGAGTGAACAGCCTTATTTAAGACTCCTCACGCCGAAGCTGTGTTGTTAATTCCTTCCGTGCAAAAAGCAGCGGCCTCATCAGCCACGAAATTTACCTATAGGGAAAAAAACTACGCTCGTCCCCTGCGGTTCTTCTCCCGGCTAAACTACGTGTGGCTTCACCCAAACTGGCTTCTTTTCTACATTCTCTCCCCATTGTGGTCAATCATACTAACTGTCGAAGCTCCTAAATTTGAACAAGTTTTAACTTTAACGCAAAGCATTTCTCGAAACGCACAAAATACTCTAGAAAGGCCTTCTTTATTGTTTATCAAAAAGAAAATAAGATGGCGTGCATAAACATATTTGGAGAGGCTAGAGAAAATTGGCTCTGCCTCAAGTACACTACTTGAGCAGTGAAGCAACCATTAACGACAGGACAGAAGTGGTTCGCGAAATGCTCAGGCGTGCTGAAGTATGCTGACTTTCGCAAGTTACAAAGCACGATGACAAATACGCTTATTTTATAGCAACGACAGTGGGGGCAGGCGTTAGAGATGATACTTAGGTTCGTGGGCCCTCTGAAGGTGGATCGAAGATTATGCATCTTGGCGGCGCTCAGGTAACAGACAAACGCGGTGTGTAAATATAAGATGCACTGAACACTAAAATCCGTCTTCGCCAAAGAAGAGGCTAAATACTAGAACACGTAGAAAGTTTATGATTTGTAAAATATGTTTTATTATCATTATGTTCAGCCACCCGGCTGTTCAGGCTAGCTTATTATGACATCAAAAAGGTAGATAAATTCACAGACATCTAATTATGTCCTTTATTTTTCAATGTCAACGAACGATTCCTAATTTTAATTTTCCGATAGTTACCGTTCAGTTCAGTTCAGTTCAGTCGTTCAGTCGTGTCCGACTCTTCGTGACCCTATTGACCATGTCACGCCACGCTTTCCGGTCTCTCACTATCTTCCTAACATCACATAACTTCATCTGCAGTGCCTCGAGGATGCCATCTAACCATCGCGTTCGCTGCCTACCCCTTCTCCGGCAACCCTCAACCTTTCCCAACATCAAATCTTTCTCCAGCGACTCCTCTCTTCTCATCAGATGACCAAAGTAGCTGAGCTTTAACTTTAGAATTTGACCCTCCAATGAGCAGTCAGGGTTTATGGTCGACAATATTGACTGATTTGATCTTCTGGCAGTCCAAGGAACTCTCAAGAGTCTTCACCAGCACCACAATTCAAACGCGTCAATTCTTCGGCGGTCAGCCTTTTTCACAGTCCAACTCTCGCATCCATACATCACAACTGGAAAGACCATAGCACGAGTTATACGGATCTTGGTTGGCAGACTAATGTCTCTGCTCTTTACTAGGCGGTCAAGGCTAACCATTGCTCTCTTTCCCAGAAGCAGGCGTCTCCTAATTTCATGGCTGCAGTCTCCTTCCGAGGTAATCTTGGAGCCCAAGAAGAGAAAATCTGTCACTGCTTCCACTTCTTGTCCCTTGATGCTCCAGGACTTGAAGCCTAAAAGCACTCGAATAGCTTATTACCTTCACTGCATACAAAGTAATGACGAAAAGTGGAAAAATCACGCCCCGCTGTGCAAAGCCGGATTTACTACGACTTTAATTCAGTAACATGTTAGCTCGACTCTGAAGACAGAGCACATGAGAAGATAATGGCCGCACTTTAATACAGGTTTCAAAAGCTGCATTTTTGCCTTGGGAAACCATGAATGTATAAACCGCGCTCGCTGCTGTGTGATTTATACCTTTTTTTTTTATTGTTTTATTTGTTCAAATAATTCACAGGCTTCTTGTACATAGGAGTATTGTGTGATTGGGACACACAAATGAAGTATAAGAACGTAAGGTCGAATACAACAAATAAAAAGAAACGTTACAGAATGGTTTCTAGGAAGTATCGAGCACAAAACACTAAAAGCAAAGGAACAACTATATAAAGAATAAAATAAGGCTATGTGGAACAAAACATAAATATCTGTTGCAGCTAACAAGAGGATAACAACATGGATTTTATACAATGTCAAACGTTATTGTTTCTAAGAGCGCATAGAACAAAGATTAGGAAAATTAGTCAGTTATTATATTTCTGAACGCTTCAGTACTTTTCTCTTTATGAAAATTAACCCACCTCAACTGTAACGAATTTTATGCGGCAGGCATTCCATTTCAGGTAGTCCTTACATTTGGTTCCTTGTATCATGTAAAGAAACCAAATTAAACTAAAATTTATTAAAATATAACACCTATAAACGGCCGTCGCTTTTATTTACCATATGGAATTATATCACCGTAATAATTATACAATTTTCGTTTATGCGCACGAATAAAATAGCTGATCTAAATAGAAGAAAGACTTTAAATACGTGGTGTGCTATAAGTAAGCGAAAGTAATGAAATTCAGGTGCGAGTCGTGTGAGTCCGTCTGCGACTTGTTTCGTCGTGTTAGTAAACTTTATTAGTACAGGCTAGTTAGCTAACAGTTTAGATATTGGATGAGGGAGAAAGCGTCTGTTCAAAAGTTTTATATGGTGGGGAAAAAGCGGGGTAAGATTCTTACAATCAGATTCTATCCGCGTAGCTTTTCTTTTCTTTTAAAAGGCAAGGGGGGGGGGGGGGGGGGGGGGGGGGGCAGACGCACAGGCAGGCCAAGTACAGGGAACCAAAGATAGGCGGATTTAGTGGAGGCGTTTAGCGGAGGTAGCGAAAACACTTACGCTAGCATCTTACAACCTGGTAGCTTTTGCATTTACAGGGTTTTCCTACGCCGGCAAAACTGTACGTGTAAATGATACTTCTGAGGAATAATACCCGTCTACCGTTTTTCAACATGATCTAACTGTACTAATATGCTCTTTTCCCGAAGCCAATATTCAAAATGTTAGATAAATATAGTCTTCTAATTAGCAAACTTCAATTAAAAAAAAAGTTCTCTAGAAAAGCCAACACCGAATTCAACAGTATTTCGTTACTTTCTGCCAACTCGCGCACTTCATTATGAACACTCCACAACATTTATCTGGGACGCTTAGCATATGCTCCTTCCACCCGCAAGATGATTATTTGGTTTGGTCAATAGCAGTAAAAATCTCTCAAATTTCACCGTCAACTCTAAAAACGTAAAGCGAATTATATTTTCGCAAGGGCTCCTTCAGGTGACCACGCCGCTGGAAAAGAATCGTATTTTCATTCTAAAAGTGGCATATACGTGTATATATAAATGCGCGTATAATTAAGCCCTACTAAATAGTAAATGAAAAACCATGCGATATTTGACACAGATAAAAAAATGATCTAAACAGTAGATTTAATATACGGAAGCGCAACTAGACAGTCAAATTCTTTAATTTTCCACCTATTTTTCTCAACTGTAAACACAAAGGCGAAAAATGGACGAACGGTTTTCGCCCATCGTCGCCGTATTAGATACTAATGAGTAAAAAACGTAACACTAGAAGTGTAGCATTTTACATTTCCTAACACACGTACACGAACAAAAACGTGACAGTAACATAACGCAACCTGACGTGTCCTTGTTGCCAACAAGCGAAATAACCAGAGTTGACCACAATCTTTATGCTGTAGTAAAACGGAAAATATTGTTGCACCACTCGTGGAAAGTTCGTTTCACATGCAGGAATACATTTTACATTAATATCTTTTTCTCGCCATATCAGAGAAATTTTGTCCGCCCATCCCTGCATGCGATCACAAACTCGTGACGTAAGTAGGTCTCACTGCCTTTTGAACTTACGAACCTTGGGACACAACAGAAAGCTTCTGCGACACTTTGAAAAACCGGCGTATCGCGGTGTATCATGTATGGATTTATTTTTAAGAATCATTTCCACTTGCAAAACTGGAAAGCTCAAGGTAGTTCAGCCTTCATAATCAAGTTTTTAATGGCCAAGAAGTATTTGAGTACAAATGAGAAACGATGCCAGCAGACACAAAACCATGCTAGAAAGAAACTATTATTCCTGACAAAAAGAAAATTGTAAAAACTAAAATTTTAACTTTGCCCGGCGCCGTAAAGTCAAGGAGTAATAGAAAATGGGCAAAATCTCCAGCCACACTGGCGTGACAATAGTATCCTGTTCGCGAGCAGTGCAGAAGCGATGAATCTCTTACAAGATTTTTTTGTCTCCGGCACGAAACTCAGCCAAACCCTCACGATGCCTTTCGGCAATAAGCGGCGGTTAAAGTTAGCATCACCATCGTGGTCGCAGTACTAGCGCGGTCGCCATCATGGCATAAAACAATAAAGAAAAGCCAAACGAAACCTTTGGGCAATGGTATGTTTAGTCAGAATGAACATCGCGACTAGACGGCATTAAAACATTATCCAAAACCCTCCTACAATCGGGCAGTGCAAGCGTTGAGCGAATTACGCAGTATTTATATTTTGTGCGTTGTGCCTAAAACCGTTCTGACAACGAGAACTTAAATAATTTTGATATCATAGCAGCTTCTTTTCACTACGCTTGTTTCCAACTGTATTATTCTCACCCAGCTCCTTTTCTCCTGGGTTCTTTTACGTTCATTCATTTGCTATTGGCTCGCCTTTCATTCACTTGCATTCAGATGTATTCATGGAGGCATGTTTTAAACAGATTGTTTTTAGACTAGATCGTTTTCTACTCAGTTGTTTTCAACTGGCTAGAACGTAATCCTATCTGAGCTGCGACTTATGCTCAGCAGTAGTGTTTTAATAAAAGGGAAATGCAGAAACAAACAGAGGTATTACTTCAATTCAGCAATCTTGATTTCTTTCAAACTTTCACAGGGTCAAGATCCAGCCATGCTCAGGACTTCAGGACAGAAAATACTAAGTCACGGTATGCGCACACAGCTGTACACAGATATATTGTACAGAGCTGAAATTATGGCAAAAAACGTATTATCGGACGCCACTCAGCTGCAGACTTGGTTGGGAATACACAGAAAATAAGGACGCAAAGAGGAGTGTGGGTCGCAGTCTTGGTTGCCCATTTCAAAAATCAGGAATGCTTCTGTTTCGCTCTACATTGGAGTCGATGTCGCAAAGGACGTATGTATACCTTAGCTTTCCGATGTATTGATGGTTCAGACATGGCTTCACTAGAACCGAGCAGTACTACAGCAGCGGCCATCGAGAGACCGTGCGCCGCTAAGGGACGCGATCAACTTGCGTGGTCACGGAGGCAAGACATGATCGACGGAAAAGGCAAGAAGGCGGCCGCAGGTTTCCGCGAACACCGAAAGAGGAACATGGTTTTGCTCTGCGGATTCTTCGCCTTTATGAATTTACGACGCACAAGATCTGGGCAGCTAAAATATATTTCATCGTGCGTGGGTTTATGTTTTCTTCGGGAACACACTGCTTTAAAGATGTCGATTCGCGTGTGTTACCTTGTTGGGTATTCCAAGCAACGACATTGTGGGCGAAATAGTATGAACCGCCTTTTCTGTTCTCGCCTATATTTTCATTGCTTTTCTGGGATGCTTTTACTTTACAGCGGCTGAGTTTCTTCGCTTCACTGTGTAGATTTGTAACAAATTGAGAAGCTTGAAAAGCAATGTTTTTCCCGCCTGCCTCTAAAGGGAATAAGCAACAGCAGCAGCAGTTTTTCACCGGGGTTTAGACTTGTGGAGATGAATCACAGACACACCAGTTTACGGGTCTCCACAAATACATTTGACAGGACCTGCTGAGCCAAGTGGGAACGGGACAATGATCCGTCGGCATTCAGTCCAGCAGCCACGAAAAACAAACTGCGCATGCGTAGCAGGCGTGCTGAGACTGTCGTCTTCTTCTGCGGCGAGATCACAATGACATGCCACAGACTCAAAATAAACAAGCGCCACAGTAAGCAAAATGATGTTTGTAATGTACGTTTTCACGCGCTTGTGTTCAAACGAGCGCCGATTATTCGACGCATCTCGGACCCCAAATAAAGAATACACACCACAGCGCAAGGTCTAATGTAGAAATATTCCCACATGTGTTTTGAAAGCAGGCGACTGGACCCAACGCAGTGCCTGCTCGTTTGGACACGCTAGTCAGCGTTTCGGAAAAAAATAAACCGAATGCACAGTGCTAACTGGCTCGAATTGTAACAATGTGTGTATTTTTTCGCGTACAAGCGCTGTGAAACAGTTCCTATAAAATCTGGTTGATTAACCACGACACCTTCATTTATTACTTGCTTTTTATTTCAAAATATCTCGGTTTTTTGTCTTCGTTTAGCACAACACTGGGAGCTGCCCTCTACACCTGGCGCCTAGCCGAATGTCCTTCAGGACCCCTGTTGTGGGCAATAAAGTTTTACCAAACCAAACCAAACCAAACACAATACTACATCAACAGGTAAAGGACAAGCAGAATTATCTGGCAGATCGTATACTCATATAATACATTATTATTATGGTATACACCATATCATTTTATTATTATTATTATTATTATTATTATTATTATTATTATTATTATTATTATTAATATTATTATTATTATTATTACTATTATTATTATTATTATTATTATTATTATTATTATTATTATTATTATTATTATTATTATTATTATTATTATTATTATTATTATTATTATTATTATTATTATTATTATTATTACTTTTTATCCGTTTCATACTTATATTTCAACTTTAAACTTTATATTCGAATCTTACTGCCCCTTGTTCAATTTTACTTCTTTATTGTATTATTCTGTATTTCTAGCCTGTGTTTTAAGTACCATGCACTTGTTGTGCCTGGAAGGGTTGTTTATTTTATGTATATTTCTATATTACTATAATCAATGTCAGTTATTTGTTGTTGTTTTTTTTCTCTTCTATCTACCGTTCTTTTTTTTTTTTCTTTATTTCCTGGTGTGCTAAAAAATTCTCTCACTGTGTATATAAGTGATGCTACTCATTTTTTGCTTACTTTCCGTGATACTTTTCGTCTGTTTCATTTCATGTATTATTTATTTATTTTTTTGTGTTCTCTCTGTGTGTGTAAACATGTTTGTGCTTTTTCATTTTTGTTTCTTTTTTTTTTATTTGTGCTGCAGCACAAAGGCCACATGGTTGTTCCTGCGCACATTAAATAAAGATTGATTGATTGATTGATTGATTGATTGATTGATTGATTGATTGATTGATTGATTGATTGATTGATTGATTGATTGATTGATTGATTGATTGATTGATTGATTGATTGTTTGATTTATAGTATACACCATACATTTGTCGCGAACTCATATAGCTGACAGCTTTCCGAATAGTAATTGTTTCCATTACCATGTTATGACCATAAGTCAATTGCGTAAGGCACTAAGGGCAATAAGTACCGGAGGATAGCGAGATGATATGTCTGAAAAAAACGATGGGGATTTGATATTACCACCTACTTTCTCGCTCACATAAATGTTTCACTTAAGCTACTGAATTTCAGTCAGCACACAATTTCAGGTTTACTAGCAAATTGGTTACTTTGCTTTCACATAAATGCAGCGCGAAAAAAGGACAAGCACAAAGGAAGGAAAGCGCATTGTCCGTGTCATGTCTGTTTTCTTTCCTTTTGTGTTCGTCCTTCTTTCGCGCTGCATTTATGTTGAAACAATTTCAATCACTTTTTATTTTCTTCTGTACGTAAGTTTAGCATTTCGGTGATCCAAAAGCGTCTGACCTCCTTCAGAAAGAAAACGAGGTATCTCACAATTTTATCAAGTTCGGCGTTGCAGCCGCCTTCTTGGTAGACAGCACAAAAACAGTGTTGCAGCTTAGCTTCATCCTGTTGGAGCGGTAGTTCGTCGAGTAAAGTGGTTTCGGTCAATAAACCCCGAACCAGGACAGTCAAAAGCAAAAACCTTTAGGATATGCTTACACTGATTTCACTAATATAAATAACCACAACTTTTCACTCGTTTTTTTTTTTATTTATCGCGCAAAAATATTTCTTTTAACACGCTGTTCGTCCACAAGTAGCAGAATATGCTCAGCTTCCTGACTGCAAGTTTATGAGGCCACGTTGTCGAAGACTGAGTATTCAACTCGATTTTAGTAGATGGTGCCGACATTTTCTTCCAATGTTACTTCGCCGAAGCATCAAAAGCGGCGTCAATAAAAACATCATCATCATCATGATCATCCTGGCTATGCCCACTGCAGGGCAAAGGCCTCTCCCATATTTATCCAATTTTATTTTATGCAGCTTATCATGAGAGGTTACGGCCAATTACTGCACCAGGGTGTCCAACTCCTGTTCTGGTGAGGGAGTGCGTTGCCGGTGGTGTTCACCGGCATCAGGTCGCACCCCAAACCTCTTTATGCAATTCCATCGACACGCGAATTTTTCTTTTTTAACCCCGGTCCTCTTGCATGCGAGGCGGATGTTCTACCGCTACGCCACCGCTGCAGTCTTGCTAACATGCTGACATATAAACAAAGGCTTCAAACTTTATATTTAGCAAATGATTTTGCTTTGATGCCGCAGGCAAGGCACACTGACCTCCCGCTGCATTTCTAGCCGGCTCCAGTGATACCTTCTGTCAGCACTTCAGTGTTCTGACAAAGTGTCTCGCGGCACGATGCATTGCTCAGCTCAATGATCCACGTTGCTCCAACTCTCACCAGCTGCATCTGAGCACATCCAAATTGCTGCAACTGGTAAGAGTCGATGTACCCTGATTCGCCTCGCTATGTTCCAAGTCTCGATACGAATGTCGGACGGGATGTGCCTTTAGAACGAAGAACGCTCTTTGATATGGCGAGATAAAGTGGCAGTCAGTAGTTGATTCAAGAATTTTGATGATAATGCTGTGGGAAAAAAGACATGCAGATGTAAAATCCAAGGCAACTACGTTTCTACTTAGCGTGATTTTCACGACGGTAAAATCGAATGCTTACTTTATTTGGGAGAAGAAGGGAAATGCCGTAGTGAAGGTCCCTGGACAATTTTGACCATCTTCCGCATTTAAGCGTGCTCTGAGTGGCATCGCACAATACACGGGCCCCTGCGTTTCGCTTCCGTCAAAATGCAGCCTCCATGGACGGAATCGAAAACGGGTCAGCTGGCTGTGTAGTCGAGCTCCCAAACACTATTGTTGTTGTGACGCTAGCCGCGTCGCAATTGTTTATTTTCATTTTAGGTGTCTAATTTTACTTTTGGTTTTATTTTCGTCATTTTTTGGCATTTTCCTTCTAATGTTTTATTTCTTTATCCACCCCCCCCCCCCCCCCCTCGCCCTAGAACCTGCCTAGGCTATAAAAGAGCAATATAAACTCGTTCGCAGCAAGTCGGCATGAAGTAATGGTTTGCGCACTCGGCTGGAACACGCCAGGCTGGAACTTCGATTACTGGCGCAGAGACAATTTTTTTTTTCTCAAGTGTAAGTTCATGTAGACACGGTCTGGTGACACACTTAGGGAATATGCACTGACGACACGCTCTGATTGCGCCACTCGTGAGGCAAGAAGCGCTGTCGCATCAAAATAGACGGCAAATTGCAGTGAGAATTTCTAGTTACGCCTCAAACCCCAGATGAGAGTGGTTGGAATTGAATAACCACTCGCAACCATTACATGTGGCGGCGTAAAGTATTCAACATTACCAGCCATATTTAGTATCAAAGTGCATGAATCAATATCTAACATAGCAAAATGTTATATGCGTGCTCTGTGAGCAAGAGTACACCTAACAACAAGAACACGAAATTCGGTGCATTTTTAAAGACGAAAAAACACAAGACGCATGGAGAGTCGGCACGGTTATATACGTCGTGCTTGGAAGGTCTGTCGTGCCCATTTCTTCTTCAGATGGGAAGAAAAGAACGCCTACATGTGCTCAATGTGTTCCTTTCAATAAAACTATGACTTGAACGATTAAAAAAAATTGAGAATGCTTCACCAGTCTCACTCCTTCAAACGCACAATTAAATTTACCAGAAATATAAAATACTTATAAGGTTCATGAAATCTACGCTTTTTTACTGATTTGATGCAAGGAGGAAAAGATCACGTGTGCTTATAAGAACCGATTTGAAATGTCGCCTAACCACTGGCAGATCATATGTCCGCTGACAATATCATAAAATGCGAATATTAGCTATATTTTAGGAATTCAGGCGTGATAGCCTAAGAGCTTCTGTACATCGCCTAACAACAGGCAAGCAACAGCAAGCAAGTACTTAATGTACTCTGAACGCAGGTATTCCTAAATTATCGGCGCTCAGTTCAGGACATACGCGTTTTGAGTAAATGTTGAAACTTTGAATGTGGATGTATGGAACCTAAGACATGTACTTAAGGGGGGACACCCCTCTTAAAACTTTTCTCCTTATTTATGGGTGGATCTGACTGAAACTTGCACCATTAATGTACTTTTGCATGCTGATTTCAAATATCTGATTAGTTTTCTTGTAGATGAAATAGCTTTCAAAATAATCCCTAATTCATGTTCTTCGTTTGGAGGTGAGTTAATTACTAAACACTTTATGGCATGAGGAGAATAGCCCTGCCAGAGTGATCTAGAAGGATCATAGAGTGCCGCTAGTCATGAATTAACGTGGTAGAAGAATTTGAACCAAAGTTACAATAAGTCAAACTTTTATGAATAAAAGCCCAGGTTGGCACCTAAGATTGATAATTAATTCGGTAAATGTTGCCGCATAATAACTGTACATATTTTTGTCCTACGGCACTGTCGAAGGTTTTCTCTTTCTAACAAGACAAGAATGAGAGCTATAGCACAAATAGACTAAGAGATATCTCTCCTCCAAAATTGCAGCACCCTCAAAATTGCAGTTTTGAGAAAACGAGGAAAAACACTTCACAGCATGTAGGTGTAAATTATGTCAATGATTGATATGTCAACAAGATCAGAAACAGGTGGAAAGTGATCTGAAGCGAAAATTAATGGCCTATGCCAATTTGAGCCAAAGTTACGCAATAGGAAACGCTTGAAAGGAAAATTCCATTTGGGTACCGAAGACAACATAACCTTCTCAGCAAATTTTCTTTTGTCGTCACTGCATTTACCTTGGTTTCATGAGACTCGCAGGATTCCCTTTCTAGAAAAAAACTTTTTAAAGCAATAGCAAGAACAGGACCAGAGATATTGATCTTTAAAAAATGCAACACTACCAAAATTGGGGGATTGTCGGAAGCACTCAAGCCTCACGGCATTTAATCAGGAAGGGCAACCCCAAAGACCTCATGCTATTAAAATGCACCAGGAGCATAGTCGGGGTGCATGCTGTCGCGGTGTTTTCTTTTTTCTGTTTTAGCAACGCCAAGCGAAGCCGCCCGCTTCTTTGCAGAACGTACGCTACGGTGCAAGTCCTTTTCTTCAGCTCTCCTGGACCCAGTTGCTGTCACATTTGTACTGCATTCTTGCAGAATTGCTGCTGCTGTATGCTTGCAGCCGGCATTGAAGCGCAGCACAGCTTCTGCTGTGGCTGCTTCAACAGCAAACAGTGATGAGTGCCGCTCTTTGTGGATCAAGGTCCAGATGACCGAGTGGAAGCTTTCGTTCGAGTTCTGGGTCTTCCCCCGAATGCACCTCTGCAGCAGGCTCTTCTCTGATAAACGACTATAAACAGGCAAAAGAGCATCAGCCACATCTCTTGGCAGACTGTAATTGTGCTTTGGTGCAGGCTCCTCTTTTGCCTTTGCAGCGTTGTGGCGGCACCATGACTTCTCACCGGTAGGACACAAACTGTGTTTGGGGCAGTCATCAGTAGATGTGATGTGGTAATATGTCGCCATCACAGCTCGCTGCATGGCATCCACATCACCTACATTTGATCGAAGCGCTCGGCCATAATATATTGCCAGCTTGTCAACTAGATCAGCTGTCAGCCTTCCTCTGCCGCCAAGACTTTGCTTCCCTGCACCCTTGTGTCTCTGCAAGAGGTTGCGCAAAGCTGCTCCCATACGCTTGTGCACGTGATTTATGCAGTCCTCTTTGACTATTTCAATGTAGCCATAGATTGCAGCATCTTTAAGAGCACTGAACGTGCGACTGTCCCCATCGCATAGCATGGTTGTGTAGCGCATGTTGTGGCGCTGCAGAGATCTTTCAAACAGAATTTTGCCAGCCTCTACTTCCATTTGACCAGCCTTGGAGTTGGTGTTTTTTTGGCACTGGTGGCGTGATTTCCAAAGTTCGTAGCCGTCAGTGTTTGGCTTGGGACCAATTTCGCAGCCCAGACAAAAGTTTGACAACACCACATAATCAAGCACGTAACCAGTGAAGAGTTCCACCACGGCACCGACGCCTATATGTGATGAGTGTCCGCGCGTCATCCATGTGCCGTCGTAGCACACGGCAATGTTCCCCCTATGCCCAAAACACAAGTCATCGTAGACCTTCGCCACTGCCTGCGCGGCTTGTGCCATAGCGGTCGTGGCGGCTCGGGTAGCAGCGGGTTGCAGTGTGTTCTTCAGATGCCGTTGAAACGTCTTGTTGTGCATCCCGCGCCGCGACAACCCCATCGCCGAAAAGATATCGTTCATTGCTGTCTGGCCGTTACCGGTCGACAGCATTGCTCGACTAGCCAGAATATTCAGCTCAAAAGGATTGCACCTTTTCTCGCCGTCAACCCTCCGCGAGTTCCACTCGGCCGCAATCTCACCGCAGTTGTCGCACAGCACGATCAGTTTTACGGCGAGGCCATAGCTCCGGTCGCTGGTAATTAAACGCACGCATCCACGACACGTTTTGCACCGCACGGCATCCAGAAGGATATTCACAATGCTGAGGTCAATTACCGCATAGGAGGCTGTTCCGTCCGCATCTGACTCTGCGGACGCACCACTTGCATCGGCGAACAGCGCGGTCTTTCGTGCCGTCGCCGGCGTCGATACCAGTCTATCAAGCGTAGCCTGCTCACGGGCACTCACTTGAGTTATGTCACTGTTAGTGACAGGCGCGGTATCAATACGTACACGACTGCAGTCGGCACGAAGAACGGCGCCGTTGTCCAGCGGAATCGGAGAAGCGTCGCCGCCCGCAACGTGATCGTCACACAATCCCGCAGCACTGGCACTTGCTTCTTGCACAGTATGCAACGAAGTCGCATTCTTAACGCGTTTCTTTGGTTGCTTTCGCCCGAACTTGTGCAAAGAGCGGTACTTCTTCGCGCCTGGCATGACTCTCGCGTTGCACTAGCGTGGTCGGCAGAAAGACAAACAGGCGTCACTGGGAGTCCGCATTTCAGGGCTAGCTTGCCGGAACCAACCAAACGACGCCATTTTGATCACGTGCCTTAACCGGCCAATAGTAGCGCGCGCTGCATGCTATCTTTTTGTTTGTTTTTTATGGGGAAGGCGGAGCGCACAGGGTTGCTTTCCGAAAGAAAAAATAAGCCGAAAACGCGCGCTTTCGAACGAGACCAAAATCGCCGCGGTGGAGCGCGTAGTTCTCATGCGCCGGGCGATCGAAATTGGGTGTCGTTTGTCCACAATTTAAAGGGCAGTGGGTGTGGTACTGCATTTTTTAATCGCTATAACTTCATAAATACGCGGGGTATAAGGATGAAAATTTGCGTGCAGATGCGGAATAGTGCGAGGAATACGAAAATGAAAAAATTGAAAATCCGATTTTCAGGCCGATTTTCGGTGCCAAAGAGCCGTGTCCCCCCTTAACAACATTTCTTAAGAGTATACCTGCCTCCGTAAAAAAAAAAAAAAAAAAAAAAAAAAAAAAAAAAAAAAAAAAAAGCAAAACAAACGCGCTGTGCTGCAATGAAATACCTTAAATTTACAAATCTTACTGCAAGTGAAAACATTCTATAAAAGGCACAGCTCGTCACGGTATTCGTCAATAGGGACCGCTTCCTTGAAAGTTGAGCGGTTAAGGAGGAGGTTGGTTTAATCACGGCTGAGTTTGCTGAACAATAACAGCGACTATCGCCTCCAGCCTTCTACATGTCGCGTTGCGAAGGGAAGAAGATTATACGGGAAAAGTGCGAAGCAGTGAAAAGAATTACGGGGTACGCTAGGGTGAAAAATTGGCAGCAATCCTGATCAAATGCCTTCGCAAAGCATTCTGATGTGGAGCACGCTAAAAAAAAGCAGACGGCCCTCCCTTTCCCCAGAGAGCTCCTCGACATTTTAACCATTCGTCGAGATTATGAGACAAAACAAAACACACACAAAAAAACACTTTATGAACGAATGAATGAGCTATAACAGCCCTTAAATGCGTTTCCTTGTTTCTATGGTTCCCTCACGCTGACTGTGAAGTCTTTTATTTTGAATAATGAATTCGCGCGACGTGTTTTCTAATGTAATCTAATTAATTTCTCCTAACTTTGAAAGGGTGAAGGGGCTTTTAAATCACAGGGTGTGTTGAAGAGAAATAATCGCGATATTTGCTTAGGTTAGGTAAAGGGGCTCAAGTAATTTTTGCCATGCCTTCCGATTTCTCTTCTCCTGTCGATACAATTTGCACAAATGCATCCACAAATTGCGTCTCTCTATTTGACGGAAAAGAACCACGAAGCTGTGTTTTATGGCAAGAGCAATATTAGCAGATCCGAGGCATTGCCGCTTCCTTGAACTAGAGGCACTCAAAAGAAGAAATCTCAAGCATATATGAGATCAAGCAAGGGTAATAAAAACAAACTAAACAAAAAAACAAGAGAAAGAATAAAAAATGAAACCCACCCTAAGAAAAACAAAGATGAAGAAGAGACAGAATGGAGCAAAGAAAAAGAGAACGAAATAAAGAGAAGAGAATGAAAGCGAGCAACAAAAAATTAACTGGGTTTTAGCTTTAGTTAAACCCGGTAGGTTGCGCAAGCAAAGGCGACGTAACTTCTTCTTCCTCTTCTTCTTCTTCTTCTTCTTCTTCTTCTTCTTCTTCTTCTTCTTCTTCTTCTTCTTCTTCTTCTTCTTCTTCTTCTTCTTCTTCTTCTTCTTCTTCTTCTGCTTCTTCTGCTTCTTCTTCTATTCCTTCTTCTTGTTCTTCTTCTGCGGCGCGTCGTGGCTACCTACCGGATTTACCCGACGGCTTGAAGAGGGGCACCACATGCAGTCGCTCTAAAGGTCAACCGTGGCTACCGGCCGGGTTTACGTGAAGAGCTGAAAACTGGTGTAGTATTACTTACGCAATAAAAGAAGAAAGCAAATTAGTAATAAATGAACGGAAAAGGAACAGAAGAATAAGAAAGGATGTAAATAGAGAAACAAATTAAAAAGAGCGAAGGAAGAACAGAGAAGGAAGTAAAAAAAGGAAAACAATAAGGGAGGAAAGTAACAAGGATAGAATGAAGAAACATCACACAAATACAAATTGGTAACGCGATTATTTGGGGTCTAACTGTTGTGTGGTAGCTAGCAACGTTTTGCAGAAATATGTTTTTATTTTACAATCCGCATTTAGCCAGAACTACACTGATGCTATGAAGTGACCTTATTTTGAAGGATCCTTGCAGCAATAGGTGTCAAGCGTTATGTCAGTTTATACTCGCTTTTTAGACCGCACGAGTGCAAGAATTCTACACAAATATAAGGGCTCCAAAAATGATGAAACGCTTGCGTGGTACATAAGCATGACGCAGTCTCTTGTTAGCGTATACCAGCTGCTCACGACTACGAAAAGCGACAGAGATGTATCTCAAAAAAAAAAAAAAAGCATTCCACGCATTACGTCTGTGTTTTCTTGCTTCGTGTGGAACAAATGAAGGGATTGGCATAGCTCACATACCTTCAGCTAACTTTTGAGCCAATGGCCGTTATTACTCTTCCTCTCTCCTTATTTGTCTCTATCTATCTGTCTATCTATCTCTCTCTTTCTATCTCCCTATTTGTTTATTTTTTCATGGCATCAAAGGAAAATGAAAAAAACGTCACAAAAGAGTCCGTCAACATCAAGCTATAGGAAATAATAAAATTTTATAGCATGGAATACGGCTGACAATCAAACAAACATTTGACTTTTTTCTGAATGATTCATTTTGCCTCAGACTGGAGTCGTTTCAAAGCCGGATTGCTTTTAGCGTGTCACTGTTCATTTCCTTAGCCTTTAACAACGAACCTCTCTGCCAAGTGAGCGGAGTCAGACTTCCACTCCTCACAAAGCTGTAGCGAGAAGCGTGAAAAGCTCTGTATTTTGCATGATGCACCAAGGGGATGCGTGTTCTGGGAACTCAAAAATTTACGACCCTGGCTTGTTATTTTTCTCCAAGAAGCCGTTCATCCTTAAAAAGCAGCAAAGTGTAGAATTATATAACACTATTATATGCTTCTTTAGTTAACCTTTATTGCGCGAAGTGCACCAAACATTTATAAGCGAGGGCAGCCATTTGCATAATTTATTTATTTCCTTCACTTCCGCCTTCCCAATTAAAACAAAATTTTTAATAAAACATAGAAGCTAATCTTAGATGAGATTTTGGTATAACACTTAAGACTCTTAAGCTTTCGAAACAAAGTCTGCCGAAAACAAGCAAAAATTCCTAGTTACAAAGACAAGTCAAAAAGGAGGGATGGAAATGAACAAACCGCATACCAGACTTCCCCTTCTACTTCGTTTTTGTAGCGAAAGCTATACTGCGGTAGGTTTTCAAGACCTCGGGTGGCCGCAGCTACGTCGTGAAGAGGCGTAGCTAAGGTCTCCTCGTAAAAAAATCAGCCTGCTCCTAGATTTGAATTCACGTTACCCCTATGCCACGGGTTAATGACGCCTGTTGTGGATCCTTGTTTGGGCATGTACACTTTGATGTTCGCTCATCCTCTAATCCTTTCAATTATAACACTGTTATCTATCACACATTCATTAGCATACTGTCGTATGCTACTCTGTTATAAGAAAGACCATACCAAATATATATCTTCAAACAAAAGCTGTACAACGCGCCCGTGCGGCCAAAGAGCAGCGTGTCTGACTCATCGCGCAAGGGTTCGCGAATATTTGGGTTCTCGCATATCCGGTCATCTGAAAGCAGAAGCCCGTGTTTTCACTTGAGCCATGTCATGCGGTCTTGGAACGGGGCACAACCAACAGGCCAGTCAGTAGAAGGCCGTGTCACCTGCTACCCCCTCTCCCCCCCCTTGTTACGTTTCGTTCAGAACGTCGATAATAAGGGATTTTCTTCACAACGGGGCCTTTGCCGCTATGGCGTTAAATGAAGCTCGATTTCAAGATGTAAAAGGGATTTAGTTTGCCATGATCCGTGATCCGCTACCATGTTCCGGGATCCGTTACCGTGATCCGCCACCACGCGATGAACTGCGCATGCCCAGAACTCCTTGACGCCGATAGATGGCGCCAGGTACTGGATATCGGCACATAGACCTGCCGCGTCGGGACCAATCAGCTTGTGCGCCCCGCCCACACGTTGTAGAAAGTTACGGTGGCGGATCGCGGTTCACGGTAAACTATATCTTTCTATAGCCTAGTACGGAATTTGGTTCCATAGGAGGAAAAATAAATCATAGCTCATAAATTTGTTGCTGCATCATACCTGAACTTTCAATATTTAGTGACGCACGAATAACATATTCGGCTATGGTCGAGCTCTAAAATGGGATATGAGTGGCTAATAGGCCTTCAATAAAATGATTTCGCTTGCTGTGCAAAGGTAGATGAAAGCGAAAGATTGCCTTAATGTAGTTAACAGGATGTAACGTCTCAAAGTGATAGCGGCTATTAGGGGCGCAGCATTAGCCAGGTTCTGAAATCGCCACCACCGGCGGTTGTTTAACTTGCGCTGACATCACCACAATGCACGCGAGTTCTGTGTTTCGGCTCCGCGGAATCCCGAAAACTGCGGCAAGGATCAGCAGCTGAACGTCCTAGCCATAGAACCACTGGAGCTTAGCCTTCAAAAATTAATATGAACTGCAAGCTGCCATTAGGTTTCTACATAATTCTACAAATTTAGTGAATGTTTTCTATCAAATATGCTCGGAAAGGCTGTAGTCATAAAACGTCCTAGGCACATAGTGAATAAACGTTCAAGGTGGAGATGATAAAGACCACCTTAACCACAACACGTGCAGGTTCCAAATCTGAGCGCGAAGAAAACGAAGAAATAGAAGAAAATTGCCTCCGGCGATCCAGCACCAAGTTCCAAGCTCAGTGGTATTGACATAGCAATAACTTCTATCTACACTCTTCTTTGTATAGGGAGCCAATTCTCTAACAGAATCATACCATCGGGCTCACAGCGATCAGGCCATCCCTCGCAGAGCGTTTGCCCTTTCCTGTCGCTAAAAAACCTCTCCGCGGTTGCACTGATTTCATACTGAAACAATATATAAGGCCAAGAATGGTGCACGCGCTCAAAACACTCATAAAATTTGTAGCGCGTAAGAACCTTGTATAAAACTGATATGTAATGACAGAGTAGGATGTTCACTACATTGGAGAACAGTTTTCAAGCGCCATGCCTAGAATGGCAGAAAGAAAAATATGAAAGGCAGGAGTAATAGCATTAGAAAATGATTTAGGTGGTCAAACGAGGCTCTGTGCCACTTTCGCCTTCTTTTAGGGACCATTAGTTGCGCCAGTAGTAGCAGCGTGGCAGAAGCGTTGCCACCTTGGCTGTGTATCCTTCTGTCACAGAAATATATGAACATATTTTAGGGACATTCGACTTCTGCGAAGCAGATGTAAACAAGGTAGAAATTAAAGCTGTTTGCGGATCAGATTTTGCTGCGTTTAGAAAAGTTGTGCTATATACCTTTCTCACCTACGTTTAACTAGTATTTTTTTTTTTTTTTGCTAAACTCTAGGCTAGATTTTAGTTCGATTTAAAAACCATAGCTTCAACTAAAGATTAAATAATGAGCCCTTTGGAAACTTTAGAATAGTTAAGGTATCAGCACCGATTAAGACACTCGCTTCCTTCCCCTTTTGACCGTTTGATACACGCTTTACGTTGTGATACAGAGACAAATATGAAAATTTTTGTTTGTGCACTGTAACCATACATTCCAAAATTTATGAATGACTCAAGATCTCTAGGAGCTCGTGCAAGACGCACACTTCTATGATCCTGAAATTGTCGTCATATTTAAAGAAATGATTTACATCCAAATCATCATGTATTTTGTCAAATCTAACGACGTTACCTCCACTAAACCTCAGCTACACTCTCGTTTTATGAAGCACCCTACCTCAAAGGAGGACCAAAATTGGAACAGCGCTACAAACGTAGTTACCTTTCAGACACCAATACAATAACATTTCTTTTCAAATCAGGCGAGTAACTGATGGCGTACATTATCAAACGGTTGGTTTTATGCACGTTTGCTTACCTTGCGGCGAAGGGTGTCCCATATGGCGTCCAAGCTACCACCTGGAACAGACTTTATTCAGTGATGTACAAGAAGCGCCTGATTTGCGACCGAGAGAACAGCTATTTCATTGTCCGCTACATACTTTTCACACATCACACAAAATTCATCACACAAAATGATGAGGTAGAATGATGGCGCAACCTTTTAGACTAATGATTAAATGTTTAGTTATGTGAATCACTGGTTGTGGTTTGCTCTGCCAATTATCCACCTGAGCTGATGTATATGTCGCATTAAGATCCTCCCGACTAATTGTCACATATAAGAGGCCAAATACAGAGGCTTTTTGCGAAAGCAAAGGAGACGACGACGGCAAAAAGGATTACGTGGACCAACGATGGATTGAGAAGATGAAGAAGGAGTAGTCGGGGAAATGGCAAGCGCTTATTGGTGAACAGAAGACGCTGAAGACGACGATAAGGCTGACGTGTATCAAGGCGGAGGTTATAAAAAGGCGCGATATGGAGAGGCGAGGGGATGGAAGCCAGAGAAGCGGAGGCTCCTGGAGGTGAGGGACGCCTTGGCTGGGAGTGAGCAACGCCGGCTGCTGTACCAGCGCCTTTATGTTCTACGACAGTGCACCGTAGACTCCCTGCTGTTCTCAAATCGGTTCCGGGGATTGAGCGATTACTCAGCCACCTGCTACGTCCAGGGGGCACCTCCAAAGCTCTTACCACAGTCCACCTACATCGCCCAGGAGGTTCACCTTAACGCCGCCACGAACGCCAACGTCGCTTCAGCCCAGGCTTCAAGCCGAGTCGTCCGTTGCGGCCAACAAGACCAGCTGATTGCAAGCCGAACGCCACCTCGACCCCGACGCCATTGCCGGGACCCACGAAAGCTTGAAAGTGGAACTCTGTCTCTTAGTGTGAAGCATCGTGTCTATTATCAGTAATTGTAGGCTGTGTTAGTTTTTGTTAATTTTGTTTGCTTGTTAGTCTGCGTGTGTGTGTAATAAATGTGCGTCTAGTTCGTGCTTTCGGCCTGAGCGTTCTCCGGAGATCCGTGACACCAATCAAAATAAAATTGTCATATCCAGCAGCGGGACTTTGGTGCAATGACAAGTTAAATGCTATCATATTCAGAGGGTGCGAACAGTACATCGGAGCAGCACTGTATAACAACGCGCTGTGGATTATTTTCTTTCTTTGTTTTGATTTTTCAAATATCATCC
>NC_139349.1:38934538-39194538 GCF_055883805.1 Amblyomma maculatum | reverse complement strand
ACATTATTTACAGAAATATAAAGGCATTACCTTGACGTACCGAAGAAAGATATGGTCAAAATAATTCTAAGGACCAAATTAATGGTCAGCACTGGGACAGTTTCATGTACTCGAACATTTATCGGCTCAATTTGAGATTGAGTAGTACAGACCAAGGGAGTGCTAAAACGATGCCAACTTGCCAGAAAGGGTACCTCTGGCTGGCGAAGAAAAGTCAGTCGTGACCTATATGCGACTCTAAACCTCCACATTAAAACCGTTTAGATTCAGAAGGTGAAGTATTGGAATAAGAGATGAAATCCTCGCTTCAATGTAGAAAACATTGCTAGCCACAAATTTTGAGTGTTCCAAATAGAGGCGCTGTACCTCCCGTCTTAAAGATAGAAGGGGTCGCAGCTTGTACGCAGGTGCAGCAGAAAATAAAACAGCTAAATTTCAAGATTGGGTGAACGTGAGGTTTATAAATAATTTGGAGAGAGTGTCTTCGCATAGTAGATTGAGGGCTGCTCCTCCTGCGCAACATGCCTACCACCTGTTCTCTCTTCACAGCAACTTGATACGTATGTGTCCGCCAAGAAAGAGACAAATACCGAATGTTAAGCCAAGGAACTTAATTTAGTGCACTTGATGAATTGCATGACACCTTGAGCACCTCCGCAATGGAAGAGAGGAACGCGAACCAAATAGAGCGCCCCGGGCTATAGCCAATTTAGCAGGGTTCAGGAAATGTTTATCAGTGAAGAAACGCGTAACTCGGCCATGCAGAACTATTTCAACAAATAATTCTGGGTTTGAGGTTAAACAAATTGGCCTAGTGTTGCCCATTGGTAGTGACGATGGCAATCGACGCCCCCACAAAAGAAGACGTCCAGAAGCAGTTGATCTGGAATGAGGGTGGCCGACCATGGTGAGTTCCCTCAGCCGAGTGATGACGTCGACATAAGCCCCATAGACAACTGATAAACAACATCATAAAAGCAATCAGCAATAAAGGCAAGAAATCAGCAAGCAGCCACCATCCGGTCGTCATCACCACATTCAAAAGCCGTGGGCAAGGGAGATTTAAACCTGGTACTGGCCCTTTTCGCGGCGTCCGCGTCTTGGTACGTATAGCTCGCAGGGAATGTCTTCGCCTCCCTACATATCCAAGCTCATGAGGAGGTTTAGCGATGGCAGGTGGTCTTTAAACTCCTGGAACACTCAGACCTGTGGCGCTTCCCATATATGAGCGAAACGTCTAGTGTCATGTGGTCTTTCTGAGCGCTGGGAAATGCGCAAATCGTCCTTCACGAACTGCCGATAGTAGGAACCCGAAAGCACAAATCCGGGGACATCTTTCTAGTCTGCAAACTGCGGAAATCGCATGATAGTACCTATCTTTTTTTCTGGGTGGGAAGTAGAGCAACCGTGGTGAGGATGTGGTCCACTAATAGGAGTTCCTTGCAGACGACGAGACTCGTCTCCGACTTGAGGGTAAGTCCAAATGATTTGGATGCTTGGTCCTTAAGGGTCTTTAGCCACATTTTTAACAAAGGAGACGACTCAGTTAGGAAAGCTGAGCAAAGTGTGCATTTTAGGTCCGCGAAAGCTACTTATATTATAAGCTGGAAAGTTGTGGAAGGGAGCCAAGAATAAGTGGCATCACGCTTAGCACGAAGGGTACTATAGTCCAAGTGTGAGTGTGGCAACATTTTCTCGATCTTTATCGTTCACTTTAAATTTGTTGTGACAGTGTTACATTCCCTGTTATCCAGAAAATATGGCATCGGAGCTGGCGTTCTGAGAAAAAAATAAACATTCCCCTAGCAGGAGGTAATTATCAGGTAGCATGGCCCGGAACTGATTTGTCCCCAACTTGTGTGACGTTACAAGACCTCATGACACGGCAGAGTTATCAGAAGCAGCCCAATCAGGTAGCCTCCTTGAAATGAGAAGCGAATCCTCCGCGACTCTTGGATCTCTGGTCAGGCACGACGCTCGTGTAAGCCGCACAGGCAAGCTCGTACGGCTCGGTTAAAGCGGGCCTTTATGTCTACATCGGATGATCCTTTACAGAATGTAGTTGCTCAGAAATGCACGCTAATGACTACGTGCGGAACACGTAAGGCACAAAGTATTGATTAACCGAGTAACAAAGTACATGCACGCGAAAGAGGGTGCGCAAGGGAAGCCACAGATAGCAGCCATTGCCGGTATCGCGTTATACCCTTATATGCAGACCATAAGTGCAAAATTATTTTTTTTTTCTGTAACTCCTTTTGAACTCCAGCTACAAGTATTTCTTACAGTGGAGTCAGTGTGTATAGCGTCACTGAAAGAAATCTTCCTTTGTTATGCCCTTCAATCGGCAGACATCAATTTTAGAAGAAAAATGCGCCGTCTTTCTTAAAACTGGTGCCAAGTGCTCTTAAGTGGCCTGAGGATATCACTCTGCAGAATTTTCTCCTACCTAATTTCATGAAACCCTGGCTTCAACTCCTAGTAGCGGCTACAGCAAAGATTTATATTTCTTCAATTATAATATGCTGCCTAGTAATTGATTGATTTTTGTTGGAACACGCCGACCAAGAAAACGACTATGGTTATCAGCGAAGACGGTCGTAAGCCTCATCTTGGTTATCGGTACGACTATGAAGGTCTAAAGTTGAATTTGGCGCGAAAATTTCGCTAGACGTTTCTTTATTCGGTGATTTTCGTGAAGAGGATGACAACGGTGTCTTGCGGACGCTCCTCTTTTCTGAGCACCAATTCGTCGATAAAAGCTGTTGTCTCTTCTCCAGAGGAGTGGCTCCTCAAGCGGCGCAACTTTGTCATTAAGTTATTAAATGCAATTTTGTTCCTATTAACTATACACGCCTGGAATAACGTAGGAATTGAGTGAGCAAAAAGGAAAACGTTCTAAAGACAGAAGAAACATACAATAATGAAAACGCGGGCATGTTAAATTGGCAATGCCCTCTTTGCTACATTGCACGTGGCGACACTGGCTACCTGCATAAAAAGAGGGGTATAATGGGATAAGAAGATCGATAGACCAGAGGACATCATTGGGCGTGTTCGTGGGGACCGCTAGTTGATTGAAACATAGGACACAAACTGAAAATTTATAGTCCGGATTTAAAACTTGTGTCTTTAGAAGCGCTCCATAGCGCTATAAAACACGCTTATATAACGGCCGAGCATCAAGCACGTCTAAGCGGGTCACTACCATGCCCTGAGATGGGCGCCAGAAAAGGCGCCCTGAAAGCAGACCGCACACATCGCAAGCATAAGACAGACTAACCCTCCTCTCTGTAAGCGTGGAGAACTTTTATATCGCTATTTCCCTTCCCGCTTCTTCCCCATGCAGATAGTGGAGACCATCTGCGACAATACTTTGATGATTCATCACAGGGTTTCTTGGTGTCTTTCTTGTCAGGGGAAGGTTGGGGCGACAGCCGCAGGATTTTAGCTCCAGTTAGGCGACAAGACCCCAAACGGCGGTGCAGTGCATCTAGGGACACTTGTTCGCGTTCAGTGCAGCTGCAGCACTCACATGCTGGAGATCCTGTTATTGCGCTATGGTGGGAGCAAACATTTGTATGTACCCCTTTCAACCACAGGTGACTCAAATGCGTTGCAACAAACTGGGGAAGACAAGATTGTAGCTAAAGTCTTGAATTGGGCTTGTTGATGGTAGTACATATTGATAATCGGCAGCGCGAAGGGATACGGGCTCAGATTGAAATTGAAAGAGTCATCATTGAGGCATTGCTGATTACCGAGGCTGGAGACCAATGTGGCAGCACACTTTGAGTGTTTCTTTCTGACAAGGAGTTGGGTTTTTTAGAACGTTGCTAGAGATGTTCCCGCTTCTGCTTTGTAGTTTTGACACTGTCTTCGCGCTTCTGGTTTTTTATGGTTTAATTGTGCCCGTGGCTGCCGATCCGGTGCCTTTAGGTTTGACTCAGCTTTCGCTCCATCTGATTTTTTTTTTCCTTGCTAGTTCTGTTGTTTTTACTTTTGACTCTGTTTTTGCTTCGATCGTTGAGCTGTTAGTTCTGTTGTTTTTATTTTTGACTCTGCTTTTGCTTCGATAATTGGTCTTGACTGCGCTTGCGCTGTGTTTTGTTATCGTTGGTAACGCGGCGTCCCATACATTGATTTTTATCGTCATTGTGTGCGTCGGTTCAGGATACGTTTAGCTGTGTAGCGATCTTAAACCGCTTCAGATAAGGGCCTTTAGATGCAATGAAAGAATGACGTTTCTTGGTTGATAATTTTGTTCCTCTTGTTCTCATGATGTCACGTGGGTTATGGTTTGCGTTCATAAGCTGCTCCCCGCTTTCAATAAATCTGTTAGTCAGCGCCTGTCGTGTTGTGTGTTGTCCGTGTCTATTCGCGCTGCTGATTATTAGTAACATTGTAGCTTCAGTTGTCGGAATTGATCGAGGTTATGTAAACGGCATCCCGAGTCCCCTGGGATATCCTACGCGACCAAGACCAGGGCCGGCTTGCACGATGAAGTCCGAGCTAAGCCCAGACAGAAACGGTGTCTTTAGTAAGACCAGACTTCTTTAAGATGGCTCGTGTTCCGAACGCCGAAAGCTTCGGTTCGGCTCGTGTTCACCAGAGTGGCTTCCCTGAACGCCCTCAGCAACCACTTAGGGCATTTTACCTCGTAATACAATCTTAAGGAGCAAAAAGCAATGACACGGATTTTACACAGTGCAAGATTGACTGAATGTTTGCATCTTACAGCGAGAACAGGGCAAGCGCATCTCTGTATTTTCCTAATTTATCTACTTAGGAACCTGACGTCCTTGTATCTTAAGACGGCAATAGAGTCGTAATCGTACAAGCGAATTATTCAAGTCGGGACTGACATCCAATCTTGACTCTAGTCTTAGGCGGCCTGTCCTTTAGATTCCAGTTAGGTCTGGATTTAGCTAAGACAGTCTTGAGATCGTTTCGTGCAAGTGGGCCCAGGTTACGGATAAATATTCGTAAATATCCTAGATGCCGTAGAGTATCGGATCTTTTCAGTGTAATTGGGTTATAGGGTAGCCTACTGGGCATCGCCTAGTTAACCTCCCTGACTTTCTAATCTTATATTACTCTCTCCCTCTCTCTTTCTTTATGGCATTGGGGCGACAAGAGAATTTTTACTTCGTCTTACCGGATGAAAACCGTGAGTGGTTGTCGAACGTTATTAGATCAGTGATAGTTTCCCTTGGCCTCTCAGAAATGATACATACTTTGCATTTAGGTCGAAGAGCTATGCTCAACAGAAATCTGGTGAAGTTCTTTCTGCTGCGCCCTGATGAACCTCAGAAAGCGCATGTGTCTGCTGACAGCCACTATTTTCATGCATCGCTCTCATTTGGTGATAACTGATAAGGCAGCCTCCAACACTGTGAATAAGTGGACCGCGCTAAATTGGTTTTTAAGTTAGAATACAGCGAGACTCGACAAGATGTAGAACACAGCGTTCTGTATTCTAAATATGAAGTCACTCCCACTCGCCAACTGGGGCGTCACCTTGCAGTACCAAATGTCCACCGCTTTCTCTAGTTAAATAACGAATGGTTGGTCATTTGCAGGCAATCCCATCATCTGACAATGAAGCCAGTATTTTTGAGGTCGTAGCTAGCTACTTTATGACCAGTGACTCTGGCTCTTGTGTTTCACGTTGATATTGGAGTCGGTAAGTATTCGTTAAGTATCGCTAAGTATTCGAGTCGTGGAAGAGGCGCATTGGTAATTCATAGCTCGTCGTCGTGGCCAAGTTTCTTCCTTAGCCGGTAGCTGTCGGGTTTACCTTCTGAACACTTTGAGCTCGTTACGTGCCGCCGACGAAAGGCTTTCCTGAACCCATCTCGCTCTTCCTGAGAAGACGGTCTGGTTGCCGCCGACTTGATCAACCAGCGAAGACTGGTCACGCGCGTGCGATGCGTGAGGTGGAGGCCAGAGTTCTCCGGAACATAGGAAGCCTCTCAAGATGCAAGAGCGGCATTTTGTAAAGTTGATTTATTTACCTCTTAAAAGCCGCTCCTTTTAATTTCTCTTACGATGCCGGGAGGCCTGACACGGTCTCGGCCTATCTGTGCAGAGAGACGCGACGCGTTATATTCAGAGCTATGTGGGGACTAATTCTGCATGGATAAACCTGTCCACTCTTTCCTGGGGTCGCTGTCCACGGCTTGCAAACAGCGCGTTGGCTGAAAAGCAAGGCAGAGCCGTTTGCTTGTATTGAAGCGCAGAAAGACGTGATTGGCCCACCGCAGGAATTCTCACAAGACGGCTGTGAAGAATGCTTAATTCGTCCCGTAAGCTATAGGCTTTGCGCTTCACATGTGAGAGTAGCGGGATCGACAGGGTGCCATGGGACGGCAAAAGAACTGCAGCGATAACTCTGGACGTCGTGTCATGGTCTGGGAATGCGCTCTTCGGCAAGGAAATGGCTTGTTGAATTGTTTTTCATTGGGGAAGGGAGGGGGGAAGAGTGGGAGTCATTAAGGCGCGATGCGTCAAGCGCATTCTATGGAGGAGAAGGGGAGTGGCTGCTTCCGGCCTACGACTACTAGGTCATCGCCGTTTGCGACGGCGGCTAGTGTACCACCGGATTTGTATCTGTTGTAGGCCGTCATTGCACCCATCACGACGGCTGTTGCGACGGCTGTTGCGACGTGCGTCTTTCTTCTCTATTTTCTCTTCTGTCCGCATGAGGCAGCGGAGGGGGCTCAGTTACAGAGCCAGTAGCAGGCCCGTGCTTTTTCTCTTTCTTCTTCCTGCAGTCGCAACAAGAACAACAAAAGCATTCTATGTTCCTTCGTGCCGGACGTCCATGAGTAGGGCTGTTTCGAGCCGTGAGGAGTCTTGCAATGCCTACGAAGCCTCGCGGACAATCTTGCGAATAAACTTTTGTAGTTGATCACTCGCAGTTGTCATGGAGTACCCCGATTCAAACCCGACCGCAGCGGCCGCGTTTCAAAGAAGGCGAAACGCAAATGCATTCGGTGTCATGCGATATCAGTGGCGTTAAAGGTCTCCAGGTGGTCGAAATTATTTCGAAGACCTCTAATACGGCACCTCTCTCTCTCTTTCTGTCCGTCTCTCCGTGAACTTGAAGAGAAGGAAGAGAAGGTGGCGATGACCGCATTACGCGACTTAACAATGAAGGTGCGGAGCGGCCGCACAGATGCAGCCAGTGAGAGAATGGGGCATGTCAAAGTTGCGAACATCGCGGCCGTCACTGGGCAGCGTTGTACAAGCGTGTGTTACTCCGGGCTGAGCAGTCGTGTGTCACTCGCGCGTCCTCAACTTCGGCATCTCTCCCCTTGCATTAGTCACTCCTTAGCCTTCACGGACAGCAGACGTGTATGCGCGGTGATCCCTGGACCTCGGCTCCAGTCCACCCGCCGCGTCATGAAGCAGCTGCTTACCTCCGCGCCTTAACTGGCGCTCGCCTTCAAGCGTATTTCCCTGCTCTTAGATTACCTTTCTTCGTCCTGGAGACCTTCTTTCACTCCTCGGAATGTGAGTGATGCCGAAACTCTGAAGCATCTGTTTTGCTCATGCCCTACATTCTCCTCAAATCTCTCTCTCTCTCCCTATGATCCCACCAAAACCTTTCGGGTGCAGAGCAGTGAATTCCTAAGAGGGATGCAATACATTGTGCCTATTTTCATTCATCTGTAATAAGAACCACTGAAGATTGTGTAAGGAAAGCTGAGGACGCGGCTACGCCGCGCATTTGCTGTAAGTCGCAATGGACAAAGCCGAGCCGTCTGGCACTGCGGCGCAGGTTCGACGTGCTGAAATACAACGGTTACGAAGACAGCGGGAACATCAATGTACTGATTCTGATACAGCAACTAACGGCGCACGACGTGTAAAATGCATGAAAAGTATAGTAGCGATAAGCTATGCACATACTTCGCATTTTATTAAGTATGCAAATTGGTTATAATTTATTTTTTGCAATACAAATATTTCTTCTTGTTCGCGCTATTCTTGAATATTTTGTGCATGTATGTAAGTATCAACTACGAGCAATCGGCACCAGACTCTCGAAGAGCTAAATTACATCGCTACAGTTTTATGTACACGAACCCTGATCTTGGCTCTTTTCTCGCTGTGATCAGTTCTTCAGAAAAGGATTAACATAGGTTAGATAGCCAAATTAGCAGATTCTGAATGGCCCTGGCATTGACCGCTGAAACATCTACGCCGTCACAGCAGCAATGAAGGTCGGTACACGCTCGTGGCCGATAAAACGGGAGCTAAAGGGGGAAGAAAAAAACACATTCGAGAGTGCCCGTAAGCACTTTATTTCAGTGTTTATATTTTTATAACGCAAGAGGAAGAAAGAACACTTTCGCTGGCCCCTACGGATTTAGGTCATGAATGCTGACAAGGGAACGCGTCGGACCAATCTCAAGGTGGCGCGCGTATATATAGGAACTAACCTAGATAGGTCCTGTCTTCTTTTTTGGCCAGCCGCGTGGTCGAGCGGCCGCGCTGGCGGCCCATACGCGCACGCGGCGTCCTTGAACGAGCTGGGAGGAAAGCTCCTTTCTGTCAAAGAGACCGCAGGTGAGCTTTCAGGTCACTGCCCTATCAAGTACAGTAATATTTTATCAGTACTATCTATCAGGTTAAGTTACTATCACCTTGTGCTCTGTTCCACTTTGTCGCATAATTAATACAGTTCATAAAGGATATTTAAAGCGTTTTAACGCGCCTCCTATTTTTTTCCCTAGAAACCGGTTTTCTGGTTTGTGTAGGCGCATATTTGATGTGCCCTGGACGAATTCAGTTGCACTTCCATCGCTTATAAACGCGATTAGTGATGCCACCGACAACGTTACTGGTAGTCCCCCCCCCCCCCCCCCCCCTCCTTCCACCCCCGTTGAGATCGAGTTTTTACATTCGTTAGACAAGCACTGTAGATGTCCGTTAAGCCACTGTATATCTGTGCAGTCGAGCGAACATGATTAAAGTGGCATGCGATTGTAATTATTATGACACGTGCGAAGTTCATGTTAGTGAGGACACCGTCTCAACGAACATTTCTGTCCTCGCGTTCAGTAAGCAAAAGAAGCTGCGGAGCGTGGATGTGTGCTCGTTACTAGTATATATAAAGCTAGTTCTAAAAATCATTTTCAGTATGCAAATTTTCAGCGTGCCTTTCAGAATAGCTAAAACCTCACCCTTTTACTCGCTGGACTGATTATACGATTATACGCACGTGCACCAAAGGAGGAAAGATCTGGTAGCGCGAAAGCTTCGCTAGCTTTCACAATAACCAGAAAAACATGCATTTTGATTCATCTGCGTAAACATTGCAAATGTATGCGCACCTTTGTAGTGACTTCCAGACGCATATGGTCACACTTATTAAATGCGCACCGAATATGTCCGTGTTTCGACCAATACAGAGGTTCACCACGGATTCTCTGAAACATCCAGTTTATGTTTTTAGGCTATTCCGCCCCTCACGTCAATGTTTGCATACTTTTGAGGTGTTGCAGTGACATACCCGACGATGCATGCGAACCATGTTCACGACCGAAGGACATTCGTGTTTCACTGTGATGTATCTGTTTAGTTTTGTCACACGCCTCGGTGTACAAATGACTTTTGCATCCGGCTTTTGACCTCAAAGCTGCGAGTCTGACCATGACCGCAGCGTGTAACCTACGCGTAGATTTGAGACGTCCAACAACACATGTGATGTCATTTTTTTTTCTGTCCTCACAGACGCCGAAAATTCATTAATTACTGGCTAACTTGAGCTAAACATATGGATGTAAGTTGAAAACGGAAATAGGCAGGAAGAAGCGCGTAACGTATCAAATTTCTTGATGAGTGAAGGTTAGATTGAAACATAGCGAACTAAGCAAAAACTGCAAACTACTGCAGATTGTGAAACCTTTCTTTAACGGTTACTAAAAGAATACTGGCGTTCATTGACAGCAACCTTAGGTAAGCTTTTGAAGGTCTTTCATGAATGAATGAATGAATGAATGAATGAATGAATGAATGAATGAATGAATGAATGAATGAATGAATGAATGAATGAATGAATGAATGAATGAATGAATGAATGAACGAACGAACCACATAACCAAAATACTGAGAAATAATTTAGCCAGCCTTCTTATGCTCTAAGGAGTTAGACTAGTGATAAAAAATATGAGTGAGAATAAGGGCATTAAAGCCGTCAGGATAGCTTGAGACTGACATGCTTGGTAGTAAATAGGAAAAAAAAAAATTGCTAGGAAGTGAATATATCAAAATATCAAAAAAATATCGATGTCACAATAATTCTTTGCATTTTTCTTTTTCAGGTTTTCCTTTAGCAATGGACAAGGCTGCTCTACTATTACTTCTGTATCCGGTCTTCTCGTCTTGCGTGCGGCAGGAACCGCCATCTGAGGATATGTTGGCCTACACAAAGTCGGGCATCCTGCGCGGGAGCACACAGATGATCATGGGAAGACCCGTCGACACTTTCTTCGGAATACCATATGCGCAACCTCCCGTGGGAGAGCTGCGTTTTAAGAAATCTGTCCCTGTAAAACCCTGGAGTGGAATTCGCAACGCGACCCGGCTTCCGCCGCCGTGCCTGCAGTCGCCACTACCATTTCCCGTATCTTGGGCGGAGAACAAACTGCCCGCGTCCGAGGACTGCCTCTACGTGAACATTTGGGCCCCACCCTGCTCTCAGGAGGATTGCAACTGCTCCTTGAAAAACATAATGGTAAATATTTACGGAGGCGGATATAGTGTCGGTTCCAGCGACTGGGACGTCTACGATGGCGGTGTCATGGCATCCCGCGGTAACCTGATCTACGCCAGCTTCAACTACCGGATTGGCGCTTTCGGCTTCTTGAACGGCAAGGTACCCGATGCTCCAGGTAACCAGGGGCTTCACGACACTCTCCTCGCCGTAAAGTGGATCAAGGAGAATGCCATGGCCTTCGGCGGAGACCCCGAAAAGATTACGCTCTTCGGCGAGAGCGCCGGCGCTGTGTCGGTGGGCTATTTCCTGGTGTCGCCACTCACCAGAGGCATCGCCCGGAGGGTTATTATGCAGAGCGGCAGTCCTTACTGGAGGATCGGTGACAACACCGACAGCGGGCCTCAGAAGATAATGGACATAGCCAGACAAGTCGGCTGCGCTGAACCGACATCAAGATTTCAGGAGGACTATAAGGCCGTCATACAGTGCTTGCGAAACAATGTGTCAGGAGAGGCGATTTTGGATGCGGTTCAACAACTCTACGGTAAGAAGCACTCAACCATGTTCTTTCCTAGCTACGGCGATGATTTTCTGCCACAGGACCCTGTTAAGAGCTTCGAAAGCGGTGACTTTGACAGCAGCACGCCCGTACTGGTGGGCACCAACAGAGACGAGGGCTCTGTCTTCCTCACCAGCACACTCCCCGAGATATTTCCTCACAGTGGAGTCGTCACGCTGTCGAAGGATGAAGCGAGCTTCTACCTAATCTTCGTGTTCCAGCACCTCATGGGCAAAACGCCAACCGGGGTGAGGGACTTTTATTTTAACCACTTGCAGAACCCCAACACATCGGCAGTGCTGAGAGCTGCGTCGGACGCCGTCGGTGACTACGCTTTCACCTGCCCCGTTAACTACTTCGCCAAGGCCGTGTCTCGTAGGGGCGGAGATGTTTACCACTACTATTACACGTACCGCTCCGCTCGCAGCAGCATGGCGGAATGGATGGGCGTGGCCCATTTTGAGGAGTTCCCATTCGTTGTCGGTATGCCATTCTGGTGTGACTACCACTACCCGGATGAAGAAATCAACTTCAGCAAGGCGCTGATGAACATCTGGATAACGTTCGCCAAAAACGGGTGAGATCTCGAACGACTTGCTTTTATTTTTCACCGCGATGATGAACATACTTTGACGGGATATTCATGCATCAAGATTTTTCGATTTGGAATCGAAGCCTGTACGTTTATTCAGGTTATTACATATCCTTCCTATCAGTGTCACTTCTTGCCAGACATCCCAGCATATCGTCAATACTCTCATATAGTTGCGATGTTTTTTCGCTTTTAATTTACATCAGCTAGAGCTCAACAGTGTGTACCAAACCGAGGACAAAGATTGAGAGGCTGTTAAGCAGTCGGTTACATAAATAGCAGCAGATAAACGATGAAAAGAAAATAGAGGTCGGTTCTGGCTTTACAGTCGTTATTTCCCATATTTGACTTATTTGTACCAAAAACCATGGCTTTCGCATCCAATTCCTCGCCAAACCTCAAAGAAATTTAAAATCTTTAGTGCAAATGGATCATTTATAAACCTTACGCCCTGTTGTGTGACTGCAAGAAATGTTAACCTACATTTTTTTTTTTATCCTAACCTCCTGTTGTCCGCCTTTCCAAAACTTCCGAGAGCACTGCAGAATCTGCAGTGGAGAAATGCGTAAACGTGAGCGTTGTTGTTGCACATGGCATATCGCGCTCCCCGTGTAGAGATTTCACACTGCAGAAATTAGGATAGCAGCTGCGCCGTTGACGACACTATTTTGTTTTTTCTTATTTCTCCTCGATTAAACAACACTTTATACATTTTCTGATCAATTTTACTCATTTTATTTCTGTTGTTTTTTTCTCAAATGCCCAGCTTTCAATCGCAAGAAACACATCCAGACACGTCACACTTCCGGTCAGATGACCCTTGCCACATGTTACGTGACCCGACCATACATCACGTGAATAGAAGTGTGACGTCACATTAGGGCGTCGCCATTACGCTGCGCGGCTATTTCAATTGACTTTTTGGCTATACTTAATTACATAATTACCCAATTTTACCCATACGATTCCCCAAACGAGATTTTCCTTCTTCCATCTAGTCCAATCATTTGTTTATTGGTAACTCATTCGATTACAAGAAAATTATGCACACAACTTTTTGGGGATCGATGCCAAACCTCAAACGTAGACACTTAACGCTTACGTATTAATAAGTGAATGGTGGATAGACAAAACCCTAGAAGTGGACCTCTTAGGCCAAGACTCCGTTTACCGTAGCTATCAGTAAATTGTGCAAACATCTTAGCTGGAAAGGCAAAATTAGGGTAAAGATACTACACATAGTCAAAAGTATAAAATTAATGAGCTGAAATATGCGAATTTCGTGATATGAGGACAAAAACAAGTCTTGAACGTAAGAATATTTGGAGATCTTTCCACAAACTAATAGTTCAGAAGTCTGTAAAAAATCTTTGTGTCACAACTACTTCTTTCCCTCAAAAGTTCTATTATTATCACTGGAATAATGTTCTATCTACTTGAGCTATATAAAAAGCCTACAGGAAGCAGTGCAAACTCCAGTTCATAACAAGACACTTCCTGGTAAAGAAGTTTTAGCACTGTCAACAACTAAACCCTAACAAAGCCTTAAGAAAGTAATATGGCATATATGGCTGAATAATACACGGGCGCTAAAAAAAAAAAAAAACAAAAAAAACATCATGAATGGAAGCAAGATAGAGCCCATCGTTATTAGGGCGTGCCACTGTGGTTGGAAGTCTGTTTGGCCATGCGCCTCTTTAAGATGAACAATCATAAGGATGGAATAGAATTTTGTAGAAACAGCAGATTGAAGTACAATTCCGTCTGCGATCTTGCAAAGGCTGTGTAGTGGGATTATAAGTTAATCTATATAATGTAGTATTAGAGCAGTTCTCAAACTTTTTGTCTCAAAGGACTTCAATAATGACTTAGAGATAACGGAGACCAAACGCAGATAACGGGTAACGTTGCTTCTAAAGGGGCAAAGTGGACAAATTGGAAATTGGTTTGGAAAGACGACCTTTTATAATCAAGCATGAGACAAAGACGCAGCTAATCCCAAACAAATGAACCTACATTGAAGTTTTAGTACCTAACTCGATCAAACGCTTTTTCAAGTCAGATTAGCATTATTATTATTGCTCCTGGGAGTCACAGTAATGCTGAAAACCTGTACGCGCGACACAAAGTTTGAACTGTACTGATCCGCCCCTTATTAAACGGCTGGTGACGTCGAGTCAAAGCAGACATCGCGAACTGCAGTAAATTCGATAGTGGTTGCGGAACCCCCGCAGTCCGCATTAGTAACTGCAATACACTACTGGTTAGGACGAGGTATTCTGGTTACCTCAACCTACACAAACGTAATATTAAACCTAAAAATAGTTTTTCTTCATCATCACTTTTTTTATTATAACTTATGTGACAGTTCGTTAATACCACAAAATTCCAACATCGCTACTGGTCGTGAAAATCTCAAATAGGATAAGGTACATATAACAGGGGAGTAAGCTGAGATCAAAAAGAAGTTCCCACAAGTTGTGCCGCCATCATCAAACTCATTATCGTGGCCAGCATAGATTTTTCTCGCTAAGTCAAAAGTGAGCAGGGTTTGGACAGGCGTTTTAAAAACTTGCGTTAGATAACGTAGCTTTACAAAATTTTGGGCATTTTTGTCAGGTTTCAAAACACTTTTGAGACAATGTTTAAGCGGGAAACGTATGTGAGCGAAAAAGTGAGCGAAGCGACAAGGCGGCGCGGCGAAAGCGATCATGGTTCGCTCCGTCGCCTACTGGGGAAGACGCGTGCACGCGACAGCGCGAACCGAGCGAAACGGCGACAACGCTCTGTGTAGGTTGTGTGGCTGGCATTTGGCTGGCATAGTGCCTTAGTACACCGCAAAACTATTGCCAAATCCAGCAGCAGACATAACGATTGCAAGAATTAACGTTATTTTGCGACAACATGGCAAAGTAAAATGTATTTACAGCAAACCGTATCGAATGTGTGTGAACTTGCACTGTAATCGGCACGAATAGTCACGTGACCCCTTAGTTCTATTGTTGTTTCGGTTGCGATTAGACGTTCTTTGAATCCTTGGCTATCCACCATTGTTCGTACAAAGCGAAATGTTTACGCGGTAATGCACAATCACAATGCAACACAGCAAAATAAAGAAAGCATGCGAAATGAGCGGCAGTGACGTACGGTTACTTCCGGGCGAACGAGCGAAATTTTCTATTTCGGCAAATCCGAGCGACGAGCCAAGCGACACATGCATTTCTGTTCGCGCGAAGGCTTCGCGCGCCGCGTGCCGCCGTCGCGTTCGCGTGAGTTTTCGCGTGCATGCGATTCAGCCTTTAAGCATGAGGAGTTTAAATAAGACGATTCTGAAACATGTTCGCGAGCAGACGCTATTTGAGTGTCGTTTAAAATTTGGGTTTTTGAGTATCCCTTCAGCTTGCGGTTGCAAGATCAAGCATTTAAAATAAGAAGCCGCTCGTAACAAACAGCAGCTTGCGCTCTCATGCACCGTGATGGAACCGTCATGCAACGCAAAAGCTTCAAAACGATCCGGCATATTGCCTCACGCTCGTATGAGTAAACGCGTAACATTACACTTACATTTGCAAATTTCATGACATGTTTTACCTTCCACAACGACAGCTATGCGTGAACTATGGACTGCAAGGCGTGACAAAGAAAACATTTCCGAGACAAATGACATCAAGCGAACTGAACGTTTTTATTTGCTCATTTCCTTATAGGAGCAGCTGTGCAAGTAGTTCAGTGCCACAGGTTTAACGCGCTTGTCTGCTCGCAGCATCTCAACTGTCATTTGTAAAACAACACAGGGCAAATAAAGTGAACAGTAAACACACACGCGTGCCCCCTTTGACGTTTGCTGTACGGAGCGCTGATCATCCACAATAAGCCAGGGAACAGAGCAGATGCCTGTGTGCTCGACAGACGAAATGCTTGGAAGCGCGTAACAACCACAGGGTTAGCTAACTTTAAGACAACACAGAAGAAGTTTGGCACCTATATGACGTTACAGCAGATACGCAACGCCACATACCATCAGAAATGTTTCGGGCGTGATGATTTTACCGTTGTTTACATTAGCCGCCACCAACCAGTTTAATGCAGGCCGCCAACTTCCCGCGATCTACGTTGCCAGGTTCAAACCTTATTCATCGGCCAGATTTAAGAGTATAAATCATCTAACAATCATCAAACATTATGATGATGGCGGAAATCACGCGGTATCCGCTCGGATGCATTGGATGAACGAGCAGCTTTTTTCTAAATTTTGTGCATTATCTCTATGGCATATAAGTAAAATACTTAAATTCTTCGTCAAATTCACCTCAGTGGTCCACAGGTAGAGAAGAGTTCAAGCAGCAGTTGTGCACTGGAATCTTCCAGTCTTTTCTTAATCAGAGTCTTTGAGGCTAAGCTTGACATGCACGGTAGGGATAGTTCTGATGACTGAGTAAGACATGGTTTGTGATCATTCTAACTAGACACACTAAAGCGGAACACTGGACATCGAAAGGCAAGACAAGAAAAGCACAGCGCGCAAAAACTACACAAACAGCCATGGCGCAAGTTATAAAAGTTGATAAAACAGGCCAGTCGCTCTTCGAAAACAGAGGAGTACTTTCAGGCTGGTAGGCGTGATACCCAAATTTTGCCTGCTCAGATACCTGTTAGTTCCCCAGACGTCCCAACACTGCTGATGTGGAGCGTTTCGGTAGACTCTGCCGGCGACAATGGCTTTGTAACTATTGTTTCCACTTGAATCGCGATTTCTGATAAGACGCTAAAAAGAAGACAGATTCAGAGCATGCACGCAAATTATAAAACCTCCATTTTAGTAAAGCCTTATGGTGAACCTAAATAGTTCGTGCATGGAACTGATCGCCATTTTCCTCTCCTTATGACGGAGCCGAATCAACTGCATTAAATTTCAGACTAAGTCGAAAATATGAGCCTTCTATTGGTGCATCTTCCAAAACGTATATAGTAGAAATCGTGAAAAATAGCGACTTCCGCCTACTTAGGTCCCCCTGCACATTAGCCATTAGAGGCTTTATATGGTGCGTAACCCGATGACTTGTAGTAATACTTTCAGGGACTAATTGGGACATATTTTCTTAGAAGAACTTGGCGCCAACGCAGACAGCACACGGTAGCTCTTGTCAAGACTCTGACTGTGTGTTGCGGCGCTGTGTTCTTCAGAAACCCCAAGGAGAGAGAGAGAGAGAGACAGAGAGAAATAAGACTAATGAAAACAGATATTTTGTCGGCTTTAATTTTCACTGACATGATACTCTGCATGGGGGGAGGGGGGGGGGGGGGACTACGGAATAAATACTGAAGAAAGGTTAGGAAAGAGTGCGGTAATTGAAGATGGATGGGTGGCTTTTTGAATAAAGCCGAAGTCCGGTAGTGTGCATGTATAGCGTGATGATCAAGTAGATGAGTAATTTAGAGTTTTTTTTAACATACCAATAGCGTCTAAATAGGTAAGTAAGAATGTCTTTGCACGGCGCTGCTGTCTGTAGTAGCTTAAAGGACCTAGTGCACTGTGAGCGGCACTTGGGTGACAGATTGCATGCATTGCTCATAGTGCGCAAGTCCGTTGGCGTACGCTGGACATTCGCGGAGAATATTCTCATAGTCGGAGGTCTCAGTTGAGCCACAGTTGTGACAAACCGGACTGTCTGCTTGATGGAATCGGTATCGTAGACTGCTCGTAAAGACAGCATTGAGACGGAGACGATGATAAATTGTTTCGAGATGACGCGGAAGCCCGAGTGGTAATCTTGATTTGAGATGTGGGTCGATGTAATGGAGAAAGGGTTAATGATGACTTGGCAAGTTTCAGAGGCGGTTCTTCTCATTCTGGCTATATCGCTTGGCGAGTTGAGACGCATCTGATTTTGTGAAGTAGATGCGCTTATAGTTGTGATGTTGTAGAACTTTTCGAGCCGCTTCGTCTGCTCTCTCGTTGGCCAGGATGCCGCAGTGAGCCAGAATCTATTAAAAGATTGTAATGTGACCTTCAGTGACAGCCAAATGGTGCAGGTATCCAATCTCGTGGGAAATTGGCTGGTTATTTGTTTTCTTCATTATGCTTGACATGGTTTGCAGCACACCTTGCGAGCCCGTGAAGATTACCCATCACCCTGGGTTATGGCGCGAAATATAGAAGAGGCTTGAACATAAAACGCGCTTAGTTGCTTTCCTTCTATTAAACCCAACTGAACTTTCTACATCTGTTAATGTCAAGGTTGCGATTTCGCTCTTATTTATTAATTTATTTTTGCTGAGGCAAGCAAAATGGTGAAATGGCGGCTCCCTATCGAGCGTAAGCAGAAGTCGCACGCCAGCGATCAGCACTGGCTGTGCCAACAGTTCTCAAACCGCCCAGCGAAAGTTTTGCAAGCTTTTCCCGCGGCGATTGTGGAGCAGGTTGGGAGCTATCTACGTGCGCTGCACGCGTGCCGTGGCGTCGATGACACGTGTCGCGATCGCCTCCGACGCCCCATTGCACTCGTTGCGTCGACGCCTTCTCGGCGATGTCGCAAACAGAAATCATGTCTGCAGGACCCAGGCCGTATTTCAACAGAGCAAGCGCTCGTTAGGACACACAGACATAAGGACGGTCTCAATTTTCGGCTTTTATACGAGCTGATCCCGCGCGATATTTGTCACGACGTGGGTATAGCGCAGTGTGTCTTTTTTTTTTTTTTTTTTTTTTTTCGCGTCTACCGCGGTGAAGAGGCGAGATAGTGGAACGATGCGATTTTCGCCGAGGTGATCAACACAAGGCAGAGCGTTCGTTTTTTATGCTTGCATCTTAGTAAGTGAAAAATACGGCTAATTTTTGCTCTATCACAGTTACGCAATATCCGCATAACAAAAGCTTGAACTTTGTTGCGGTCCTCATTGAAATGAACTCAGAAAAGATGTCACTTAGTAAAATGCGCAGTTTTAAACTGCATACAAAATGAGTTGAGAGCCTTCGTCGGATTTTCTGTAGAAAGGGGCTTTAATTTTATCATAATAAGAACACCTAAAAAAATCTCTCTTTCGATTTATATAAAACGATGTGTAAGACAGGCCGCTGTGCGCTTTCTATCTATCAATCTTTATTTCCTTCTCAACCGCTCTTCGAATCACTAGATAATGACTTAAAAAGAGACAGATTTTAAGCATGGATCATTCTCATCGTCTTCATGCTCATTTTGTTTATCTTCTTCACTTTAGTCTCAAAAGGATCCAGTTTTGGATATCACACTGGATGTGAGAATTACACTACTTCTTTTCACGGTTGCTTTGGTGTTCAAGAGAGCAACCGCGCCGCGGTGGCGCAGTGGCTAGGGCGCTTGATTGCTGTTTCCAAGGGGGCGGAATCGAATCCCGGCCCCCGCGATCACTTTTTGATGGAGGCGAAAAGCAAGCCACTCGTGTGCTGTGCGATGTCAGTGCATGTTAAAGAACCCCAGGTGGTCGAAATTTGCGGAGCCCTCCCCTACGGCGTCTCTCATAGCCTGAGCAGCTTTGGGAGGTTAAACCTCATAAACTAAACCAAACCAAACCAACACGAGAGACGCGATCCTGAAATGTGGCGATGGTGTTCAACTTCCGTACGCTCCGTTGACCCTGTGACGCTTTCACATCCCATAAAGCATACACGACCGAACTGGCAAGGCACTTCTAAACTATCACTTTAAACCCAGCAGCTTCTTTGTAATGTCTGCTGATCTTTGCGACTACAACGTAATGTTGTTACGTAAATCTTGGCGGTTCTGAAGTGCACTGTGCGATCACGCAGAGGTACTGAAAAGCGTTTACATAAAGGCAAGCTTTAGATTCACGTGGAGTTTTGTTTTTAGTCATATACGTTTTAATATTACCAGAGTTTTCCACACCATTTACTTCGCAATTTGACTTTCAAGTTAGCCTCGAATGGAAATCTTGCTAAAGCGCTAGCGTTCGCTTTTCTTTTCCTTTTTTTACAGAATCCCGCCAATCGTGAACGGCACGCGATGGCCCAAGTATTCTGAAGAAGCCCCGTTGCACATGGAGCTGAACCCGGGGCACTACCGCGTCGGCAATGGCATCCACGAACGCAGCTGCCAGTACTGGAGGAAGCACATCATCCGGGACACATAATAATATAAAAAAAAACTGGCGACACAAAGCCTCATTCACGCGTCTTCATACACACGAAAACTCAATTTTTCAATAACTGTCATATTATGACCTACGCTTGATTGTTAACAGAAACCGTGCAACAGTTGGGCGGGAGCTTCAGTGCGCTATAGCCAACGTTTAGAAAAGTGGGCTTCACTTGATCGGGCAGCGCGGTCATCCCTGGCAGGGTTTATATAGGATTATGCTTACGAAAAAGAAAAGCTGGGGAGGGGAACGGAGGCGAAAAGAGTAAGGAATAAAAGAATGTTGCTTTGGAGACTGCTTTGTGCGAACTGGGAACCTGTGATCCCCTCACCAGGAAAATGAAATAAATAAGGCGGTAGTATCAGGGAAAGTGCAGTGTGAGGTGCATGATGGATAGGCACAAGAAGCAGGCTCGACATTGGCACATGATTGTAGGAGAGGCTTTCCTATTCTAAAGGAACCTAGTAACAAATAAAGCTATAGCATAATACTAGAAGAGAGAGCTCCAGAAATGCTGAAGTGATAACATAGACTGACCAAAGATGCGAATAAGGAATGATAAGATATAGAAGGCGGGTTGGTGACATAGTAAGAAATGCACGCGCACTAGGTTTTTAGGAAGACATTGGTACGGAGCCTAGAGGGGGGCACAGTAAGATAATGACCCAAAAAGGCGGCAAAAGGAGAGCCAGAAAAAAAAAGTATTGTAGTACACTACACGTACAAGCAAAGAAAAAATATAACAAAATGGTTCAAAAGAAACGAATATATTAAAAACCAAAAACAGAAAGGAAACTAGTTTTTTTTTTTTTTTTAACACAAGGAAATTATGCTATGGAGAGGAGAACAAATACTGTAGATAAAGGGTGTATGATTCACGCTGCATGTAACTGCCTCAAAGAATCATTATGGGGCTGAAACAATAAATTTTATACGTTCTAATTTTCCTTTTCAGACGTTTGTTCCTGCTGGTTGCAATGAGTTGAATTTACGGATTGGAGATACTTTCTTTTATTTTCTGTCCATTTAAGATTTAAAGCCTTATTGTAGAATAAATATTTTAATTTCAACAAATTTGTGGCCATGTGAATTGAATGATTGGAAACTGGTTTCGGTAGGTTTATGCCTGTACTACGGATGACCGTTCAGCCTTACGCTCATCGATTATCCAGTCGATCCGGTGTATTGTTTCGAGTAGGAGGAGCATTCTATGTGGTTCATATCGTTGAAGATGTGCAATTAAACTTTGTTTCGAATTCAATTATTTTTACCGCGTTTTGACTGTACTACATTATCGCTGCAGCGGTGGCGTAGCGGTAGAACATCCGCCTCGCATGCAAGAGGACCGGGGTTCAAATCCCGGTGCCGCGCAATTCTCCACCGGATGACAAAAAAAAAAAAAAAAAAAAAAAAATCCGCGTGTCGATGGAATTGCATATACAGGTTTGGGGTGCGACCTGATGCCGGTGAACACCTCCGGCAACGCACTCCCTCACCAGAACAGGAGTTGGCCACCCTGGTGCAGTAATTGGCCACAACCTCCTATGATAAGCTCCATAAAACCTCGGCCCTCAGTCACCAGCGGCTGCGGAACAACTGACCACGGCGGCGGTCAGACCTGTGACGCAGCAGGGGGTGCTAAGAAAGCCTGGCTCCGCTGGACAGGCCGCCATTGGAAACTGACCCTGGCAACGTTTAATGCTAGAACCCTAGCTAGTGAAGCTAGTTTAGCAGTGCTGTTAGAGGAACTAGAGGGCATGAAATGGGATGTCATAGGGCTTAGTGAGGTTAGGAGGCCGAATGAGGCATATACTGTACTGAAGGATGGGCATGTACTGTGTTATCGAGGTTTACCAGAGAGGCGACAACTAGGAGTAGGTTTCCTTGTCAATAAGTATATAGCGGGTAATATAGATGAATTCTATAGTATTAATGAGAGGGTTGCAGGCATCGTAATTAGGCTTAATAAGCGGTATAAACTGAAGGTTGTACAGGCCTATGCACCTACATGTAGTTATGATGACCAGGCAGTTGAAAGCTTCTATGAAGATGTAGAATCGGCAATGCGAAAAGTAAAGACGCAGTATACTGTACTAATGGGCGACTTCAATGCCAAGGTAGGGAAAAAACAGGCAGGAGGCAAGGCAGTAGGTGACTATGGCATTGGTTCTAGGAATAGCAGGGGGGAGTTACTAGTTGAGTTTGCAGAGCGCAATAACTTACGAATCATGAATACCTTCTTCAGCAAACGGAAGAACCGAAAATGGACATGGAAAAGTCCTAACGGAGAGACTAAAAATGAAATCGACTTCATAATGTGTTCAACCCCCGCCATTGTGCAGGATGTAGAGGTAATCGGGAAAGTTCGATGTAGTGACCACAGGATGGTGAGGTCCCGAATTAGCCTAAATCTGAAGAAGGAACGCAATAGATTAGTAAGAAAGAAACCCATCAACGAATTAGCGGTGAGGGGGAGGGCAGAAGAGTTCAGGATCTCGCTACAGAATAGGTATTCAGCTCTAACTGAGGATGGCGACATTACCCTAGAGGCAAGGAACAATAATTTCAGAGATATCATTACTGAGTGCGCGGTAGAAGTAGGCGGTAGGATAGTTAGAGAGGATACCGGTAAGCTGTCTAAGGAGACGAAAGATTTGATTAAGAAACGGCAGAGTATGAAAGCTTCCAATCCAACAGACCAGATCGAATTGGCCGAGATATCAAAGCTAATCAATAAGCGCAAGGTGGCCGATATAAGGAAGTATAACATGGAGAAAATTGAGCATGCTGTAGAGAACGGGGGAAGCCTTAAAGCGGTAAAGAAGAAATTGAGCATAGGCAAAAACCAGATGTATGCGATAAGGGACAAGGCGGGCAACGTCATCACTAATATGGACAAGATAGTCAAAGTAGCCGAGGAGTTCTATACAGATCTCTACAGTAGCCAAAGTAGTCAGGACCGTAATGAGATTGGCGTCAGGGAAAAACAGTCAGACGTTCCACCAGTGACGAAGGACGAGGTCAAGAAAGCACTAGAAACTATGAAAAGGGGGAAATCAGCTGGAGAGGATCAGATAACTACAGATTTGCTGAAGGACGGGGGGGATATCGTGCTAGGAAAACTGGCCACCCTGTATACGCAGTGCCTGGTGTCATCGACGGTACCGGAAGCATGGAAGAATGCAAACATTATCCTCATTCACAAGAAAGGGGACTCTAAGGACCTTAAAAATTACAGACCAATCAGCTTACTGTCTGTTACGTATAAGGTATTTACTAAGGTAATCGCTAATAGAATCAGGACAACCTTAGACTGCAATCAAGCAAAGGATCAAGCAGGGTTTCGGAAACGGTACTCTACTATCGATCATATCCATACCATCAATCAGGTGATAGAAAAATGCGCGGAATATAACCAGCCCTTATACATAGCATTCATCGATTACGAAAAAGCATTTGACTCAGTTGAAACCTCGGCGGTGATGCAGGCATTGCGAAATCAGGGGGTAGACGAGCCGTACGTGAAAGTGCTGGAAGATATATATAGTGGCTGCACAGCAACCATAGTTCTGCATAAAGAAAGTAACAAAATTCCCATAAAGAAAGGTGTTAGGCAAGGAGACACAATCTCCCCAGTACTATTCACAGCTTGTTTAGAGGAAGTATTCAGAGACTTGGAATGGGAGCAGTTAGGGATAAGGCTAGATGGAGAATACCTCAGTAATCTGCGATTTGCTGATGACATTGCCTTGCTAAGCAACTCGGGAGATGAACTGCAAATAATGATTGATGACCTAGACAGGAAAAGTAGAAAGGTAGGCTTGAAAATCAATATGCAGAAAACTAAGGTAATGTTCAACAGCCTCGGGAAGGAACAGGAGTTTACATTAGGTAGCGAAATACTGGAAGTAGTAGGCGAATATATCTACTTAGGACAGGTAGTAACCGCAGATCCGGACCATGAAAAGGAAATAACAAGAAGAATAAGATTGGGATGGAGCGCATTTGGCAAGCACTCGCAGATTATGACTAGCAGCTTACCGGTATCGCTCAAGAGGAAAGTATACAACAGTTGCATCTTGCCTGTACTCACCTATGGGGCTGAAACGTGGAGGCTAACCAAGAGAGTTCTACTTAAGTTGAGGACAACCCAGAGGGCTATGGAACGAAAAATGGTAGGGGTAACATTAAGAGATAGAAAGCGTGCAGAGTGGGTCAGAGAAATAACTCAAGTTAACGACATTCTAGTGGAAATTAAGAAGAAGAAATGGACATGGGCAGGACATGTAGTGCGAAGAGAGGATAACCGATGGTCGCTGAGGGTAACAAACTGGATTCCAAGGGAAGGAAAGCGTAGCAGGGGGCGGCAGAAAGTTAGGTGGGCGGATGAGATTAAGAAGTTCGCAGGGGTCAAGTGGATGCAGCTAGCACAGAACCGGGTTAAGTGGAGAGATATGGGAGAGGCCTTCGCCCTGCAGTGGGTATAATCAGGCTGATGATGATGATGACATTATCGCTGAGGTTTACGATACGTTTGCACATTACCCTTTGTGCCTACAGGATTTTTTTTTTTTTTTTGTACTGGTGACTATTGCTTAATAGCATGGGATGGTACTTCTGCAGGATATTGTTTATGTTGGGAAGAGCGCTGACATATTTTGTTTTAAAAGAAAGTGGGCGCTCACTGTTAGCTTTTGATTGATTTTCTTTAACACGTCGTTGCGTTTTACAGTGGCCGCTTTTTTCGACGCCCATATTCCGAAAGTCACAGGTACGTATACTCAGGAATTTACAGGGAATTATAGTTTCTTTTAATTAGTTTTGCTTTTATTCAATGAATTTCGCTCAAGTTATCCTTCTGACCAATGACGCCTCTCCGACAAATATATTTTGCTTAAAACGCCTTTGATAATGGCTGGTGAAATCTTGGTATTGTCATCGATCTGTTGGTTTTCTTCACAAAGAAGTTTTAACTTCTTTTTCATTTCCCCGCTCACCACAGTGTCGATAAAATTAACTTCTAGCCGGAAAGAGTGGCAAGCAAAATTAATGCCGCTGCGAAAATTATTCATGCGGGAGACGGTTCATATGAATTATTCATACGGGGAGGGGGGAGGGGCGATTGGAATGATCCCGATCCATGTCCCCACGTCATGACGATGCCGCCAGTACAGTGCAGGTTTATGAATAGTGATTCAGGAAACCATTTTTTTTTTTTTAGCTTGCATTCCAAAATTACATTTCCTTAGGTCGGCACGAATGAAGTAATGAATGCCGGTTGATATTCTTCCGAATGTCAGCAGATAATGCGATGATTCCAATTCAAAATAATTTAAGGTCAGGATTAGCTGAAGAAGCGGTAGACAAAACTTCAAATTCAGGTGAGTGGGAATTTTGTGAATGGGGAGAGGACTCGATACCTTCATCGACAAGAATATTCCTGCAGAGAGCCATGACATGTCACGATTGTGTGCCATTTAACAGGTACGTTCATATGTATTGTTGTCCGTGAAAGTATCGAAGCCCATTCACGAGCATTATTGGACCCCCCCCTATATAAATATGAGGCTGATCTATCTTCACAATATATTACTTTGGGTTTTAATCATCCTATTACCTGTAGACAATCGGAACAACCATAGGAACTTAAGCCGCAACAGCTCATGCAAATGCAGGGTAATTCATGTAATCCGAACCAAGGATTTAAAATGAAGGTGCTGTGTATCTTGGTGAAACGTAAGGCGCACTATGAAGAACGGCTGAGGGAAATGAATTAGGAGAGCTGGGCGCCAAATGTTTTCAGGTAACTCCGGTGCAGCATTGGTATGACATGGAGGAGAAGAACTAGATGGCTTGCAAATAAGTACAAATGTCATGGAGAAGAAAACGATAGACAAACCACCGTGAAACAAAAAGTGAAATCCTCAGAAAATGCTCATTGGCAAAAAAGAATGCCGGACAAACCGACGATGGAGCTTTATTGGGCGGCTAAGATCAAAATTCGAAAGGAAACTTTTTTTTTTTTTGACAATTCCAAAGGTAGTGGTTTACTTTTTGAGTGTAGGGCAGGGTGTTTGAGGACGAAATGCTACCGGCAAAAATTTGATAGCACAGATGACATTTGCTGCTTCTGCATGCAAAGCATGAAAGCGATTGAACATATTATTATAAAATGTAAGGCACTTCTTTTTTGCAAATTTTCGGCATTGAGAGACTGGCGCAAAGTGTGACAAATTGTGTGAGAGAGAAAATATTTATTTTGTCAGAAAGAGGATGAGCCGGCCTAGATGGTGAATGCTGACATCGTTTAGGTCCGCGTCCCTAGTCCTGGTTGCCGCAAGATCCCGCCGCCTCTCGAGCCCGGCGTGTGAGAGCAGCTGGTGCCTTTGCACACGAGCACTCGAACTGGAAGGTCTCCCAAGCCTCTTTAGTGGGGTGGGTGGGGAGAAAAGGGAGGATTGCGTTAAGAGGTCCTTACCATGTGGGATAGAGAACAAAGCTCGGCTCGTTACGGTGTAGGCACAAAGCATTAGCTTTCGGATCGTAGCGAGCAGCCTTGGCGGGACACCAGTAGGTGTTCGTCTATAGCTGTCGCAGAATGCTTTCGTCCATGGCTTCTACAGCGCCTTTGCCGGTAGAGAAAACTGGCGATGGCTGTCTTTATAGTGCTCGACGATTTCTCGAAACCGCAGTAGCGGTCGGCTGGGTTCATCGGTTTGGGAGGACGCGGAGGTAGCTAGGTCCCGGAGGATAAGCGCTCGGCCAGCCGCATTCGCAGCTTCGTTACATGGGAGTCCCTGGTGGGCCGGTGCCCACACGATGCGTCTAGATGAGAGTTCGGCGTGTCTGACGGCGTTGTAGAGCATGTTATAAGCTAGAGGACATACCTAACCTTTGACTCAGCTCTCGCAAGCGAAACGCGAGTCTGAAATCACAACCTTGCATTGGGGTCCTGCGACCGCGAAGGCGGTAACGACTTCTTCATCCCGGTATGCACTGTCGCCGCAAAAGGAAAGCCCTTTGATGTGCATGTTCTGGTGCACTACGACTGCCGTGTAGTAGTGGCCCGACGGAGTCGCACCTGTGACGTCAACGTAGAACACGCTGGGTTTCGGACCATGTTGTTCATCCAGCGCCCAAGCATGCACTGTTCTCCTGTCTTCATGTGTGTGCGGAGTCGTGTTTTGTGGCACGGGTGCAACCTTTAGCTTGTACCGCCACAGCTCCGAGATGTGGAGTGGCTCCTCCGGAACACAGGGTACTCTTTTGTTGAGGCGGCTGACGGCCCCGTCTGCTGCAGTCTTGTGAATTGACTCGTGAGTTGAGCCTCTCGCAACTTTAAGTAGGTGTTGAGCGCCCCTATATAGGGCTGTGGAGGTTGTGCTGTGAGGACGAAATGAAGGCTTAGTATGTGTCTAACTTTTCGGTGGACGCATTACCACTTACATTGAACGGCATACGTGTGGATGGAGCTATATGTATCATCGGTCCGAATCCCTATGGAAAACTTGCCTGAAATTTGACTAGCAGATGGATCTAAATGGGAAGCGAAATGGCCGATATGGCATCCCCCTTGAACTGCTGCTGTGTGATGCTTTTTTAAGCAGTTTAGTTGCGCGTTAAGTTGAATTTATTTATTTATTTATTTATTTATTTATTTATTTATTTATTTATTTATTTATTTATTTATTTATTTATTTAATATACACTTCGGTGTAGGCGGTATCAGGCTAACTCTATTTGGCAATAGGTAGAGTCCGTGAGCTGTCGAAGCGTAGCCCGGAGGGTTTGAACTACTACTGCGACGCCGCACACCTGCAGCGTTGTTGTCGCTGTTGTTAAATAAAGTGAACATGTGACTGATTCAGTCATATATAAGCGGTCATAAATCATGGCAGTCATTTTGAGAAAATAATTTCTCTGCTAAAGAAACAGTGCCCTCAGGTGGTGATCAGATGCGGAGCACTTTGCACATTGCAGGCAGAAGCGGCGCCATTCGTCCGATCCTTGAATACTCAAAATTTACTCTGGGCATCATGCGAAGAAATGTTTGAAGCAACTGCGCAGAGATCTGTGCCTTCTTGCACACTGACCGCGATCATTGCCACTCTAGCTTCGGGTGGTGCCTGTTTTTCCGGGTAGTTTTGTTGACCCTTAGTACGTGAGCAGATTATCTTTATACATTTGTTATAGTTACATAGTTATTTGTTTTCTCTGTCATTTGAAATTACTTCTGAAGTTGCCTAAGGCGCGTCACAACGCGTACCGCTGCGCGTTGCAGCAGAAACGCTTAGTTTCGGGCATCAATATCTTCATTGAGAATAAATTTGACACCTCCTCACTTTCGGACAAACATTCCTTGCTCTGCGTAGGTACTGCTCGGCAAAGAAGCTAATATATTTTCTATCCCGCCAACAATCAAACTTCGTTAGCTTCACAAGCGATAAGTGCTAGGTCGACACTAGCGCTGCCCGTGCTAGTGGTGGAGCTCGGGCCCAATACGCTGTGAAGTAAAATTGGTACAGTAGAAAGGTTGCATAAACTCACTACTCGTCGTTGTTGCTTATGAAGCATAGTACTAACAACGTGCGATATTTTAAGGCGAAAGCCTTACTTGGCTTATGGTGAAATCTTGCGTAGGCGAAACCTGACCGCAAGATGAGTCCGCGAAATTCCGCGGGATATCGGCGAGGTTCTTTATAACCTTTAAGAGAAAAAAATCATCTTTCACCATGTATAGAACTACCTCTTCGATCACCAGCCAAGCACGTTAACGAGAAACATATATTAGTTCTTTTTAGCGTTCCTACCGTCTCCATGGCAACGTATATATTGTTATATTACGTGAAATTAAAGCGCAACAAAGTAACTTTCACGAGCCCAAAATACGTGCTGTGTTGATTCGCACGTTGCAAGAGGCTGGGCCAAAACCAAATACATGCAAAGTGCCATTGCTTGAAACACGTGCAAATTCACTGCAGGTGTTTCGGTGCGCAGCTCAGAACTAATCCGGACAGCAAAGGTGTAATGAAACGATAAAGCTAACGCACGTTCTTAGGCACTGTCCACGGCTCAGTGCTGAATATTTTAAATCAAAACTTCCGTTAGTAAACCGCCGCACAAGTTACGCATGGGTGTGCACCAAAGTAAACGAAGAACGTTATTTCCTACTAACAATCTTCACTCGTTGCCTACTCAAAATCGGCACCCGTGAAATGTGCAAGTTGGAAGTGTACGCTGGTGCTCTCTTTGCGTTCGCTAGTGAAGCCGTGATAGCGTTTGTAACCGAACAGCGCTTTCGGTTCATTATTTTTGCACTCGCACAAAGTAGTTGTCGCTGTATTTGTACGTTCCTTTTAACGTCGGATTCATTATAATGGAGTAATGGTTAAGATGCTAGAGAGGGGTTTCAAAGAGTAAATAAAGAAAACCGAAACTAATTTTGAATTATCTTACAAGAATCATTTTTAGTATGGCTGGAAGTATTTTAACGAATTAGGTTCTTCACGACGAACGGGGTCTAGTCAGAGGTCAGCCGTATAGTCACTTGAATGTCCCGCGCGCGAGAGATCGATCCAGAGTCATCGTTCTCTGACGTATACACAAAGGGGGTCAACGTCTTGGCGGCCATTATACCTTACCCCTACACAGCCGAAGCCCCAGAGATGAGTTAGGGAGGCTCACAAGGGTACAAGAGCTTCAAACGCGTGACGTGAGGAAGTTTTGTTTCTGTTAAACGGCGACCTGTTGTGCCGTGAGATGTGCAATCTTGTGGGATCACTGAGGTGGCAGTAATGACGTAAGGCCCATCGTAGTGCGTCAACAGTTTCTGGTGAAGGTCGCGCCGCCTGATCAGTCGCCAGAGACGGACTACGTCGACTTTATCGTGAGTGACGTGCTGACGCCGGTCATCGTACCGTGCTTTGAAGCATTCCGGCGAAACTATTGGCAGCAAGTGGAAGCTCCGGCCTGGTTTCTTCGGCAAGGCACGTCGTACTGGCGAAAAAAAAAAAGAAAAAAGAAAAGCTAGAGCCCCGAAAGCACCGCAGGGGTCGTTCACACAGGAGAAAGTAAGGGGTGCATTCTGTCGTCTCATAGGGAGCAGTCTCCAAAACGTAGGTGCTGAAAGGCAGTAAGTGACGCAATTCATGAAATCTGAGGCTCTAGGCATCTAAAGCATGTTGATTTAGAGTTCTGTTCGCGCGTTCAGCTAAACCCTTCGATTGTGGTTAATAAGGAATTCAGTGGCAAAGAGTCATTGTGCAGGAGCGCCTCACGACACCGGCAGTGAACTGACGGTCTCGGTCACTTATTATAGCTCGCGGCGGTGGCGTGGTGGCCCATGCCGTAAAATGGCATTTCGAAGCAGGAACAGCAACGATTACTGTGTAGTAGTCTATGGCAAAGATGCCGTTCCAATAGATAATTGAGCACTGCTTGAAGGTTATCACGCGAGCATTGACTGGTGTAGCTTATTTTCGACCAGTGAAAAAGATTGCATAAACTTCTCCTCCTCTGTGGCTGTTCCATCCTACAACAGTCGCCTCGCTGTTTTAAGCTTTCCATTGTTTGCAATCATGTGTGAACCTGGCAGCCTCTTTGCAAACGATATATCAGAGTTCGTTGGCAGCGATATTTGCTAAGCCCGTCCGTGTATTGTTAGATCGACGAATCTCCTCTGTATCGGCAACACGCGACTGATTAAAAGCCATGCTCATGATCCATTCTCCACGTGACGACGATGCACGCACCAGGCGAAGCTTTGGGAAATCCAATCCCTGATAATATCACTAGCCTAGGTCACTGCCTTTTCGGAAATATTTCATTCTATGAGAGTTATTCCCTCCTGAAAAAGTCTTCCAACTTTGTGTGCCTTCTCTGACCACTAAATAAGAAGAGAAGCTTCTCAGAACTTGGCGTTTCATTTTGTTTTCTTTCTTTGCGACAGTTTCTGTAGAATGGCATTATTAGTCAGTGCCCATTAGAAGGATCTGTCCGTATAGGAACAGGCTGAACTACAATTCTGAACTGCGCTACGTCCAAAAACGCAAGTGCATCAAAAAGTACACGGCGTTATTAATTGGCCCCAAACCATGTCCTCAGTTCAGATAATTATATGTAGTAAGTTAACACAGCTGTTAAACTGTTTCGTGTGTTTAACACGCCGCTAACGGAATTAGTTAAGATAGCTGCTAAACTGTTTCGTGTGTTTAACACGCCGCTAAAGGAATGGATGACCACTCCACGAAGCGCGCTGACAAGTGACGCGCACTGAAGCACAATTCTTTTTCACGTAAACGGAAGTGCATATGTCCGTCACAGAAGCGCAACGATGGTGATGTGCCGCTGTCGATTTCAAACTAGCACGGATCGTTCATATTTTGTGAAATGCAGCCCTAAATTTAACCAGCGCTGATTGTATACAAACGCTTGAATTAAAGCGTAGCTTTCTGCCCGTAATTTACCAATGGCAGTGGCGCCGCGGCGGTAGCGAACTATAGCTCATCACGCCTGTTTTAGGCGACGCAACAGGCCGCACGTAGTGCGTTCCAACTTAGCAACCGTGGCTGACCATGGCAGTAGGAAGAGCGACATCTGAGATGCGGTAGCTGATAGAAGAGTATTCTTTTCACAACTGCTGGTAAATTAATGCGCGCAGACGATGATACAACGATTCATAGTGGTAATCGTCAAAAACGGACAAAGAATATTGACTGCAACTTATACTGGACCACAGGATGAAGCGGAGCAGAGGTGCACATTTTTGTGGCTGACACTACGTGCAATTTGGCCCATACCGTTCAGACGTAGAACGCGTTTTAAATCAGTCAAATTTCGAGGACAGGACCGTGTGTAAGCCGCTCCAAGATGCCCGGAGCTGGAGCCGTCTCGCATTACACGTAAAAGAGAGGTGCACGGTCCGTTGTAACTGCGAAAAGTAGTCGTAATACAATACGGAAGCAACTTTTCTATAGCGCAATGCTTATGCGCCCGTTCGGGGGCATGAGCTGCTTCTTTTTCAGTGCTGTTGCCGCCGTAACAGAGCGAAAGAGAACCACGAGCCATGCAAGAGTCACGAGCTAAGGAGAATTTCGCAGAAGAAGAGAAAGAAGTATCACAAGCTCTGCTCCGCTCGCTCATCGACAGCATGCGATAGTTAGCATGACTCCAAATATGGGTAGCGAGATGCTGCGCTGCCTTCAGTCTCCTCGAAGTGAAGAATAAGATCAGAAAGGAGCCTTGGTTCCACCTTTTCAGCGAGAAGTACGGCACCTTGGCGCAAAGAAATTTTATGAAGAATGGAGACACCCAATGATCATATTCAAGGAAGAAAATCGAAGAATAGGAGTCTGCTGTTGGGAGTCTTGCTCGCGTCAGGCTTCGATCCACCGGGGCGTTGCGTGGGCGGTGCATTGGCACTGCGAACCCGCCCCGGAGGAGCGAATCCAGATTGCATGAGCCCCTTGGCCGGGATAACGCTCGCTCCCCGAAACAAAAACCTCCCCACCCCTGTGGTGTGGGGGGCCTTGCCCGGGGTAGCCGTAGGATGATGATGGCTGTTGGTTGAGGTCTGTACCCTCACAGGAGGGCTGCACCCAGTGCACCCTTCCCTCCATCTGACAAAGCAAGGAGAAGAATAATGAGTGACGCTACCGACGGAAATACCGTCTTCTGTCGCTGCTGCTTAACGAGCTGCCCGAGCAGAAGCTCCACGGTACCGACGCCAGAATCCAGATGTGCGCGCCACCGAACCAGCAGCTAACACCGTCGCCGAGTGCCGTTCGCGTCACCGAAGCACAAGCTAGGAGCCGCCTCTGAGAAGACCCTTCATATCCCAAATGCTTGTAGTAACCATTTGCTTAAACAAGCGTCGTAACCAATGGCTGCTTGCGCCGTTGAAACGGCCCTGCGTTCGCGCAGCCGAAGCTGAAGGGCAGCTTTAAAATTTCGCAATAGGAAATACAGTAATCGTCCTTACAATTATTTTAGAGGACACCGTCGCGTATTAAAAGGCTGCACCTCTCTGGGTTTGTAAAATATTTAAGAGGAGCTGAATATAAGGATCTTTTCATTGCTCACTTATAAAAACCTTAACGTCCGGGAAATGCGCGGCGAGGGCTGAAATATAATGTATGAAATTGCATATGTCCTACAGGAGTGTATACAACAAGTGGCATCCGGGGAAAAAAATGGCATTGGCATTTCATTGCTAGCTCTTGTATACGACAATGAAGTCATACTCTGGTGGATGGAGAGGCCAGACCGCAAGGCAATCGAGTGGACCTCCAACTTTGACGAGCTAGCAGAGGGAGTGATGGTTAATCAATATAGTGAATTGGCGGCCGTATATGTCAGAACAAAAACAACGCACGGTGAAGACCGCAGCAAAACATACTTGTTGGGTAATCATGCAATGGCGCTTTAAGTTTTCGAGGGCTCACGGACGCTGTATCAGACTCTTGGCCGTCGTAGCATTAAACCATTACAGCAGCGATGCAGATGCCACTAGCATCCATGTGAACTTCTAGTTGGTACGGATGCATATGAGACCCAAAGGTTAGCAAAAAAAGATATTGTACCTCCAAAGGACATACGAAAGGCAATACAAGATATTGTCGTCTTCAATAACTTTCGTCTGTGCTGAAGTCAGTCTAAATGACACGATACGCAGCAAATTGCACATGAGAGCCCAAATTGCAAAGCAAGGCCGGGTTTGTGTGGCCATATTCAGACTCAAGCGCATGTTGACCTGGACCTCAAAAAAGCACCGTCAACAGAGCATAGATGAAGCCACATTGAACGGCGGTAAAGAAGCTCAGTGTGCCAGCCTAATTGTGCTGCGCCATGGACGTGGTGGTCATCAAAAAATTTTAAGCATTCTTCACTTAGTCCAAATTGCACGACACGAGCCATGAGTTTTACCTTCAGCTCCCCCGTGCGATCCGTCAATTCTTTTCGATTTATTTCTATATGACGCGCTTCTTATCTCTACCTTTATTTGCTTATTTGGCCCCTAATGACATGCACATTTAAATACTCCGAGTTCTGCGTCATGGTAGTGTTAGAAGGAACGGAGCGAGGCCGACAACGTCTAACGGTGCGACCGCCTCAAAATGGCGCCAGGCCGCAAGCAGTCGACACCGGCAGTCAAAAAAAAAAGTTTCCTATTTGGTCACGGGCTCTCAGAACCCAAGAGCAGCTCGTGTTTCGCGCAATTTCGTCCCTTCGTTTTTCATTTGAAGAACTTGCGCGTGTTCGCGAACCGGAATAGGCATGGGAATAGCCCGAACTGCGATCTTTCGAACGAAAATTCCAGTGAGGCCGCGTATTTCTCGTACTGCGGCCTAATAAAGCTTGCCGTTATTTTACCTAAATTAAAAGCACCTAGCTCGCATATTTTCGACTACGCAATACCGTGGGAACTGGATAATATTTTCAATCAAAATGCGCAGTAGCTCCTGAAACCTCTTAAAATAAAGAAAATTAGAAAATCGAAAATACTATTTTTTTTTGTCCGATTTTCGGCCGCAAAGAGCCGTGTCTCCCCTTAAGGTGCCAAATTAAGTACTTCGCAGGATCTTCCCAGTCACATAACTTCTGGCCCCTTTTGAAGCTCGCGTAGATTGCTTTTCACATGAACATGTTGAAGCTGAACATGATAGAGTTGATGGAGCTTCAGGAAAACACGCTATGAAGACAAAGTTTACCATAGTGAGCCGTGAGACATTCTCGCTGGGGACTGCAGAAATATTTCCTCTCCTCCATGAGATGAATGTAGTGCTTTTTTGCAGTTGTTTACATTTGCATGAAAACATGTCTTTTCCAGGCTTACATACATGAAAAACTAGTACTGAGACAGGATGAATGTGGCTGCAGATATGCGCAACTTTGTTTACACGCGGCCGCACAACATATCGACAAAACTTTGGTTTGACTATTTTTTGTCGGGTAGCAATAAATAACGGAAGCGGTTTAAGCATGGCTTGAACCCAGCTGTGCGAGCATAAGCTCTATTAAGCATGGTATTGAAAGGTTCAGCAGGTCGTACGTGGTGCGAGTTTGAAATTCATTACCTTTGAAATTATGTGACGTGACGTAACGTCAGTGCTGCCACGGCTTGCATTTCTCTGCTTGTCCCCACCGCTACTGTTAACCTTTCCCTCAACTTCCTCCGCCGTTCTTACGCTACACAAGAAGAATTATGGACCCGGCCCCAGAACATCGGCGGGGAGGGGTGGCTAGAGCGCTAAGCCGGGGCATGGAAAGATGGTGGTTCGAGCCCTGGTGTGAAAATGATTGACTCAATTTCTTTACTTTAATATAACTCCTACTTTGACCTTTACCAGGCCGTCAAGTTCAAAGCGACGAGGCAACGCGAAATCCAAAGCTGCGCCCCAAGTAGTAGAAATTTCGTTAACTAGACGCCTGTATCGCACCACATGTTCTAGTTAATTGCCCTCCCCATCTCCCTGAACAGGGTCCCCAGCACTTGCGACAGTCAACAAAGAGGCACCGACATAGCCACGGTGGAGAGCTGACTTGTGCTTTTAATCAATATCATGAATCGGTTTGAATGTCGCCCGAAGGGCCCTTAATTTTTAAAATCTTGACTCAAGTTGCGTAGGACAAGCTGTATATATGGATGGTTTGTGGAATTTAACGCCCCAAAGCGACTCAGGCTCTGAGAAACGCCGTGTTGGAGGGCTTCGGAAATTTCGGCCCCAGGGAGTTCACACCCACACTGAAATCACACAGCAAAGACACTTTGCTTTTCGCCTCCAAACTTGTATACATGTAGCACGTTGCCTCAAAATCTGTTTAGCTTAGTGAACTCATTAACTCCCAAATGCGGCTATCCTCCCTTTTTTCCCTATATCCTGTTATGAGAATGCATTACTCTTTCTCTTACTTTACTTTTTGTACTCTTGAAACGTTACATGTAAAGCCAATTAGGAGGCTTACCCAAAGCACCTCGCTTGCTTTACTCTTCTGCTTGCAAGTCGGCGTAATATGCGTGCCGAGCAAGAGTCATCAAACATGCTGCTACGGGTTCTGTTTACAGAACAAAATCGTATACAGCTATCTATATATAGCAGCAAACAACGTTTTGAGCGCGCTTACGGCGGGAAGGTGGTAAGAGCGGAACAAAAGTGCGGCAAGCGCAACTTCATGGTCGTGCTTGAGGAAAACCTTTGCTAGCCTCTACGGTGTATACTTTGCGTCCTCGCGCTTCCTCTTTCCTTCTCGTCTGTTCACACGCCCACTGCTTCATTTCAATGAAACGCGGGGCTTGTTGTGAGACCTAGCCTCATCTACGAGGCGAGCCAGACAATGCAATCTGACTACTCCTTCAGGTACTCAGACTGCAGAAGTGTCTCTGGAGAAAAATGCCAAGCAAGCACAGGCGTATTATCATTATATTCACTTCCTGCCAAAAGCGTACAATGAAACGGCCTCCCGTTTATACGCACTTTCTGCCACGAATGATTTTCGGCTTGGGCGAAACTTTTTTTTTTTTTTAAGTCCACTTCTCAGACACGCAAAAAAAAATGTCACTGCATTCGGTGACGAAACAATGCCCGATGTACTTCATTGGTGCTAGGCTTCAGACCGCTACCTCACTGTCTACGCAATGAAACAAATTACAAAACCTCATTGCATGTGGGCTTATTTTTGTTTTCGTTGCGTAGCCGGCAAGTGAAGACCGGGCGCACGAGCGGGCAAATTAAGTTATGAAAATCCTTAGAACAGGCGGACGTAGCTATAACGGCACAAGTTGTCTCTACCAACGTATAGACGCCCTCAGCCAGAATTTGTGCACAAGTGTTTCGCGCTAGCGTCAAGATTGTTTTAAGTTTCATTTTGCACTTACCGTAAAGATTAATACTTCCCGTTAGTGTGTGGCTGTGTAAACCACCACGCATGTAACTAACAATTTAAATGCCGGTTCGTACAGTGCTCTCAGCTTTCCTTCCTGCGTTCAGGGTGTTGAAGGCAGGTGCTTGAAGTTACCTGCACGGAATGCAGGTACGCAAAGAATCGAAGCGGCAAGGTCCTTTCCGGCAAGGCTCAACTCGTGCTTTGATTCGTTTCGACGGAAATGTTCGGTCTTTTAATGGTATTGTATCTTTTATATATACTGGCGCCTTCGGGACTGTCTGAGTCTGAGTGCTCAATAACTCTCATTCAATCCGGAATGCCTCTATGCTGCTGCGGCTTTTCCAGCTAAAGAAAAGGAGCTTCTTCCATTGCAGTTGATTGTCAGAGATCTCTTGTAGCCGTCATAATACCCATAAGCAACATGTGTCTTATGGAAATCATGATTGGACAAATGGTATTCATTTGCATTTGGAACCTCCAATACCAGCTCCAGAAACTTTTATCCTGCAGACTTGTTTTGCTACATTTCTGCGCATACATGGCAGACCCCAGGTTTCCGGACTGCAGTCTGGCAACACCAGATTGGACAACTGCCATACAAATTCTGCATGAATCTATTGAAGTCACATAATGGACGTGTTCGAATATTCGTCACCTGCACGTCATGCGCTCATAACGATGTTTACTTGCAGAAAGTAATATAACTTTCAAAAACTTGCACTATTCTAAATAAAAGCTGCAGGACCACCGAAACCTGCCAATAAATAAGCTAACAAGTCCTTAAAAACGCTTAAAATCCCTCCTCTCGTAATGCAACATTTTTGCCCTATAAACAGTCGAAAAACCCGCTTATCTGACAACGCTGGGGACAGAACAAGTGAGTTGTGAGTGGGGCTGTTAGAGGATGACAATGAATGAAGTGAGTGAGTGAGTGAGTGAGTGAGTGAGTGAGTGAGTGAGTGAGTGAGTGAGTGAGTGAGTGAGTGAGTGAGTGAGTGAGTGAGTGAGTGAGTGAGTGAGTGAGTGAGTGAGTGAGTGAGTGAGTGAGTGAGTGAGTGAGTGAGTGAGTGAGTGAGTGAGTGAGTGAGTGAGTGAGATAGCCTAGTAGGAAAGTAGTTTTCCCGTTTCCATTTCCTGCAATGCACTTGTCTGCAGGTGAAGTCGCGTGTCGTTGACGTTTTAGGGCTGAAGCTCTGTGGTCGGTTTTTATAAATACTTGCTATCTCCTGCCGACCGCATACTCCTTTCTTGCCCCGTTCAGAAGTGTGACCACATAATAAAAAATAAGATTGGGAACAGGAGATTTCCGAGGCGGAGTCCAGAAGAGCACTAATAGCAAAATGGCATGGCTCATGTGATTCGAGGTCTACTCAGCAAACAAAGCAAAAGAAAAGCGGCCACTTCATGACCGCAGTGTGTGTAGTTGAGAGGTTTGTTTCGAAATAAGAGTACCGGTGACCGTTGCGAAATCGCTGGAAACTAGCATAGCCACAAAACTTGCTTCTTCTCCCACCTTACCCTCGGCGCACTAACGAGCGCATGTCTTTAGGCGCACCGCCAAGGGTACGAGCCGTTAACCCTGCCCTGATTGCCAAGTTTTTTTTGTTCTCTAGGGCGACCTCGGTAGCAATGCACCGCCGATTTCATCCAGCCAGCGATACAGCAACGCACTGTGATAAAACAACGCCAGGGGCGCTCGGTTGTCTGCCCATGATAAGCGAGGCGCTGTTGCGTATATATCCTGTATCTCACTGTCGGATGTGAAACAACGCCCTGCGCTCAAACATGTATGTCAGGCAGCGCACTGCAGAGACGCATGTGTGCACGGGGCTTCGTCAAAGGTGCTTCGCATATCGCTCCGTCTCTCTTTAAGGCCTCTTCGCGAAGGACGACTCCCTCATTCTCGGTGCAGAGTTTAGAATGCTCAAGAAATGCTTTTTGCAAGCCTATTCAGTTGGTATCTAGTCGCGAGGTGAATATGCAATGCCCCAGAAGAAACTAAAATGTCTCAAAAGGCTCCGCTGTGTCTTGCTGAAGTAGCTACTCCTGGCTGGAACTGCCATCATAACTTTAGCTAGCCAAGGCGCCTATTACGCAAAACAATCTGCCTGCAAAATGTTTTTAAAGATTTGTCTACGCCAAGCCTTTGTTTAATCGTGATACACGCAGATAAAACGAGGCCACGACGCTGTCCAATGGCGAAAAGCGTTTTTCAAACAACTACGACGAAGCACGGCTTCAGCAGTAGAAAGTGCAGATCTCAAGAAAGCGGGGCTTTGTAACACGGCTGCGCTGTTAGAGAATCAAGTGATGTGACAGAGTATAAAAGCACAGCTACATCTATTACTTGTTTAAAAGTGAATTTTCTTTAGTTAAAGTCACTGTGCGCATTTCTGCGTAATTATAGCGATGCCTTTCTTGTGTTTTATACTTCACTGCTTGGCAATCGTCGACACGATGGAGTGTTCTCGACTTGAGAATAATTTTTCTTCTGGTCTTTCGGGATCAAGTCATAGCAGAGCCCGGGTCCGTAGTACATAAGTGTCCATTTTTCATTTCGAATTCATTTATTTATCTGGCGTTGCTTGAGTGATAAAGCCATAGCTTTCAAGCGTTCGTGGAAAGTTACCCGACTATTCGCCCATTAATGGCTGCACCTTAGCATTGGCTGCATAATAAAGCCAGTAGTCAGCTGGTGTGTGCGGTAAAAGGCAACGGCCATGCCGTCTGTATAACCACCTATTATGATTTTGCCACAGGCCGCTTGTTGTTTTCATCTACTGTTACCGTCATGTTGACGTCTGGCGAAATGAATGAAAAATAGAAAATGGAGGATTTTGGATTACATGACCTGCACACCCTGCTACAAACTACGCTATCCCAGAAGCCAGTGCAACGTCCCAAAAGCCAAGCAATGGTTTAGGCATGCGTCCCCACGCCTGTGATGGAGATAAAATGGTGCAACCCCTGGCCTCTACGTTAATAACACTGAAAAGTGATTTTCTACAGACGTCTCAAGAAAAGAAGTGTCTATTGATGCTAGCAAGAGCGCGACCGGACGCGGGCGCCTCGGATTTGGGAAAAAAAGGTGTGTGCCAGCGTACATACGTCCAGTGTTCCGAGGAAAGTGAAACAGCTACCTCCGTAAAAACAAGCGCTCTGAGCAGGCTTTATATTCTCTAGACTACTCGGTTTCACAAGCTCTTTGTCTGCAGCACTGCGAATTGTAAGGGTGATAGGGGCTTGTCCGGATTATGCCTACAAAACGACTGTGTTTCAAGCTCCAGTCGCATACAGCGGCACAAGGGGATACGAGTTCGATCATGTTGAGCGCATTTTATGCAATCATGTTGTCGTTTTGATTGGCGCAGATCGGTCTTGCCGTTCGTAGTGCTGTGAACAGCTTGTGGAATGGAATATAACATTATTCGCGCGATGTTAGATATGTAATCGTTCATTCTAGCATCCGTTTCTTCCGGCATTGTTCGTGTGACCCAGACGAGTGCTACCTACCATAGTATAATTAGTTGCCGAGCTACCTGTTTAAAATAGAAGAAATGCGCTTTTCGTTTTTGAAGATATGTATTTCTAGAGCTCATGCAATAAACCGGCAAGGGTTTTCTGGTTGATTCTTTTGCTCATACGCGTTAGTTCGCTACCACCTCCAAGGCATAAGCTCCACCTTGACATTATTTATGACGCGACAACGTTATTGACCCATTTGCCGGCTCCTCTTGAACATCCTCGTTCTCATGCATTAACGTTTCTACTTGCTTAATCACGACCTTTTAATTTGCACACATATTATCTTCCATATACTCATTAGTACACAGTCGCAGGATACCACACTGCGTGAAAGACCACCGGACGTAGATATAATTCCCCGCTTTAGCCAAACCGAACGAGAGTGCCTGTCTGACCAAGAAACAGCGTGTCTCACTTAGCGTAGGAGTGTCCTGGAAGGTTGGATTCCGGTACACCTTTCCATCTCAAAGGCGAAGCTCAAGTTGGAAGCGCCAGTCATGTCGGTCATGTCATGTGGTATCGTGGCGCCACACAACGCGGCGACCAGTCAATGCACAGTCATGTTTCCTGCCAGCCAACCCCTACCAGAGTCATGCCCGCAATCTTTCGTTCACAGCGTCAGCGCCAAAGTTTCTGGAGAACGAACCATTCAACGCTGTCGATTAATATACATACCCGCCTTGGCGGGAGCAAGTGAACTTCCTCGTTTGTTATGCAAAGCACGCAGATGATTTCTACGATGTCTCGCTGCTTATTATTGCGGGTCGTACGTGTGGTGCAACGTTACAAGTTGGCCAATCGACCTTCTTTCATAAGCAGATCTCGGTGTCCGTGAATATTGGTCGATTGCATGCTCAAGATGAAAAAGCTGTCCAAATGGAAATCCTTGTAACAGGGCAAAGCTGCGGCGTAGCTAAAGGCGCATTGCAGCCCTCATCTGTAGTCTCATTTTCCCTAACATGCATTCGAAAAAATTGTTACCGAAAGAGATACCCGAGGGTAGAAAATAAGAGACAAAAAGAAAAATAACAAAATGGGTTACATATATCTGCTTGTGCTCACAAAGCACATATACGCTAAGGTACTGATTCTCTCAGTATAACCTGTAACCCGCCGGCGGTGAACACAGCTCGATTTGCACTTTACGACAGTGAAATTTGTCGTGAATTTTGGATTAGAATATTAGCCACCGCCGGGTTCCATGTCCCCCAATGGTTACTGAAGCGAACTCCAACCACCTCTTTTTGGAGCGTTAGCCCCACTGCGTTCATTTGAAAGTGTCGTGTGATTCCTGGGCCTAGCACCTTATGCGTTCTACAGATGACGTCATGTATTCGCGTGGCACGCGTTGTTTCATCTCACGCTGCGCAACAAACATAGTCGTCTTCATCGTCGTGCCCAGGCACGAGAGCACTATGCTATCGCCGCAGCAGAACGCGCCTCGTTTAAAACCGCAACACACTATCGCGCTGTGCGCTAAACAGCATCACGTAATCATCAAGTTGCCAACGCAAAACGCTCTCGCGCTGTGCAATGAACATTGTCGTCTTCGTGAAGTACCATCCCTGCCGCTCCTTCATTTATTACATGTAAATGCGCCATGTATACATACGCCATCTTTCTGAAGACAGACTGCAGTCGTGCCAGACAGGCTGCCGAGATCATCGAACAACGACGGGCCCGTTGCGGATACAGACGCTCGGAAGTGAGCCAAGATCGAAGTGGCAGGAACGACTGCAGCTGCGGCGATGGCTAACGCTCGTGAAACTTAGCTCAGTGTCAGTTGAATCTCTGTAATTTTTGTTGCTATTAATACTCAATGCAAATGCACTTGCTCAGAAGTGGCATTCATCTCGAATTGCGACAGGGCTCCGCATAGTCATCTATAAGACGCCTGTGGTTACGTGCGGAACAATCCGAGAGAGGAAGAGGATTATTACGGCTCTATACGCCTTGCTTCTCACTCTCTCTATTATGTTGTTCATTATATGTGAACTCATTCTAGCAAGAACAGCACAGCATCCGGTTCGCCTCACGTTTTACCGTGGTTGTGCTGATATTAAAGCTCACATTTTACTACGAACAACAAGGCTGAACCACGAAAACCAATGGCGAGGAATTACGGTGTTTTAATATGAGATGAGTGCTGACCAAGGTACTGACTGGGCATTAAAAGCAGCGAAAGAGGACCCGTTCCTAAACCACTGACTGCATTAGAAAATAGGACTTAGATCGGCGCTTGCTTTTTATGCTTGTCACATCAGTCTCCAGGGTGTATTCCTCCTCATGAGCTTGTAGCTCGTTTATAGAGCTCCAACTTGCCATAATGTGCGCATATAATAAAGACAACTTATGTCGCCTCTTCCTAAAAGTGCAGGTTCCGGCATAGGGATAAAATGCTGTAGTGCTCATTTGAAACAAAACGCATGCGGTTGGCTGGAATGAGACGGGTGCACGCACAAGCAAATCGAGCGGCCGGCGCTCCACAAACGCCACACACGCATGAGTAATGTGCTCAACCATTTTCTGCCTCTATTCTAACCACATCTCCCGCTTGCTCTCCGTGACGGCGTCGCTTGAACAGCGATACAACCGTACAAGCGCGCGCCACTTGTGGCTCACCGGTCTACCTAGTAATTGTTTTTCTCGATGCAGTGATTCAGTGCACGATAGTTTGCAGATTGTTGCAGAGAACAAAACTATGTGCAGTGATAGCTCGAGTCCCCGTCACAGGCTGCCGTTCGTGGCCACGAATTTTCGCACTCTGCACTTTCGCTTTCCTTTTTCTCTTCTTCTATCTCTTGTAGTGCACTCCTTTCTGAAACTTACAACTGCGAGCCAGTATACTGTTTGTGCCTCTGATAATATGCTTCCTACGCAACGGTAATTTTCATTAGTCTATAAGATATACAACACAGCATCTAGTTGACTGATTGATTGATTGATTGATTGATTGATTGATTGATTGATTGATTGATTGATTGATTGATTGATTGATTGATTGATTGATTGATTGATTGATTGATTGATTGTGATTTGATGCAGAAGTAGATGTCGAATCTTATTGCATGAAACTTATTTGTAGCGGTTTCATTTTCTACTCCTTTGAGTTCTTCACTTATAGGTATCCCCACAGATGTAAGAGCTGGCAGCAAAGCCAATGGCATAGAGGCTGAAAATGAAAAGAGAAAAAATGTTGAAGATACTCATCTCCAAGGTTTCGAACACAGGTTGCTTCTTGGGCAGTAGGTAAACCAAGAGTAGCGAGGTGGCACTTTTTTCTTGGTTGTCTGCTATGACGATGAACACTCAAAACAAGTACAAAGCAATAAAAGCACGTTCTTAGCTAAGCCAGCGCTAGTCGATCAAAAGCGTTCCAGCGTATTGAGGTCGTTCAGCACAGAGCGCCACTCTGGCTGCCCACTCAGTACTTTGTAAGCATCTATCTGATGAGTAGCCCGGCGGCATTAATTTTACCCGCCTAGGGAAAACTTGCGGTACTATAAATTTATGGCTACGGAAAGGGAAAGCAGAAAACAAAAACTGAAGTGAATATGAAGAAAAACTGCAGACATTCAATTTACAAGTCTCATGGTTCATTCGATGCACTCGATGAGGTGAGCAATTTAGAAGTGGCTCCTCATTTTTCTTGTGTTTATAAACCGTATTTTCATTTTGTATTATTGTCTTCAATTTGTAAAAAGAGTTGACTAGTATTGCCATGCATCGCTTTTCAATATATAGATCCCTCAAGCCTCCTCTCCAGATCATCTCTAACCTATATATACCCTCTTCTACAGCTCCAAGCGTCTCACCTCAGCTCCTTTCTCCCCCACCGCTCAATTAACTACCGCTCTTCAGTCCGCAGTGAGTGACGCAAAGGGTGTGTACAGTGTACCACTAGCACGAACATGGACCCTCGCTTTTAATCCGCAATGGGTGTGGGCATATAAGGCAAAAGCAAGCAAGCCGCGGGGGACAGAATGAGAACTGGGGAAACTGGAGAGGGCGGGGGGGGGGGGGGGGCGAAGCCAGTGTTGCCATCACTTAGGTATATCGCATCGGCATAGCGACTGTGAAAGCGTTATGTACCAACACACGCACGCGTACGCATTCGATGAGAAAGAGGAGGGGGTAAGACGCGTTCCACTTTCACCATCGGTGTCGCGCTCCTCAGTGAGCACTCTCGCTTTCGTTGCCTTCGTAGAAGGCGGCGGCGCCGGTTTGTAGAAGAAAGGGCGAAACGCGGAATGAAAAGAAGAAAGTTGAGGAGGGCCGCGAGGCAATAAGGATAGCGGCGGAAAGCGCGCGCGCTGTTGCGTCGGAAACAGTGCTCGGCAGGATTGAATCCGGAAGCGGGAGCTGCTGCTTTTGAGCCGGCTTTCGACCAGCGGCCTCGAAAATAGCACTACGAGCCTGTGGTGTGTGTGGCAGTGGCCAGTCGGAGGCCACAGCAGTGGTGAGGAGTCCCGTGCACTGCATCGATCGGACACGCTCCCCGGAGGAGCAAGAGGCGCACTGCAGGGGTCGACACAGGCTCGTCAGTCTGGCCACGATCTGCGTAGCCGGTCGCGCAGTCGTCTCTCGCTGAGTGGGGCAGCCAGCAGAGTTCGTCAGCCGAGCCCTGATAGTGGACTGCTTTGTAGTGGCGGTGGTTCACACGCGGCCTTCATCATCGACTCCTGCTCATCACTCAACAAAGGTGACAAAAGAGACAGGTGAGTGTCATGTTGATCGGAAGCAGCCAGTCAAGTGCGAGAGTGCGCATACACTATCATCCTTGTCCTGTGCAAGCATCGCTCTCTTTATCTTTACTTTTGTGATATGATCATGCATCTAGACCAAACAAGTTGAGCAAACAAACGTGATCTTGCTGCTGCTGCTGCCATTTCGCTTGCACTGTACCGTCTTTGCCAAAAGTAACCAGGCTGCGTGTTCCGCTTCTCAGTCGGACAGTACCGAATTCGTACTACTAATGAAGCTGTAAATCTATGCAAAGTAAAGGCGAGCTCCCGTCCTCACTTCTTAGCAAGTTACGATCCTCTATCCGTGTTGGCTTTAGAATACAAGTGAGAAGGAAAACATGCAGTCTGGTTACTTTTGCCAAAGACGGTACTTTCATTTAACGAAGATCGCGCCAGTACCAAGCAAGAATTGTGATGCGCATTGTTATGTGTTTACAACACTTACGTCATAAAATAGCTCTGAGAGATAGGCTGACAACTTCTAGCTATCAATGATAGGACATCTTAACCAATGCAACCAACAAGAATGGTTCCCAGGGAGGCAATGACAAACCGCATCTACATGAATTTCGCGTATCTCGCACATCACAGATGATGATTTTTCTGCAAGCAGAAATGGAGCGCTCATTACTCTCGTCATCAAAGAGCAATATGCAGGCACGTTTAGCCAAAATGCGGGCGACACAAATGAAGCCTAGTGAAAGACATCTCGTACGTAATAACCATGAGCATAACTAGCCCCTTATCCTATGACATTTATAGCAGCCGGCCCGACCATGTTTTAAAGAAACAACCTGAGTCGGAAGAAATGTGTGGCTTGCGCTGTCCTCGAATCAGCGCAGACCTAAACGAAGGAGGATTTGAGTGCCTTGGCTTTAGCCTTCAGCTCGACAGTTCATTAGAGGAGTGAACAAAAAAAAAAGAAGGTCTTCTTTAATTTTTACTAACGGAGAGTAAACGCTGAGAGGCAAGAAGAAGAAAAAACGCCAGAATGAGACACCAAAGAACACCTGTCTTTTTGACAGGCCGTATTAAATAAAACTCGAACTTTCTTCGCGACGTCAGCAGCCCGTGCACGTCAGCGCAGTGCGACTCACGAGTTGCAACTTTTCTTAAGATCTGTACACCTTCGCAGATCGTAGGGCTTCGTTATAGAGGAGCCTTGTCCACACGACCGGCAGGCGCTTCGGATAACTATCCCGCGCTACAGACACATCGCCGTGTTTGTGATTTTTTTTCCTCTAGTCATTTCCTCTTTCCTCCCATCTCACTCTGGCTTGCCCAATAAGGTATTACAAGGCGTTACTAGTTTTGCAAAACTGTCAACTAAAAAAACTGTCGTCCGCTGCATAGCACGGACTATTTTTTACTTTAGCTATTTTATCACGCACGGTTCTTAGCATACGCCCTTTGTCTCAATCCACCAAGCCTTGAAATGCACCGCACGCGAGGTGCGACGCGTTCGAAAGGAAGCACTAACGTGTTTATTACTGAACCTGGCCTCGTTTGCCATGCACACGGCGCTGTCAGGCTAAAGCCTGTTCTCCGATGTGCAGAAGCAAAGAGTTATTATGTTTGTGCGACATTACATTTCTTTAAGTAGCGAAATGAATGCAGCGCATATTGTAGATGTGGTTTCACATGAAAGAGCCGTGACTGTCAAAATGAGATGATGGAGAGAAAAAACCTTGATTTAATTTACATGAGAGTGTGCACAGCACATATGGAATAAAAGTTCATACCCTGACCAGCTTGGATTTACCTCAGCTGCCTGGTAAAAAATGTAGGCTAAGCCTCTCATAAGCCACACTTTCCTAAATCCATTCAGCATATTCAAGAGCTTACATAATGAAGCTTATACTGAGATCCTCCAGCCACTACAACCCATTCAGTGCGTGAGAAAGGAATCTGTGGGTTTGTACTATCGCTTTAATTTTCACACGAAGGGCGTGTTGTTTTTTAACTGATTTTCGGCAACAAGGAGACAAATCTAGAAAGAACTGGAAGCTTACGTGATACACCAACTTCATGTCAACGCTCCGGTGATATGTAGGCACACTGAACTTAGCACGCTGCTTTTTTAGAGGCTTCCAACATGAAAATTTCATAGTAGTTCTTCTGACTGTCAGCTTTATGGCCATGCGATAAAGTCACTTCTATAGAGGCACCAATCAGCAATTCTTTTTCATCGCCAAATATGCAAAAAAGATGCCAACACATACAATATCAACACATTCGAACACATAGCAATATCTGTTTGCATTGTTAACAGCAGTTTCATAACCTAGTCTACTGAAGTTATCTTCCTCCGTATTCTGCTCTAAAATTGGTTAAATTGGTTTCGCGGTGAAGCGAATTGCATCTAGTACTACTGTACTAGACGCCTTGTCAAAATTGTTGAGCCAATGGGGTCTGCTTCTGAGCCGCTTCGTGCGGCTTGTAATGCATTTCAAGCGTTCCGAATATCTTTTTTTTTTTACGGTAAGAATATTTTTGTTTTACCCGCTCGAATGAGAAGAACCTGCAGTAATGCTAAATTAGCTCAACCACACGGCTCAGAAGCAGACCCCCTGATGTCTCCGCACTTTTGACAAGGCCGTACCTGTTGTACCTCGAACAACTAATTGTAATGAGTGCACATCGCGAAACCGTGCTTTCAGTTCTTCTTTCGTATATCTGTCCTTCGCGTGCAGGCACCTTGAGCGCTATGCGGTTAGCTGTTTTCCTGGGCGTGGCTGCTGGTCTAGCCGCCGTCGCCTCTGCTGCGAAGATATACCGGCCTGCAGTGTACACGAGTTCCGGAAAGCTCGTGGGACTAAAGAAAGAGGCATTCGGCCGCCCTATCGATGTCTTCTACGGGATACCTTACGCACAGCCGCCTGTGGATGAGCTTCGCTTCCAGAAGCCTCTGCCAGTGACACCCTGGAAGGGACTGCGCGATGCTTCGACGCCACCGTTCCCATGCAAGCAGCCAGACTTTTTCGTCCACCAAAACTACACGATACTGACGCGAAACTCCACCGAGGATTGCCTCTACCTGAACGTGTGGACGCCCGCGAGGTACTGTCGGGACGTCAAGACCTGCGGTCCGAAGGCAGTCATGGTGTTCATCTACGGCGGGGCGTTCACGTACGGCAGCAGTAGCTGGTCCTTCTACGACGGCATCCATTTCGCCGCGGCAGGAGACGTGGTCGTGGTCACGCTTAATTACAGGGTCGGGCCATTCGGCTTCTTCAGCTCTGGACTTGATGGCCTCAACGGCAACCAAGGTATGTACGACCAGATCCTCGCGCTCACGTGGGTCAAGTCCAACATTAAGCATTTCGGTGGCGACTCCGAGCTGATCACCGTGTTCGGACAAAGCGCGGGAGCCATCTCAGTAGGCTACTTACTAGTGTCGCCGCTAAGTCGAGGTCTCTTCCGGCGAGCCATCATGGAGAGCGGCAGCCCCTTCTGGATGCTGCACGACAGTCGGGACACTGCGCTTCAGAAGAGCTATTCCCTGGCTAATGCTTTGGGCTGCACCAAGGGTTTCGACAAGAGCATCGAGGACCCGCAGGTGATGTCGTGTCTTCGCTCTAAGGACGCCAACGAGATCGTAAGCGTCGCTACGGAGGTTCTAGGGACTCAAGCTGAAACTTTCTTCCCAAGCCGTGACGGCGAACTTTTCCCTGACGATGCCAATGTTCTCATGGACGCCATGAGAACTTCCGGAGTTGAACTACTCATAGGAAACAACAGGAACGAAGGTACTTACTTTGTGTACAACTTCCTGGCCAAGGGACTCAAATTTCACAATCTGGCTCATATCACAAAAGACGAACTCGGTTTCTACATGGTATTGTTCTTCAGGACTATGCTGCAGTCTGGCGGCGTGAATGAAATTCGTGAGTTCTATTTGGATAAACTGAACAGCAGTGACCCTAATGTGATTCTGCAGCGTGGATCGGACGCTGTAGGCGATTTTCTGATCACCTGCCCCAGTCGCTACTTTGCGGAGAAGTATCAGCGAAAAGGTCAGCCTGTGTATTACTACCAGTTCTCGCACCGACCCAGCTTCAGCGTGTGGCCCGAGTGGATGGGAGCGACGCACTTTGATGAGTTCCCTTTTGTGTTCGCGCACGCCATGGCTTTCCCCGAGATGGTGACGCCTGAAGAAGTCACGCTGAGCAGGCAGATGGTCGACATCTGGACTACGTTCGCCAAATTCGGGTGAGTAATGGCCACCCCTGTAGATCGCACACTCTCCTTTTTGAGGGGAAATGCTGTACGTCAGTGGTATTTGGTGGGGCGCTTTAGCGTTTAAAGGGGTTAATTGCATGATACGACTGCTCTTTGGGAAGCGTGTTGTTCCTTAAAGGAGAAATCTGTTATACCATCGGTCCTTGGGTAGCGCGTACTCTACTAGTTGTTTTCTTCAATATGGTAACTAATTTTCTCTACAGAGTCGCGTGTATAAAATGCACTTAGACTGCTCAGCTTTCTCGTCAATTCTAATGTTTTTCATTACTGTACAGCCGATGCGGCTTCGTGCATAAGTACTCCTTTTTCAGCCTCGTTTCCTGCTCAAGACGCACACGCAAACGCGAGAGTAACCTTAACTGAAATTTTCACATGCGCACAGGCTCACCTATAATGTTTCTAAAGACCCTGTGATTCTCAGCAAGCACAACAGGGAAGTTTCGAGCTACGGCGTTTTGCTCATTGTTACGCAAAAACAATGCCCCATTCAACAGTTTGTCTCTAATCGCACACGACCCCGACACTCCTCGCCGTTTCTGTCGTGTCTAACGAAGTGTAGCTTTGATAACCAAAATGAGCTTAGAGTGGAGCGCAAGGCCGTAACTTAAATTACTGGCACAGCAGAGGTAGCCGAGGTACCAAGGGCAGCCGTGCAGTAAAGCGACCTTGGGTGCTGCACAGCGCGCCGCAATGGACTTAGTTAATCTAGATTCCTCCTCCACGTTATTTCTGTTGCCGTTACGCTGCTTTCAGTGGCTGAACAACGTGGGCAAGAGCAATTAATCTTGATGTCGATATAACTTTCTTACGAGCCCGACGCGTTGGAGGGAGTGATCTTTCACTCGGTGCCGGACAAAGCCACCTAATTAACTGCATGTGTTTTGCACTCAACTATACCCCATGGCTTGTTCCTTTTTCATTCATTTCTTTCGCTTGTTCCTGCCTACATCATTTCTGGTTTTGTAATGCGCACTATTAAGTTTTCTTGTTTCAATGTATCCTATATTTGGCTTAGAAGAAAACTGTTTCATGGCTCATATCACTGAAATTATGCAAAACTCTTAGTTGGAGGTTGTCACCAGGGGGCCGGCCACCCAATTCACAAGAACGATCGTTCACGCCGAGACATTTGTGTGATCTGATAACGCATGCGCAGAGTCGCGTGTATAAAGTGCACTTCGACTGCTCAGCTTTACTCAGGCATGACAGGAGGACTGCGATTATATAGCTTACACGTTGTGTAGCTCACATTATTTTCCAGACGGACTGTAGCCGTCAAGCACCAGAACTGGCTCCAGGTGCAAATAGCTGTGCATATTCGGCTCGTGACTAGCTGATGCAGCCTCCGCAACACTGCGCGTTATTAGTGAGACATAGTAAGCAGGCCCCGCCGACTGACCTAAACGGTTTGCGGTTCTGCGCCCTTTCTTTCTGGCCTCGTTGCAATCAACAACTCCGCGTTCCTAAACTCACTCTAACACATAAGTCTCGCTTGCGAGTCGTTCCACAGAGTGAGTGGGCCTACGAGGTGAACTGCATTTCCCCGTGCATATAGACTAGGTGCTCGCGATTCGTGCCCCTCGTGTACTTGCCTCGAAGAAAGTGCCGCTTGCTCTCCGCGCTACTTGCTTACATAAAGGGAGAACCTTATCCATTTGCTCTCGTTTTCAGCACGCAGGCTAGCGGCGAGGTACCTGATTGGAAAAAGAAAGTGAGCAAAGCGGTGTCACCTAATTTTGCGACCTCGCTGAGAGAGTTTTTTGTTCTTCGCCTGGCTCTTCAGTTGAGGCGAGAGTAGCGTAGAAACTCTATCCGGAGTCTCTGATGCAACTCAGCGCAGCAGCGATGCTTTTTATCTTCACTCCATACGGGCGATTTGGTGCGCGGAATTCAATCCAAGTCGAGAAAGGTATTTCGCAAAGAAACGCTTCCTTCAAGGCAGCGTGATCAGTCTTGTCTTTCACTTGAACCAGAAACGTATGCTCCCAAGCTATACGCTCATAGCATTTTTGTGGATTTGTATCGCCATGCCTGACCATTGAGTACGTGTACAGGAATGTTTAAGCTGACGTAAACAGTAGCGCACATCATTCACAACGCTACAGCATTCAACTGTCATCATGATTTTTTTTTCAGCCATGATGCGAGAGATGGTAATTATCCATCATTTACATCGGCCTTATATAAGCACATTTTTGGTAATATAACGTGGATGTTTGCAACAACAGTCGCTTGAATGAAATATTATTTTCAGGAGCATGTGAATGGCTTATTTTTTCTTTTTCTTTATCAAGACGTAATCGAATACGAATAGAGTAGCTAAAACCGAATCACACACCGTATTGACCGGTGATAGAAGCGATATGAATACGATAGATTCATTGTACTAATCACGAATATTCGTACAAAAAGAATAAATGTGCGAAAGGTGTAGCTGTCGGGGCTGTCGCTGTGATACCATGCTATACCTTAATAGTTTAAAGCTACAGGTGAGAACCGACGTGACATTAATCCGCATTAAGGGGCTGCAAAATGAGGTCAGTATATTAACTCAAGGATTGCAAAGTTATACTTGCAGAAAAAATTAACTTTTCTAATTTATGACGACGGAGAATAAACTAGAGAATGAGTAGATGCCTTCGAGATCAGGCATTGAGGCAGGGTTTGAATATTCCTGCCGCGTCGTCCACTGTGAGAACCATGAAAGGCAGGCGCCACGCTAATGAACTGTATCGCGGCAGTTAACCCTTCCTCCGCACTCATCGCGGAAGTATGGTAGACGCCGTCAATGTGGGTCCTGTTTTTGAAACGTTTGTCGACGAGAAACATGGCAATTCATATTCGAACGTCGTGTCAGTTATTCGGAACGTATCGCAAATGTTCTGAATATATATATCCAATTCGACTGATATTTTAAACAGAAACATTTGATCTGTTAGAATAATTGAATGAAAAGATTTTATATTCGCTTTTCAAAATTTTCGAATATTCGTATATCCCTAATTGCATTGTACTGTTCTGAGCCTGCGTGGCTGTTCTCTTATCATATGTTTCTGGCATTCGCTGCAGTTGTACGAAATTTAAAATGAATTACATTCATTAATAGGCGACACAAATTGGCAATTAACTCAGCCTCGATTTCAACTTGAAGTTTTAAGATCGTACAGCACCAGAACAAGCGCATATACTGCGAGAATGAGCTGAACCCATGGGAGTCAAAAAAGCGTTGTTCGCAATATCGCCTACGAAGTTTGCTCTAATCACAGCTCGTAGCTGATCTGCCATCAAATATTTTTCACTGCCTCTCTCCACAATCGCCTTCCGCTAACATAAAGGGCGAGTTCAAGGACGTAGCGTCTAGCTAAGCCACGTCCTCTGACAAATCCCCGTTCTCTCGTGCCCCAGACAGGCCGCCACCTTCACCCCATCGTATGAAGAGTTTGCACAGTGGGTATGGGAGAGGAGCTACCGTTCCAAGACGGCAGTCCCTCACTCCAGCTTCGGCAGATGCGGATGGTGCTCCAGGGCAATAAAAAGACCACCGCATTAAGTGCTCTCTATAGGCTACCGGCAAAGCCCTGACCGGACCACCCGTCTCAAGGGTCGTGAGCCGCACCTTCTCGTAAATAGCCTAGCGTATATACGCCACAACGAGGCTGACAGCCGACGACAGGATTTGCCGAAGCGGGAGAATAGCAATTATTGGCCAGCTGAACATCGGCAAGTATGAGCGAGCGAGAGGCGGGTCGGCTGTTTACGGCATATTTCAAGGCTGTGCGCGCAAAGTCTGTGCCTCTGACTTGATCATTTCGTTCGCGGTGCACCGGTGTAAATTCAGAGCGGCTATGCTATACTTCCCGAGCGGTGGCACAGGCACTTAAACTGAGCAGTCGCAAACAGAAACAAGGCGGCGCTCATTCTTTGTCTAAGAATGCTTGTATTCCTCGAAACGATAACACGCCAGAGTTCGTAGGAAAACGCACTGCGTCATGTGAAATAAGAAAATGGGGCGTAAAAATGATACACAAAGGTCTATTTTGGAGTGAAAGTTGGTCTGGCAGCTTATGCGAGCCGCTAGCAAGACGGGCTCGGAAGCGTCCAGCGAAGTCGCCTCCTCTTCACGACTGTGCTGCCAAACCGACGCACTCGCCCTCTCTGCACATCCATCGTCTACAGGGCAATCGAGCAGTTTTCCAGAATTCCAAGCTTCGTATAAAAGCTCAGCAGCTGCGTGCAAGTTCTTCCTCTAATACATGCTATACTTCGACCGGTTTCTGCAATCATAGATTGTATTGAATCAAGATTCCCGTAACCTAAAGGGCTTTATGCGAGCGAAGATCGGAACTCTCCTCCAAAAAAAAAGCAAATTTGAAGTATTTATTTGTTTATTTTAGGTCCGTGAAGGGAAGCTAGAAACCACACCATGCATTTTTCTTTGTAAAGATAGATTTTTGGCGCTTCATGACTAATTTATTGGAACCCTCTAATGCTAACGCATTAACACTGCACTAATTCCGTCATAATTTAGTTGTTTGCTTATTTGCCTTGATGTAACCACAGGAACAACACCTACATTTTATTTTCTGCCCTTTCTTAGATGATAAAAGCCTTGCTTTCAGTGCAAGTGTAGCCTCTTCGTCATTACAACATGATAAACTATTGATAACGGCATGCTTTAATTCGTGCTATCGGTTGCCTTTCGATGCCTCAATTTTTAACAAAAATTAGAATTAAACCTCAAATAACAAATTTCGAAAGAACCAGTGCCAACTACTAGCGAATAGGTAAAACTTGAAATAATGGCTGCCATTATTCTTTTACGCCAGTAAACCATGCTTGCGCGTAGACCTGGGTGCAAGGATCCTTAAAGTCAGCATGAGTAAGAAGACGCTCTTACGTATATATCGCTGAACAACTCCTATGCCCGTTAGTCTGCCACATACGGCGCTCCGTTCGCTAAACGTGACCCAGTGGGCACCGCCTACTGTCACTGCTAGAAGTGACTATTTCTTCTTCGTAGCTTCAGAAGGTTTTTGAAATGGTGTCTGCCTTTTTGCGCTAACAACGAAATAGGTTCCAAGGAAAAATACATTACCTACGTCTAATCATGCACACCTATCTGAATTTCTGATGCAAGCGTGCCGAGAAAAAAGTTGCACGTGTTTTTCTTTCTTTCTTTTCTTTTCTTTTCTGTGAGCAAGAAATGCAGCCATTAAGCGCTCGTGTCTCCGGCTTGTGAAAGAGGGTGAACCGTTCAAGGTCACTAAGTCGCGCAACCATACACAGACCCAGACACGCGAGTGCTCACGTTTACGAGGACGAAAAATCACCCTGGAAAGCTCTCAAACTGCCAAAGGCAACGTCACTGACCAACTGAAGCACCTGAATGAGCGAACACTTAGTATGAGACAGCTCCTATCGGCGGGATACAAATGCACTGAGGCTATGCGGTTGCAATATCATCCGTTGACGAATATTTTCCTTGGACAACGGGTCTCCGTGAGATGCTGTCTCTATACTCGTTCATGGCGCGTGACAGAATGATTCACCACCCGGAACTGCAGCAACTTTTTGATGGAGTCATATCAATCAGCCGGGGTGGCGCGAGGAATCGCCACGGACCATTGCAGATGCGGCGAGCTGTTCTTTACTCGCCTCCATGTAAGAGCTCCGGTGCTGTGAGGCGACGCTAATAAGTAATAAAAAACGCAGCGACGGGAAAGTAAAGTCCTCCTTCATTTAGCCCTATAGCAAGATACACACCGTGATTAGGTGCAACGCTGGTTAGCGTTAGGCAAGGCCGCGAGCTTGCATACATCTATGAAAGCAGGAGGACGACTACTATTCCACAACTCATTTGGGCCAGCCTTACGCGGAGTGCAGAGGCCTTGAGTGCACAATCAGCGTCAGCGGTTATATCGTTTCTTCCTTTTATTTTAGTTTCTGACGGAACAATTTTCCTCCGAGACAGGATTCAGTTTCCACTGCAAACATCGGTTTGACTTGAGACTATACAATTACATCGTGCACCGTTATATGCCGTTATATGCTACAGCACACCATAATTGTTTCTAATCCGGTGTGATTCCAGTCACTTTTCACCTTAAATATGATATTCAGGAGGGCAAGAATAGCAGCTTTGCGAAATGGAGCATTTTACATGTGCTCGGTGGCCGACTATGCTGCCCTATCGTGGTTTGAAAGGACGCATTTCTATTGTTTCCCTCACTACCATTAATCCCGCCGCATGATTCCGTTAACGCTCTTTCAAGTTTGAAAGAAAAGTACGAATAATGTTTACTGTTTAGTGCGAATTAACTACGCGTATAATTGCATATTCGCGCAGACGTGGTAATGTGGGGATGGTCCTATTATTGTTTTTCGAGTACACTCGGATGATGGCCTCTTACAGGTCGCCGCGTACAGGACTCGTGGGATGTCTACGCCAGCGATGATATGGGATAGTGCTACATATAAAAAAAAAATAAACTACGCACAAAGCTCAACATCAGGTGGAGGTAGCAAAGAACGGTTAGCCGATCAATGCAACGCGCTTTTTAGCCGGACGTTTACTATATTTAAAAGCCTTAATATAACAAAATAATCACTGAAGAAACTTACGCTAAGCCTTGGTACTTGCCCTCTTCCTTCAGTGCTCATTTGTGTCAGCTCCTTCTTAATTTGTTCGGAAATAAGCATGATGTCATGAAATTTTTTTCTCTTCGTGTTTCATAGTAACCCGAAAACAACTATCAGTGACGGGGTAGTCGGTTTTTCACGTAGGCAGGCTCTCGTCTTCCACTCAGCGCCGATAATATGGTGGAAGCCAAACCCGCAGCATAGCGCGACCATGCATGCACCAAGTGGCCTTCAATCTTGCAATATTCTGCACCGTCTGTGGTTACATTCCATTCATTATTATTATGAGAAAGGCTCTACGCTGCTTTCTTACCCAAGAGAAAGCGCCTAATGAGGCACTTCACTTCGGTGACGCAACAGAAGCTGTTATGGTTGTATACAAAAGACGCGCGGTGGTGACCGACTGGAAGAAATGAAGTGCTCATTATAAAGGCCTCATTTATTGCTTTTATACATAGCCATTTCTTTTTTTTTTTTGTTATAAGCCTACCAACTTCTATTTTCCTAACATTGTGAGATAACGGTCCATAGCTGTCTTGTTCGCTTCTTTTTTTCTTCCCTCCAGGCGCATGACAACACTGGGAAAGATAGCGTGGCCCCGGTACTCAGCAGCGGGACCGTACATGGTGGACATTGCCCTAAAGAGCCTCACAATCAAGAAGGGACCTCAGGAGGAGAACTGCAACTTCTGGAGACGCTACTTTGCCCTCGACGGTTGAGCGTTGCTGCGCGCCCCATTGCAGTTTTCACAAGTGCCAAAGCAGAGGGCACCACACATCGAAATCTAGTGCGTGTGCCCACCTCTGGAGGTCACGCCTCTCGCAGAATAGCGGCAGTCAATGCGCCGTTTTTATGCTATATGCGTAAGGTGACGAAGTTAACATCATTACAGTCCAATCCAGTATCATAGTTAACGACAGATAGCTAGGAAGTGAAACCTTGAGAGACCTCACTTAGCAATCTATAGGTGCGTCAGATCACATTGCTCTGTTGTTCAAACGCATTGTTTGCCATTCATTATGTCTACAGGCGTTTTCCAATTGGCCCGCTGCTGGAGCAAATAACCTTTTCGGTAGTCAAGTGGTTATTTTGAAAATATTCAGCTCTGAAATCAACAGTAGTGATAGGATTTTATACACACGTGATCCCGATATGATACCGTTAATTTAGTTGTTTTTTTGTTGTCGTTGTTGTTAAAACCCTGATTGCAGTAGGGCAACTTTAGAAAGCTATTATGTTTTGCAGCTAAGAACGAGGAAAAAATAAGAATGTAATCATTTAATGCTATACGCCGCACAATCTTAATGAATGCATTGTTTTTTCTTTTTCTTTTTTTTCGTTTTTTATGGAAGCCGTAGAATGTCGCCTCTGATTGTTGTAACCCCCTTCGACACTGTCTCGGAAATGTCAAAAGTAATCTGTGCGCGCCTTTTTTCAGTGCATATTTGTAGAGATGTATGTTCATTATTAACGCGTAATACGATACGAATGCTGATATCTGAGTTCTTTTTCGAGAATATGTGGCCCTTGCCATGAGCAAACTAATAAATATTTACTGCGGAGGACACATCCCTAAGAGTTCAAGTATCATTTCACAATCAACTTTGCAAGCAGTCTGCTGATATATTTTACATCGCTTCCTCTTCTTTATCTAACGCTGAAAGAAAACTCCTAATTAACTCTGCTCTCGTTGTGAAATAAAGCTGTGTACATCGATCGGAGAACTTTATCAGCAAAGAATGCCGGTCTGTTTCCGTGCTTCGGAGCGAGGCTAGTGGATGACGTAAAGGCGAAAGAGAAGAGCGAAGTGTGAAGTAAGAATGACTGAAGTACGCAAATGTCGGGCGCGAAAATCACGCGGCATTGTCTAAGCCTGTCGTCCAAGCGCGAAGCTCTCAGCAAGCTGAATAACTAGTAGAAAATCTTCATGATCGACGATCCCTGCTAGAGGAATGCAAATTGAGCGGTCTGTTATGCGCCATCTCTCCGCATGAGCTGCGCAGATGAACGAGAATTTAGTGCCTGCATCATTGATACTTTCAACAAAGCCAGCTGTCTTCATTAAGGATCTGATGAGAAAAGTCTCGTTGTTGAAACGCAAGCACAGAACTGAAGGGCTACCTCCCTTTTCCAATTTCTCATTAGTCGCAGCATTCCCCATCTTTTTCTTTTCTGTTTGTGCCCTGCGTTACCATTCCCGAATAACTTTACATACTAAGCTATTTCAAGACAGGGCTTATGAAGTCTGCTTACGAAACTTTCATCCACGCTGAAACATGCTGAAACAAAGCTCAGTTTATAACAGAGCGTCGAAATTGTCTCGGCGTTTAGGTGCCTTGCTGAAACCCTAGTCGTCTTTCACTCTTGAAATGCGCAGTCAGCTGTTGCGTAGACTGTACTAATCGTTGTGTATTTGTTGTAATCTTCTTGTTGACTGCGCTATGTTGTCATTTGAAATAAAGCGCAATAACAGTTGCATTTAAGAACTCAATGTTGTTTTGTCATTTTTGTACCTTTTTTTACAAATGAAATCTCTGCATGAATGTATTAAGACGTGTGTGATGAGCTGCGGCTTCGCAGACTAGGCCCAAGTGGTTTGAACTGACCCGCGCACACTGGTATGTGCTAGTGAGTGGCAGCGTTAAGGGCTCCTGTCTTCAAAAATCTGACGTAGCCATCGTTGGCCGCCAGCGAGAAATCCCGAAGAAACCGGTAAAAAACGTTCAAATTGACGTCACTTTTTTCTGGAAAGGTACTGTGCCCGATGGGAAGTTTTAGAGCTTGGAAACAAAAGTGGGCTAATTTCTCTGGAGGAGGAAATCGAAACCAGAACTTCCGGGCTGCGAGACGGGCACGCTTTCCACAAGCCAGGAAGGCTCGCTGGTTCAAGCTGAATGACTATCGACCTGGGGAACGCGCGATGCGAACGGCCACCTGATAACGCAATGACGTTCATTATACTCTTGAAGGCGAATATTGAGGGTCACCCCAAGGTCTTGACATCCTCCCAATTTCCAGCCTTTCACTTATTCTTTCCTTTTCATGCGTCCCGGTTCAGGCATGCACACGCAGTGAGGCAGTCACCGTGCAATTCCTTTATTTGTAATCCTCTTTTTTCCCGCTAAATACGATTAAGCATAAATCGAGTCCTGATAGTTGTCATTCCATAAAAAGCGGTATTTCTTCCCGAGTGCACGCATCAAGGAGACATTTTACGAGCTGAGAGAGCATTGAGTAACCTAGTAAAGTACACTGATTTGAAGTTATGAATAGGTTATTTTCATTCATATTCCAAAAGAGAAGCTTAAAGTACTTTTATGTAAATACTATTCTAAAATAAACGCCGCAAATTTCTTTGAAATGCTACGAAATGTATGTTACGCTTCTTTGCAAATTTAATCGAGGAAGAAAAGAGAGAAAGTGAGGAAAGTTTCTGTTGAGTTTATGGTAGTTATTTATGTTATGCGATCCTAATCTTCAGGAACTCAAAACTTCAAAATTTGATGGATGTACCCAAGATTAATTTATGCGACTTAAGCTCGATCACAGCTCACCAGTCAAGGCAAAATCATAGGACCGCTTACATTTATGTGGAGTACACTGCAGGTCACGCTCAGTGTTTTTAGTCCTGAGAAATGTTCATAAGTGTCCTATGGCGCGGTGGACTTTATTTTTACAGTACACTCACTCTTCTTAACCAAAACGTTTTTGCAGAGCACTCTGACTAAGAGTCCAACCGCGTTCGCAGCCTATGGAGCGTGACATACTCGTCGCATTTGCCACAACGTCGATACAAACGTTACATATAGCATTAAGCTGCTAGAAGAATATCGATAACAATTTTACATTTTTGTGCATCCTGTGCAGTTCTTAATACTTTAGCCGTCGATCGATCGTGACATCGGCACAAGAACCATTTTGGGTTCCTATCATTGTAGCACTCGATGCTTAAATATTCCTGCTAGGACTTGAACCAGAAAACAAGTTCTTTCTTTTTCTCCCTCTCCTCCGGGTAAAAAATTATTCCACAATAAATACTTTTGATGGTAATGAGAATGACCGCGTTAACAAATCTGCCATTCAGTGTTGCAGAAACCGAAGCGTTTGTGATTGACATGGAACGTTCAAACGAGGCCATTTTTCATAGACTGAATAATTACCCTCTACGGCGGCTCGTACATGCAACCTGCGCTCATTACGAAAGGATTCTGGGTAATATGTGCAGTGGTCGTTTTCGCAAAAGGTCCGGGCGCAGCAATCCGAAGGAAGAAGAGAAGGAAGAGGATGATCAAGGATATAGTAGAATAAATAAACTCAATAATGGAAACTTTACGCAGGTCGATATGTTATGTTCAAAAAACGAATATTCTTCGTAAAGATTCTTTTTAGGCACATTACCTGACGTTGAAGGTGCTCTGTCTGCCCCATATGAAAAACGTTCCAATACTGCGCAAGAAGCTTGTTGATTCACCGTTGGGCGAAACTCTCACCAATCACATATCCATATTTCATTCCGAAAACTTTGTGGTCATTTATCCTGGGGATGTGGTCAGCGGGAATTGTGAAAAGGACGACCTCGCGCGTGGCACAAGCTAGCAGGATGAATAAGCTGTGGAGAAGAAGACGAAGAAAGTATAGGCCCGCTCTTATGGCTATTACCTCTGACACGATAGCTCCAATTTTTCTGATGGCCCTTTACGGATCCGTGTTAGTTGTCGCCATTCGAGCCAAGAACAAATCTCGCCGTGGCCGAACCGCCGATACTGCTGGCAGTGCGACAGATGACGACAGCCATGAAGGAACAGCGCAGTTCATGATCGCCGACCGTGACGTTGGATTGTATACCTGCACTTGCTCCATGACAGGTCTGTTCATAGCCTTGTTTACCAAATATCTTTGTAACATCGGCAGGCAGTAAGACGATGCTTCTTTCGGTGATAAGAAATCAGTGTGAGCTTCGGATTCGCAGAGGCTTATAAACGTTAAGAGGCCATCGCGTACTAAGGCTGTCACATCTTACTCCGCATCAGCTTGTTGTTAGCTATTAAACCTTTCTCTTTATGGTACATTTTTCTGGACAAGTCGAGCCCAATGACATCGTGCAAACAGCCTTATGAATGTTAGAGAAACTTATCACGCCGATGTGTATGAATCGAAAATAAACGCAATGGCGCCTGCCCCTTACTTCATCACACACTAGGTTGGTTTGTCCCACCCCGCAAATATCAGAATCACTAATTAATACAGCTGTCTCTCCATTCTAACCATAATCTGTTCTTCCTTGGTAAGCATGTTCACGCCAACTTACATCCCGTCCCTGAATCTCAGATCCAGCTTTCTAGAAAACACTAGATCCGAGAAAAACAACGGACTCAGTACCATCTTACAGTGTTGGTAAGATTATGGTATTTCAGAAACCAACCTTCCGGCTAAAAAATTCCAGTATCATACAGTGACGGTACTGCTATATAGATTCAGCTACTCAAGCTATAGATAACGCTCCAGGCTCCGTCTCGATGCTGGCTGCCGGTGGACCTTGGCTCCAGGGCTAGAAAGAGTGGCATTTCCTAGGGCACGGTGCGGGAACGTTTCGGCTGCTGTCCGCCACAACCATGGTGACCCATTGAACCGCGCCGCAAAGGCGATCACGTCTACTACTCCAGTTGGCTGCTTGATCAGTGCTAACCAAGCGTCGCCGCCGCGATCACATACGAATTCAGACCACTTGCGTGGTCGTGCCACTTGGCCACTTGGCAATTAGCATGCGCTGTTTTAAGCAGCAGCGCAAAAGGACAGAGACGAGTGGAAGGAGGCACACAACGACGGCGCTGAACCGTCAAAACAGCATGCGCTGTTTTGTCGCTCCAGAAGGCACCCACTTGCGCTCTTACAACGATAAGTAGGATCTCAGTCTTCTGCGCTGAGTCGTAGTCACCGCAGTGACCACAGTTGTAATAAATTTACCTACGCCGAGACGCGGTACAATTTGCATAAGGGCAGGAGGGGGGGGGGGGGGGGGTGAAGGTGAGTGGAGGTGAGCGGAAGTGGCCGGAGGTGGAGTGGCGAGGTGTTTTTAGGGTGGCTTTTGTTAAATAAGTAAATGGGCAGGTGGGGACGCAGACTGGTGAGCAAGTGGCTGGTGAGCGGTGTTTCGGAGATATCTGAGCTTCCCTACCAAATCTTTGGGTTCGATTTCGCTGGGGCCCATCCTGGACCTTGATGAAGTCGTCGACCGTAAAAATGTGGCACGTGCCCGATGGTACACACCTACCGGAGGATGATATGCAGCATGGTCCAGTACTTTTAAACAGTGCTAGCCCATCCAAGCAAGTTCAGTATTTAATTAAGGCACCTGTTAATTTCGAGGCAACTGTGGGCTAATACAAGATACTGCTATGCACAATTTTATGGGAACGGTCTAAGCCTTCGAAGCGCGGAAAAATTTTGCTTTAAAAATTTTTTGCGGTACTCGCAACGATTAGATAAAACTGTCACAGAAAATCAGTGTGGTGCTGCTTTGAAAGTAACGGAGGCAAATGTGGAGTACTGTCAGATACATTTATGAACACGCAAGATAGAAAGGGTAAAAACTTCTATTCATAGAAATTTTTTTATTCTGATGTTTGTCCTGCTGACACAGTGAGTAAATAATGCTGCCACAGAAAACCAGTGGCGTATGTTGTTAGAAATAGCAAAGGGAGGACGCTTTCATACTGGTTGTTATTGTGCACTCATACAATATGCGAAAAAAAAAAATGAATTACGCGTTCTAGAACATTTTCTCAGATCTTCTCCAAAATTTCAGCTTATATTTGGTACTGATGCAACAATATTTCCGGTCAGCTAGAGCACAAAGCTGCGTATCCCGCTTCCTATCTAATGCAATTACATTGACGAACCACTCATTATGTTTAAATGCATCGAAAAGTTGTACACTGCTGAAAAAGAAAACCAATTGTTGGAATCATCTAAACGACGGCTTTGCTCTAAAGAGCTTTTTAGCACTGAGCCCAGCATTACATGCCCTGGAAGCGCATGCCATTTTATCCGTCTTCTTGATAACTACACCGACGATTTGCCGAACTGAAAGAAGTAAAGATTGTCTTCAAGCGGAAGGCTTGATCCTGCTTCCTAGCATTTGCTCTAGCTGACTGCATTATTAAGTGCAAAACATTTCCAGTTGCTGTGTCAACAGTCTGAAGCACAAAACTCTCGCAAATAAATTGTGCTATGAACTCTAATCGGCAAGCTCAGCATTTTCGTACAACAATATTTTTCTTAGACCAGAAAGAGCTATCCTCATCATCCTGCAAGGTGTCTGCCCTCTATCTAAACTACTGTTGTTTTTATCGAATAATTTCATCCCCCTAAACCACCAAGTTCGTCGCAGCGACCTGGGTAGGCGGCTCGTTCTTGAACACCACCACGGAGGCGGCTTTCAAGTACGGACTCGTTGGATGCCAGGCTCCGCTTTGCTACGCTTGCAGCCTTCTTGTTGGTAAGCAAAACACACCGTGGGGCAATATATCAGGCAAATATTCGCCAGCACTGAACACGTAAATTATTTCAACCGTATGGCAAATTTGTGTTTAAGGTATTGGGTCAAATGCCCATTTCCCGTGCATTTCGCCCCACTTAAGCCGAGCACCAAGCCAAGGGAAGCTAGCTGTAATCATTTTATAACCAGCAAGCCCCGTACCTCCTGCATGGAATGTGGATGCTGGGGTCATAAGCCATCGCTGCGGTGATTCTTGGTTACAACTCTGGCACACGGATAAACATTTTATTTTTACTCTACTGACTACAGAACTGTATTTTCTTTGAATGCAACAAATATCATCCATGTAAGATGCATTGCCCCTCGAAGGGAACCACTTTTTTCTCGTCTGTCTAAAATATGCACGCTGTTTATCTGAAGCTCCCCGTTGAATGTACGATCGAAAAAAGGAAAAAAAAAAAGACTCAAGTGCAGGCGCACATATGTTACGCACCTAACGCATTAATGTACCTGGTCGACGTGAGCGCGTTTCTGGACGCAGGCCCTGACATCTACCACCCCTTCGTAAGATGTTCTCTGGCTTTTAAAATCCACAGCCGAGTTCTTTTCATAGCACGCCCTATCAAACTTTCCTAAAACCTTTCCGCAATGCTGGAATCTTGGCGTGTAGTCAACGTTGGCTCTTGAACCTAATGATGCCTGAAGAAAACATGCGCTGAGCGCGGTTACGCTGGTTAAGCTCGTCTGGTGAACAGAGACCACTCCTCGTTTTGATCGCAGGAGGTCGACTGTTTGCGTCCAAGATGCGTTCGGCCGGCTACAGGACCATGCTGGACCCGTTTCAGGAGCACTTCAGTTCGTTCGTGGGGGCGCTGCTATTCCTGCCAGCATTGCTCGCAGAAGTCCTCTGGGTGGCCGTCGTCTGCTCGGTGCTAGGTAAGCCTACATGAAGTCTCACAACTGCAGACACCAACTGAAAACTGAAGTCTGCTTCATCAAATCAGGAGTGCAATTCAGTGAGTTGTACGCACGTCGTAACGTTCAACTAACTGGTTAGTGGCGTCTTGACCAATCATGCGCTGGGCTGCCAGAACTGCTGGAATAATGAGCGCGCCAATCGTGAACCTTTGTTACGGGCACATTGTTTTAGGCGCCCGGCCCTCCATTTGATGCGGCAGCTCTGAAGCTTTCAGTTCAATGCGAGTCAAGTGTGACGCTGAGGGCGAGGGAGGACACCTGGAAAATCGAAAATAGCATTCCTAACTTTCTAGCCTTGTAGTTTTGTATGTTGTTTAAAGTGTTCCGAAACACAAGAAAAGGTGCTCAAAACAATCAACGAAGATCACCGCCGTAGTAAAAAGGATAACAAACCCCGACTTCATTTGTAGCATTTACGATAACCTGCTATTCTTTTTTCTATTCCTAGAAATTTTTAGAGATACACTTTCAGGCTATCGACGATGCTACGATGCTAAGGACAGAAAGGCAGCGAAGTTTACACCTTTTTCTGGTTTCATTTCACCATGTGGATTGCAGCAGTTGAGTTTGGTACGCCGTTGTCGCATAAGCATGCAATGAAAAGGAAAATGGAGCTCATTGTATTTGCACTAGAAGGTTCGTATAGTTTGTCTCGAACATAGAAAACACAATACCAGGGCACTTTGCACTGCCTTGACGTTAAGCTAATAACGACTTGCCAAATATTTACGCATGTTCCGAAAAAAATTCAGGAGATTCAGCGACAGTTGCTTGTGCTGGTGAATATATAATCTTTATTTATTATTTGTCTTCTCGGGCAGGGTGCGCCTAACGCCATTATGCTGTCATTCATGACGCCACTGCGTTCGGACGACTAAGCGTGGAGCACTGTCAGGGCGCGTTGAAGTTATATGTCACACGTGGCACCACCCCATTGGAGTTGTGGACCAATCAACAAACGCACGATGCCACCGCGTTTGTTGACCAATGCAGTGGAGTGCCACGGTCATTATTGACCGGCGTAAGGTTGACGACGTCGAAGTCGCAGAACAGAGTACTGTTCTTAACAGCTGCCCCTTCACCTAGTCCGATGACCGGAAGGAGAGCGAAATACGGTAACCATTCCTGCTCTGATTCGCTTTTTTCAAGTCTCTGGGTAGATGTATAGGATTCGGTACAGTGTGATGACCAATCAACGCCTGTCTGAAATGGGATAGCGACAACGGCTAGTGCAGCGCGGTATAGGAGCGCTGCAACTAACCTATCAATAGGGAATGTAGGATTGATCCCCCGGAGAAAACTGACACAAACAGTCGTAAGCACTTCCCATCTTTAACGCTGTCAATCCTCCTTCCAAGTTTACGTATTGTCTTTACGTAACTTTATTGCCAGTGTCGTTTGACAGCAGAATGACGACGCTATGAAGTGTATCCGCCTATTACCGCGTGGTATTCGCTTCGCCCTGTATAAAGTGGGACCACTTTATGAGCGCTAATTGCGTCTAGTCATCACTGCAGCGTCTGCCGCCGATGTCTTACTGCGGGTCGCCGGCAGCAACGCAACCATGGGTCCGGCCTTTCTGCTCATGTTCACCACCTTCGTGGGCGGCCTCACTGCGGTAGTCCATGCAGACACTGTACAGCTCATCGTCATGTTTCTAGGCATGGTGAGGCTCTCTCTTAAATTTCGTAGTCCATTGTTACACCCCATCCCACGGCGTTATGACGAGTGGAGAGACCTCCTCTATTGGACTCATCTACTAGCTATTGCTACAACCTCAAAACGCAAACGGTCCCAAATGTTGCAAACGTGGATTAATAGCAATAGGCGTTTGCAGGCACTTTACCATGATATGCAACACAGTGATAGCCTCCTCTGGCTTGTCTGCTTCGCATTTTGCAGTGGTTCTGCGTTCCATTCGTGTATTTCAATCAGCACGTGGTTGAGGCGACTTACTCTACCGGCGTTTGGCTGGGCAGCTTCACCACGACGGAGCTTTCCATTTCATACTTGGACAACCTGTTCGCGCTGATTCTGGGCGGTGTCCCTTGGCAGGTACTGATGCTGCCTGCTGTTCCTACATTATAATATTAGCGCCACAGTTAGCTCGAAGCTCTTAGCGTTTGAGTCAATCATGTTAGCGGCAGTGGCCTTAGTGTGCATTCTAGACTGCAGTTTTCTGTAAAGATGCCTAGGGCCACCAATAAATTTTGTTGAATTCCACAGTCTAGAAATAAGTTCAAGCTAAAATAAAGCTTTTCTTTTACACAGCCTAGCATGCTGATGTCTGTGGCTGCAAAGGACTCAAACTTCCCTGTCGAGGTTTTTTTTTTTTTCATCTTGTCAGTACAACGCCGTAGTGAGATAGCTATAAAGTATATAAACGATCCACTGAGAGAGAAAAAAAAAACAGCGCCACATTCTAAAGATCGCACAGCCCTCTCAAAGTAAATATTAATTTTAGCCCATCGCCCTTTCCAGCGGAGAAGTGACGGGGAGAGCTCTACAGCAAGTATCACAAGTATAGCCATGCACAAGCTTACATTGAACACATGAAGGAAGGAGGCACATCCCAGACCATTCGAGAGCGCAGATGTTCCATATGATTCCGACATCCTGCTATCTCCTGAGGCGTAGCACATCTATAATTGCACTGCTTTGTCGTAAAGAAATAGAAAAAAAAAAGTTTAGTGAATCGCTCCAAATCTCAGTGAACAAAATAGCAAACTTGTGCTCGAGCCGCTCATCCAGCCGCGTGACGCCGTTTGCAAACTTCCCTTATGCCTACAAACAGCGACGAGGACAATGGTTCTTTCCTAAAGGTGTGCGTCACCGAAAAGTCGACTTGAATGATGCTTAGTTCTTAAAAATATTGGGAAATGAAGCCGCCGAATCAAGGGGTCAGGGTAGCAAGCTTTCTATACATAGCATTATCCAACCAATACAGATAGCAGCACAAGCTGGAGCGTCGCATCGTTATGACACCGTCGCCAATTATAAAAACTTGATCCTCGAGCCGAATTCGAACTTCTAACTTCTAAAAAGAACCAGTTTCATTTTCAGTGTTTCAAACAATTCGGTTTCAAGCCTCCCGCTCTGCATGAAGCTGCAGGACAGGAATTGTTCATCTTTTTATCACCTCTGCAATAATCCGGTGCACTGAAGTATTATTCCAACCAAAACTATAACTCCAGTTGCGCATATCTTATGTATCCTCGTAAGAGAAGTTATCAACCTTGTTAATGTGAACGTTATAGTCGTCAACAGGGCTTCAGTAAAGAAAATCCTTGCCAGCCCTCGGATTGAGTATTTTCTTTCTCTTTTCCGGTCGGCGGGGCGATCGACACGCTTGCAGGTCTACTTTCAGAGGGTGCTAGCTTGTCGAACGCCCCTGGAGGCAGAGCAAGCCTCCTACGTGACTGCGCTGGGCTGTATCCTTGCAGCGGTGCCTGCGATAATCATAGGTTCCGTCGCCAAAGCTGAAGGTGAGTTAGAAGATAACATGTGGCGAACAAATGACGGATGGTGTCACTCGCGAAGCCATCACGTACCTTTCCAACGTTAAATTCTTCATAATTCTAAAGTTACAACACTCCTTTGCTGCCATGTTTATCATCTTTACTGAGTTTTTTATTTCAGAAGCACAGCGGTGGTGCTTCTTGTAACCATTCAGGAATCATTCTGATTAAAATTAGTGATCATAAATAGCAGCGCCACTCAATGTATCTCTCTTACTGCAGTATGCCAATGCATCACAAGACAACTCGACGCTGTGACATCGACAAAGCGTTTTCCCTTTTTGCGCGCTCGCAGAATCCGCGGTAGGCAACGAGACTCAGACGCTTCTCTTCCAAAACAAAAGCGTCTCGATGCTCCTGCCTCTGACGTTGCGCCACATGAGCCCGCCAGCAGTCTCTGCCGTGGGACTCACGGCTGTGTCGGCTGCCGCAATGTCGTCCGTCGGTTCGTCAACTCTCAGTGTGGCATCCATGTTCGCCTGGAACGTATACAAGGCCATCTTCAGAACCACGGTTAGCATCGTCGCTCTTGCGCGAGGGTTAGAGGCGTGGCCGCTGCACCTCCTAGATTCATAATACGTTACTCGCGTCGCTTATTAAATGTCCCGAGTCGCTTAATGCTCACTTTCGAGCTGTCTCCCGCTGTTTGTCAACACACGTTCACACTGCCATTATAATTACAGTTGGAAAGGCTTGTAATCGGTGGCCGAAGGACCTACGTGGCCAGTCATTTGGTAAGATGGAGTCCAAAGACAGACTCCTCCCGCACCACTAATGTATCGCGGGTAGAGAAAGTTTCAGAATTGGAGATATAAATGAACAGGTCCCTCCGGACAAAAATGTTTGATTGTAAATTATTAAATAAAATGGGGAATGCTACTAAAGCGACCCACAGCCGAGGAAGCGGGCCTGGGGAGACCCCACGTATCTCCCCTCGGAAGTAGCGGAAGGGCTAGGTTGTAGGAGAAGGGGAAGTAGGAATGAGGATAGGGTTATGGGAACTTGGAGGGGAATGTGGGCAGCGTAGGATTTTGACTGCCAGACAATTCGAGTTGAGCTCCCTTTCGGGCCTCCGTAGAGGACGAGCACTCGCTCCTAGCCGAATGTGCGGCCCTCAGCCTTACGATCATTAACCACCACAAGGCGCTTGCCGGGTTTCCGGCGTCTGAGACAGGCACCATTCATGAAGCCGCTTTTGAGGTTCCCCGTCCCCCAAGCCCGATTCCCCCCCCCCCCCCTGACTCTAGTTGAGGTACTAGAGAGGTAGATTTCGCTTGCGTTCATCCTTACTCCAAGATCCTCGGCAAGTGACCAGACTTTAATCTGGCGCACACTGACGGATACTCTTCCACGATAATCGCTCGAGAGTGCATGCTGGAAGCTATATTGATCAGCGTTCAGTTCGCTTTACTCCCATCCATTGCAAAATACTTATGTCCGCCTCGTGCTGTAGGGCCGTGCATCTTACAAAAGATGCTTCCCGCGTGAGGTCAGCTATCACGCCGTTCCCGCCCCCTACCTGTGCCGGTCACTTTCAGGGCATTACTAAGTGCTTTAACACTGTTCTGTGCCCCTACTCCCTCCCGGCCACCTCTTTCAGGGTGTGTACTTAGCCTTTAGGCCTTTCCGTACTAGGCGCTTCCCCTGTTTTCCACCAGTCTTTTCCCAAGTTTCGGTCCTACTAGCGTTTAGCTACTCTCTACTGTCTTTTTCGCTATTTCAAGCAAAGGGTGAGTTCCACAGAGCCCAGGATTGGTTCGCTTCAGCCACCAGGCTTCTGTCGAGGCACCCTTCTATTCGGCAACGAAAACCAATACGTTTGCGGCAGGGTAATGCCTTTAGGCACGAGGGGAATTTGCGATCCAACATACAGAGTCAGCTAGCTGCGTTTTCTAACCGCATTCCGCAGCTACGCCACCTTTGCCTCGGCAGCGGGCAGAGATTTCCCTTGGCCTGCCGACCAACCTGTGTACTGAAGAAGAGCCCAGCATCAGAAGTCAGCTAGCTGCGTTTCCTTGCGTACTCCACAGCTACTCCACCGGGCAGCGGGCAGGGCGTTCTCTTGGCCTGCCGACCGACTTCAATACTGGACTCTAATAAGAGCCCAGCATCCGAAATCAGCTAGCTGCGTTTCCTTGCGTACTCCGCAGCTACGCCGCCGTTCCCTTGGCAGCGGGCAGGGCATTCCCTTGGCTTGCCAACCGACTCGAACACTGGACTCAATTTTCCGGATTACACGCGTCCCGCCCAGACCCACTCTGGACCTGCCGCCTCTTCTGGCAACGGGCTAACGTGTACATGGCATGCTCACAATACCAAGGGAGTACGCTGGGGACTCCCCGGGGATTTGCCACCCCTCAGTATGGACCCCGACTAAACCCATACCGACCGCTGGCTGTCAGTCATTGAGCAAAGCCAGGCAGCCGAAACCACCTTGGCCCACTCAACGTGCAGGGGGGACCACGTGCAGGTCGCCAGATCGGATTTACCCCCCCCCCCCCCCCCCCCCCCCCCCCCCCCCCCACGTGGCCAGTCAATTGAATTATCCGCAAGGTGCCTGAAATCAGCTGACCTTAAGCCGACAAGCCAAGTACAGATATGTCAGTGCTTTGCAGTGTGCGCCCCTAAACAGCAAGAGGAATGTGCTCCAACAGGATGAACATGTGTCTAATTGCGGCAGGACATTACGTTGCAATGAACAACGAATGTTGCAAAGCTCCGTGGAGCACATGTGTACTGACAAATGGTGCGCATAAAGTAATCGGGCGTGATATCACTGAATAGACACTACCCCATGCTGTAAGCTTGATTCCAGCACAATCTTGTTTTTACGGATACCATATTTTACTTATATCTAAAATAGTTCTTCCCTAAGTAGTATATCTACATCTTAAGAAAGATAATTAGTTTTTCAGCGCAAACTACTGGTGGCTAATTTTCGGCAGGTACGTCGAAAACTACGTAGTCCTAATGTCGTAATTCCCTAGACAGCACCATCGAAATACCGCGACTTTAAAAGAAAAGACACAAAATATCATGGAAGAATTTTTATATTAACCGTATCGCAAGAAAAGATTGATGTTATCTTGGCGGCAAAATACATCAGTACAAAAATGGCGGACGGCATATTATCCCACTCATCGTTTTGAAAAAAAAATTGTTCATTGCGTTGGTTGCGTGGCTAAAAACACCAGCTCGATTGTGACGTGAAGAACGAAACGCTGATCTGAAATAAAGAAAGCACTGCTATGAGCGGCATACTTTAACAAATATCAGCGTCCAAAGAGCTAAGAACGCATTGCATGCATGAAGCGTATTATGAACATGCTTATTCTTTTGTTTCTTCCGGAATAATATTGGTCTTATATCATGCCTAAATCTTTAGTCTCATACCCTGGTGATGCCCTGAAGCAATAAATATCGATTAAAAAAAAACTGCTTGCTTCTGTCAATCAGCAAAACAAATTTGTTGCTGGCCCCTCTGCGCAGATATTACTTTCATGGCAGCGTTTCTCGGCAGTTAAGTGTGGCGCCTTACCTTCCAATCTGATGTGCAAACAGGCATCTGACTACGAGGTGGACTTCGTCATGCGCCTGAGCGTTGTGGTCGCTGGCATAACCGCCGTCTACTTGACCAGCGCCGATGTCAACGTGTTGCGTGCGCTGTGGTCCCTGTCGGCCGACCTTGTTTACATCGTCCTCTTTCCGCACCTGCTGTCGGTCTTCTATTTGCGCGACCACTGCAACACCTACGGGGCACTGACGGGATACGTTGTGGGAGTCGCACTCAGGGCGAACAGCTTCGACAACAGCTGGACATCGGGCCCGCTGAGGTACATGAACCACTTCATTAAAAGGCAACCTCCAGAGCATCGGTCATGCCCACTTTTGCTATTTAATTCGGTCCTTGGAACAACGGCTCCACGGCTGCATGAGATGATTGCCTACATGACTGTTTACGGCAATTCAACCTATTCGGTAACCGCAACATTAGAGAAGGGATGAACGGCGTTAAAATGACGAAACTGAAAAAGTGAAGGCGCATTGCGCACATAGCATAAGACATAGATTAGTGAGCAGGAGTTTCTCTTGTAGCTTCCAGCGTGTTATCACTGCGTGCAGAAGAAGAAAAGCAAGAGAGCTGGAAAAAGAGGAGTACTGGATTGAGCATGCAACACTTTGGCGTGTTCAGGCAAAACAAGCCCATAAATAATGGCAGGAACACGCATACGGCGAGCTTCAGCATTAAATAAAACATCATATTTTTGTTAAAAGTATCACACTGCAACGATGTTTGATTAATATGAAAAAGTGAAGGTTGTGTTACTGCAGGCATTTATTAATGGGGTGAACGTCATTAGGACTTAGCTTCAGATAGGAGCTGTGATTAGAATTCGGATGCTCTATGTCCTCTCTCGAAACATGGCTATGCTCTACATTCTCATTCCAGAGGAGTTCTGCTTGTTCAGTATGCCGGTCATGCTGTATTGACGCGATAAGCATGAGAAAATGGACCAAGCAGTATATTCGTCGTACTTCGTGCACCATGACTAACCGATGATGTGCCTGAGCACAACCACAGCATGTCCACGCCCTCATTCACTTTTCAGCTCACTACTGCGTTCTAAATATTGAGCTTTCAAATCATCAGATGGCTTCCGTACAGATTCCGTACAGAAAACAGTCACGGTAGAATATCGGTCGTTTAATCGACTGATTTAATTTAGTTTCATTGGTCGTAGGTAACAGCGGTGAAATTATTATGTGTGGCCTGTCGCCGCTGACAGAAGCCCTGCACTAGTTTTGTTAATTTTTCGCAAACGCTTCTTTGAGAAGAGCAGGGCTCAGTAGCTTCTTACATCTATGATATCCGTATTTAGCCCCTTTTTTTTCTCTATCCCTTTAGCGACAACAGGCAGGTGCTCCATCTAGAGAAGTCGGAAGGGCAGCACTACCCAGTTCGAACCATGGCAATGATGACCTGCTTGGCTACCGTCATCGGAACTTCCCTCTTCTTCAAGTGGCTCTTCACTCACCTGGTGATAAAACGTATTATCGCTCATAGATGTGTTTATTGATATGAAAGGTAGAGAGGTTGGCCGAAATGATTAAAATCTGGCCTGCTGCTCGGCACTGTATATTTTACGTATTGTATCATTTATGTGCTACTAGCACATACAGTATCGTCCGAGCTATTGAACCAGGGAGCGGTAAACATAGTGTCTATGCGCATAGCACAGCTATAAAAGTATTTAATTAGAGAAAAAATTGACTCCTTCATTTCTGGTGGTCCTGGAGAGATACAAAGATTGATAGACCTTGCAGACGTCCTCACCCCATACTTTGAGAGCTTTCATTTCCTCACATGAGTTCACAGGAAACATTCCCCATGTAGCACTCACTTTGAGAAAAAAAAGCGTATATGCTGGGAAGCATGGGCACTAAATTCTCGTTTATTTACGTATACGTGCCTAGCGAATTCCTTCCAAGTACGACGTCTTCGAATGCTTCTCGGCCTCGAGCTCTGCCACAGTTCGGCACCAGCCAAGAGGCTACTTCAACCAGGCCACCTCAGGAGCTTCGTTCCTGCCATCAAGGGTGCCTCGGTTGCTGCTTGAGGGCGAAAGGAAGCCACGAGTGGGCCCGGAAGCGCGGCCGCTCTTTGAAGCCGGTCATTACCACGCCTCTGATTGTGTACAGCCAGGTCAGTGCGCCTTGGCCTGCTGGCCTTCATGCTCACACCTGAAAAATATACTGCAACTACCGTGGTCACTTCCTCGTCACGAAGGGGAAATGGAAAGTCGGAAGATTCTCCGTCCTCCTTTTATTTTCTTTATCATTTTATTATTAAGCAAATTCACGCTCATCACGTGTCGAGGTCGACGTACATCGAATTGCCGCGATATGATGTACTATAAATGCAAGGAACTCATTGCGATGTTGATGTAGATCCGTCTACGTTGCTTACCTACTACTATACATACAGTTCAAAATGTGTGTAAACACTCCGAATAGCAAGCTATGTGAGGTATTCTTTTCAGTGATCGACGTCGTTCATCTAACTCATTTTGCTGTAGCTCGCATCGGAACCATGTCCCTGGCTTGTGAAGGTGACGGATTCCGTGAGCGTCGTTCCTACAGCGCTCCAGAGCTGACGGTGCCTTCGCCACTTCAGTGGCCCGTCGGTCAGTAGGCCGGCTTGTCTATTCCGGCAACGCAGAGAGGAAACCGAAGAAGATACAGTATGCTGTTCGGCGTTAGCTCTGCATTTCAAATACCTAGGTAGGTTGCTGGTCATACTGGTTTTAGGCGTTGATAAAACAGTATACTGCTAGCGCATTTCGTTAATGAAACCGTATTTGAAGATATTCTGACTTCGTAAACGGTCTGCATGTTCCCCTGCGGTTTGCCATGCCCCAGATTTCTTTTCTTTGGTACAGTTGATTACTCCCTTGAATTAAAAGACAATTGTTTAACAGCCTAGTCTGATGCCTACCTGAAATGTGTCAGCAACATTGGGCAATAACTGCGAACAAGAGGTCACAGTGTGATAGTGTACGTATAACTGGACAAAAAAATGACATACGTCCAGTTCACTGATGTGTGACCATATCGGCTATAAAGGCCAACGTCACCATCTCTTAGCATTGTAGTTCGTCCGCGGATCCCCTCCGAGTCATCACAGTGCAGAATCAAAACTTTACTGCTGCGATAGCACGAACAGATACGCCGCTCCTAGTGAGACCGTGCACTAATTTGAGTGGAAAATTAGGTGGGATCCTGCTAAGCGCTCATTTGTGCTGTGAACTTGAGATACGAACGTACACAAAAGCAAACTTCTTTCTTGAGTGTGAATCAAGCGCTTACTTTAATATTACTTGCACGTTGTTATAAAGAGGAAGAAGAGCGCAGGCGATGCGTGTACACGCGCACACGCGCACACATAAAAATAAAAGACATACAGTACGTCTTTTTGATGTTACGTCTGCGTTCTACATATCGTTCTTCAGAATAAAACACCGGATGTATTTAAGACACGGGTATCGATGCCACTCTGCCAATAGGTGTCCAAACATCGCATTGAATGACCAATTCGGCGGAGGTTTATCCAGTGATGTCTTGCATAAAGCCAAGTTTCTAGTGTAAAAACGACTTCATCCACTTCGCCTCCGACAATCTGATGCTAATAGTATAGTGGTGCGCAGTACACAGCTGGAGAAAAAGAAACCTTCCTCTACCGGCTAATCAACCGTCGACAACGGACACCAACCATAAGGCATCGAGGCCAGTGGCACTCACCAAACTTTAACAACGAGTGGGTCTGACACTGCAGAGTTCACGCAAGAGTTCGGGGCTATTTTATCCACGACAACTACGGTGAATTTGGAAGCCCCAGTCCATCCCTGAAATAACATAGAAAGCAAAGCAAAATCTAAATTTCTCAACACCCGTCCTGTACCGTGTGCACTCCGTTCAGCAGTTTAAGTAAATACTTATCTTCAAAACGACTGAATCTCGGAGAGATCCCATCAATTTGATTACGCTTCTTTTTTTACTGGTCTTGGTGCGCAAGAAAACGGGAGCGCACATATTTGTGGTGACTATTGCAATACGACAAAAACGGCGAAAAAGAAACAGCTTAACACTGCTCGCCGTAAAAAATGTGTTCTGCTGCCTGCAGGATGAAAGTGTTCGACCCACTGTGACACAAACCTGTTAAGAAAACGGCAGCAGACCTCTTGACAGTGAACACAGTCTAAACGCACCTGAACAAGTTCAAGTATCAGTTTAGAGTATCCGAACAGTATACTTTGGTCACAAGGGACAGCTGAGCCCAAGCAATACTTGAGGCACTCGCACCAACAAATGAGCAAGCCCTAGAGTCATCTCTGGCATGCTGCTTGACTTTTATGGTCGTTTTCTTGAAGAAAGGTTGAAAGTAGAAGTAATGCATAAACTTTCGCAGACTGAATGATGGGAAGCAGAAGTGTGTGTTAAAGCACCAAAAATCTTTACATAAGTTAAAGCAATTTCTTATTGTTAGGCGTACACTACAATGAAACTAAAGAGCTCCTGATGTCATGCGATGCGTCTGTTTCCGGGGCGGGTGCCGGCATCGCACAAGCACACAGTTCCCGGCAGGAACCATTTATCCATTTTTAATCATGCACTTCTGATACAGCAGAGAGTACCAGAAGTGCATGCGTTAACTTGAAGAATTAGTACACAAGACTACCAACTGGACCAGAAAGCAGAGCGAAATTTTGCTCAACTTGATTCGGAAGGACTAGTTGTGGAAGTATGTAGCCGTGGATTCGCTTATGAAGTACACTGCAGGACGCAACCTCTGTTAGGCATCCATGGGCCACAAAGTCCGGCGCCGCCGATACTTTCTACTAACTGAATGGTGTCTGAACTTTTAGCTATGAGCAGTATTTAAATACGAACAAATTGACTGAATGCAGATGCATTCAGTAGATTGGTCCTGTTCAGACAGAATCGAGAAACTGCCCATTCCTGAAGACATCTTCAAGTTCTAGGCAGATACTTCCAAAAACTGCCTCTGATAGCTAGAAGGTTTTGCGTAGCAATCGGACGAGCTATAGTAGAGCATTCAAACTACAACTTCAGTAACTGTTGTAGAAAAACAGCAAGATTTGCTATTCATGAATGACTCAGAATCTATGGTTGGAAATGTTTATGCAGGCAATATAATAGGATCAGGTTAAATCACTATACCACAAGATCACCATGACATTGTGGCCATGAAGCTTGGGCACGAAGTTACCCGTGGCGGCAAGGCATCTATAAAGTCATCGAGGAAACAGATTATGGAGCCATGCCAGCTCTCACGGGATAACCATCGTAGACCCAGCCGTCGACATCGTGACACGCGCTACGTGTGGGCTGTGCTGGCCCTCTAAAAAATGTTTGATTATGGCTGATGGTCACTGATGGTCTTGATGGTTACTGATATGTTACACTCGCTAGTGGCAACTTTTGGCGGGATATCGTTAAAGGTGCGGCACGTTCCTCAGAAAATACGGCGTTGTCGTTGTCGTCGGCGTTGTGAGAGAAAAACCAAGGGTATGACCCTGACATGTGGGTGTTAGTCCGCTGGTGAAATGGTCATCGTGTATTGACTGGCCGTCTGGTTGTGTGGCGTCCCTTGACCACATGAAACGACATCACGTTTTGAGATTGAAGGGTGAGATCGGATGGCAGCCTTCGAGGATCATTGGACGCCGTGTTAGATACGCTACCCCTAGGCCAAGCAGGTACGTTCGATGAAGCAGGAACGGCTTCGTTAAAGCGGGTGTTTCCATCTACGTCGGGTGATCTTTCGCAAACGACTGTACGCTGATAAGAATGTGCGGGATAATAGAGGCACAAATTAGGGATATACGAGTAGCAAAGTGCATGTACTCATGTACTCAAAACAGGACTGGCAAGACAAACCTCCATACGGGAGCCTTTGACACTATCGCGCCATACCCTTCAAGGTAGAGATTAAGTGTCGCCCCAATTTTGGGTTTCCAAACGGGTGATGCGACAACGGGACGGCTCTACGCAATCTAGCAAATAACAGGCGTCAGCCGCCATAGAACGGCCATGTTTGACCTAGAAACGCCGTAACTCTTAGCCGGGTAGAATTTGAACCGCATTCTGTTACTGAGCAAAGCCTACCCAGTAACCACCAGTCAGTTGCAGCGATGATTACAATGGTCTGACAATTTCTTCTTGGGGTCACATCAGTGCCTCGTACCGTAGTGATCAGTGTGCTGTGTACTAGTGCAGTGCACTGGGAAGATCGTGTCGGGTCATTTGAATCAAATAATCGAAGTGCGATCACTTTCAAGAAGCAAAACTACAAGTATTGGCGACGCTTGTGTGGGGCATTGAGCAACCCGAGCAAACTGGCAATGTCCACGCATCACAGAAAGTCAGTAACAAGATATATAAGAGTGTTACGCATACCTGAGCGGATAAGGCGATCGATCGCCGCATAGTAGTACAGAAACCTTGTCAGAAAAGGTGTGGGCGTTGTATCTGAGATCTTTGTGAACGTTAAAATCATCGATAGCAGGAAGATGCCGACTGGTTCACGCCTATAGGTGTACGCAAATAGCAATAATGTTTGAATAAACAGTGAATGCGACGTCCAATACCAGCTTTAATGACTCAAAGATGTTTTCCCTCAACCTGCACACTGAGTTAACGCACCTCTCTTCGGTTAATTGGCAATTTTTCTGCTTGAATCAACTAATTAATCATTTTTCGTCTTTTAAACAAGCCAAAAAGATGCCCATTTCATCGAATTTATTTTTTGCTTTCTTTCAGAAACCCGTAGCAAGTGAACAACGCACCTGGCGAGGAGGCGGAGAAAGACCTCGGCGTAACTCTCAATAGCCAGGACTTACCATGGCCAACTATTGTTATAATTCTTCTATTTGTTTTTTCGGAGTCATCCATTGCCTCGTAAATGCTCTGTAAAGCATTATTTTACTAGTGGCCTAAATACATTGGCTTCTTTTCAAGGCCTATTATTTGTTGGTACTCCCGATCCTTGGTTATCTCAGGCGCCGTATCTAAAGTTCCTTGGCCTACGTTGGCAATATCGTGCTTCTTGAAGAAACTCGAGCACCTGCAACGACGGCCTTCAGCGCTTATAGGTTTACTTCCTCCTAGCCGCGACCCAAGCCACCAGGAAGTTCCATTTTGAAGAAAAGTCGTGAAAAGTTAGCAGTTATTCGTTTCTTGTGCATGTTCGTGTTATTTTTGTCGCATAAAAGTTACTCTGAAGTGACCGCACCAGACGGTTGCTTTCTCCTAATACAAAAGGAAGCGTTGTGCGTCAGCGATAACAGTTTATTCCGAGACAATACCGCTGCTCAGCTCTGGATGTGCCCAGCTCGAAATGCCATAAAAAAATGTTCGTCACGTAGCGGTTGCGTCACTGGACTCAGACGGTGGATACTGGCAAGACCGCAGGAAACAAGGAAAAAACATACGTTCATTTTCAAACCAAACGGAAATACACTGACTGTTATGCACAGTTCTTCAATTGTTCTTAGTTGCGGAATCTTATCATAAATTCAAAGATAGCCGCTTTAACGTTGTTTTCGTGTCATCTTCAGTTGGAAGAGCTAATACTGTTCTAAATGCGGGTCTATCAGGTTCGTGCAGCGCCTACCCAAACTGTTATTTGCGGAAGATCTCTTATAATCGCCAGAAAGTCGATTAAGTGTCTTGCCGCACTATAGAGCAAGCTGGCAATGTATTATGCTAATAGGTGGTCGCTCAGGGTGTGGCAAGGCACCATGTATACCCCAGTCCCTTCCTCCCGAATAGAATGGCACGATGTTGAACTACAACGTAGATTTAATTGGGTCAGTTCGCGAATGTCGATTTCTACATGAATGTGGGTTCCACGTGTTCACTATATAGCGTGTGTGTAGCGTTTTAAGATAAACAAGATGTAAAATTCGGATATCTTTTAACCAAGTTTATTTCTAATATTTTCTTGCGCGAGCATTTCCTTTCCTGTCATTAAATACGGGTAAGAAAAAGCAGAGAAAATGAAGATGCATTATTGCCGTGAATGCAGGTAGGCGAAGGAGGCTTCTGTGAAGCAGGTACAGAATAAAATGTTACATGTTGTTGAAGCTAGCTGTTCTGTTTCATGACATTTAAGCTCTCCCGACACACTTTAGCGTGGATGAAAAGTCGGTGGCCTAAAGTGGAGCTCGAGCTTATCTCTTCCGTCACGGAATGCCGTACTATAATGACGTCATAACATGTCTGCGGTGGCACCCTTGCCGCAGTGTCATATATCCATGTCCTCATATAAGAACTCATCTAATTATACTGGGTTGACACTGATAACTGAGTGCACAAGGGTTTCCCCACGCATTGTTACTGGGCTTTTTTGCGCACAAAGATAATCCTCGGTGTCTCTTAATTACTAAATAGAAATGAACAGCATATATTTCTAGCGAAGTATATAGGACATGGAAACCTCTGCAGTCATAATAGGCAGTTGCGTCATTTGTCCTATTATGTGTGCGTTTGGCGTCCAGCGTGACCTAGTGGTAGCGTCGATTAAACGTTTTTGTACGTAGCTTTAAGTACTGCTTGCCTTTGTTCGAGTAGTGTAACGAAGTTTTCTCAGTTTTCTTTCCACGTCATACGCCGCATATAGACACAGAGGCGACGACGTCATATCGAGCAACGAGCGCCAAACGATGTGTCTGACTTACTCATGTAATGGAAATGTCCTTGCTGCTTCTGTGGCATTGGTGTCATTTCTCGGGCTTATCGGACTCCTGACCTAACGTAAGTGTGACCCGCTGAAATAGGTGATGGGCATTAGATTTCATGATTCCTATTTTTCTGGTTGAACGCTGAGATGTGTTCTGGGAAGCTAGATTCTTGCTGACTGCAGCGGCGATTCATTGCCAGCAAGCATGTCAAACCAGGGGCTGTAGGGTGTACTGCTTGACGCTATAACTTACATCGGACTAAGCCAATCATAGTACGGCGTCAATGTTTTGTTAGCTGCTACTGTTGCCAGAACCACTTGTTGTTGCTGCCCTAAAACAAATGGTGCTTATACCCCAGAGGAGATTGGCCATGACCAGGCGGTGATTACAATTTCTTAGATTGCATACTGCAGAAATGAGATTTTAGAAATTTGAGCAAATCAAGTTCAGTGGCAGGGATGGTTCAGGATGGTACTGGGCATTAGTGAGTTTAATTTGTAAGATTAAGGAGCGAAAAATCAAACATAGCTAGAAGCAACAAGAAGAGAGTGTCGAAAATAACGGACGAAGAATTATAACAATCCTGGTACGTTGCAAAACCTTTTGATTCTAGACCGAAATTTTTCATGGCAAAGCAAACATTTCCATCGGTACGTGCCAGCATAGAAGAGCCAAGAGACAGAATAACCGCAGAAGACAAGCGCAAACTAAGTCTTTGTAAGGGCATTTCTAACAGCCACAGCAGTGTTGCGCATTAAGGTTTTCGTCTTTTTTAGGTGAGAAATAAATCGATGTTTTGGGTCATTCCTGGGCTAGTGAGCTTGAACACGGCAAAAAAAAATAATAATAATATTGCGTTCCAAGAAGGAACCAGGAATACATAACATCGAAACACCTCTTTATTTTATTTTATTTTTTCGATTATAAATGGTTTTCCCAGACAGAATCATGTGCGTCTGCCTAAATGGGACACGAGCTCACACGCGCTGGCAAAGACAAAGATGCATCGAACGCAACGCACAGCGCTTGAGAGATCCGTCAAAGCCTAGCTTCAAGAACCGGCAGTGCGCGGAACAGTGGGTATATGGAGGTCCAGATGAGCCGTTACGTGAGTTGCCAGACCGTCACGGTCAACTGCGATCCAAGGGCCGCCGGCGACTGCATTCCGGAGGAACTGTTAGAGTGCTGCCAGAAGTTGATCCAAACACGCGAATATCACGGAGAAAGCGGTTCCGAGGAAGTGCCCGTGTGCCTGGCACACAGGCGTCGCAACGGTTGCTCGGACGCTGAAGCCAGTGCAGCATCAAACAGCGGCGGCTGCAGGCGTTTCAAGTTCATCAGCTTCCTGAGCCGCCTGCATGGCCAGCCCAAGCCAAAGCAGTCTCCGGAAAAGGCCCGACCATCCCGGTATGTCTCGTGGACTAGATGTGCAGAAATCAACGGCAGTCCAGGAACATATCGCTCAAGCTCACCGAATTTAGAAAGCATGCATGCGTTTTCGTGCTACTGAGCAATAGCTAGAGTATTGAGCACAAGCAGAACAGTTCGAGATGTATACTGCTTTGCGAGACGTTAAACTGTGGAATACGTTAAAATAATCTTTCCGCTATGGAAGGTATTCAAATGGCATCACGGGCGCCCTTTTATGGTGCTGAGCACAACTTCAGCAGTGCAAGCCGGAACAGATACCGATAAGCGAATTAGATATACCTGCAGCCTTTCATTGTGCTTCATGCACCACAAAATGCTCTATGATATGCGCATACTCGATCCTATAGCGTTACTTATAAAGCACAGTGCGGCTTCGATATAAAAAAACCTTACGATCCATCCATCTCAAATCTATAATCTAAAAGCGTATGATGACATAAACGGTCTTGCTAAGCGAAACACGGAATTAACTTTTGAATCGATAGCTTCACTACGCGAGGTAAAGCCAAGTTCACCGTGTGCTTCCGACGACCTTCAAACAGCTTAGAGGTCAAGTTGGAACTTCATACCGCTGTCGCACGGGCACTTCGGATCGTAATCAAGTCGATCGAAATCGAGCTCGATGCGGATCCGGCGTTGCTAAACGGCGAGTTCAGTCGCGATCACCCACGATCCTGCACTACCGCCTCGACCGTGATCGAACTGCCGTTGCCACCCTCGTTCGCAGATATTAATTAAATAGAGCAATTAAAAGTAAAGATTACTCAAAATATTATCTAACAGGTACAATTTTAAAATGAATAGCTTTGTGTTAAAACTTTTGTGATATGCACTGCAAAGCCATGTTCAAACTCCCGACACCACGTGCGTGCCTGCGTGCGCGATGGATGACACAGCTGCTATACACTCGTCCACGAAGCTGTGGTCAGATAAAGGAGACCAAAGTTTTAACCAAGCTTATATATATATATATATATATATATATATATATATATATATATATATCCCAGGCGGCTGTGTGAACCTTGAACCACATGTGAGCGGTTTGTTTAGAACATGTAAACTGATATATATATTACAAACAAATCCTGGTGCTCTTTGCGCGTGCAGCGCCACCTCGTGTAGCGATCTAACTTGTCGATCGGAAATGAGCGCGTTCTTGTAGCATGGTGCATCTCAACCGAGCTTGAAACTCCAATCACGATCGTTAACGATCACGATCCGTAGTGCCCGTATGACAGCAGATAAGTCAAACCACTTTGGCTAGCTATGATCCCACCAAAGGCCAAGGTCAAAAGTAAAAGTAAAAGTCAAGATCAATTTGAAGGTCAAGGTCAAGGTCAAAGGTCAACTGATTTGGGAAGTAGCCTAACGCGTGAGCAGCTGCGTGGCGAGACACATGATCGCTGACATCAATCTCGAGTATATGTAGAGGTGCTCCGCGCGCCTCGGCCGGAGCTATCTCTTCCTACTAGGTTTAACCGAAACTAAACCACAGCAAATGGATTTGCACGGCTTCTGATGGAATTTAAATATAGAAATGACCTTTTGTAGAGACAGTACTAAGACCTCTTAGAAATCGTCTTTTGCTCCATGAGGCTTGGCCCAGGGAAGAGGACCATATAAGAAGTAAAAATAAGAAGCGATGCCAGACCGTGAACTTTGATTTTGTCTTCTACTCGTGCTTATCAGCTCTCAAAATTTGGAGGTAGTTTTCACTTGGAGCACGATTCACTTTACCGCAGCAGTGAGTATAAAGCTCGATGTGAAAAACGGTCTTAGCGCTTCCAATGTTGCCAGGAGTGATTGCGTCCAATCGCGCGATAATGTTCGCTCACAGCAGTTTACATCTCCTTAAAGGTGCACTTCGGTACCACAATTCGTAACTTTTGCCGTGTGAGGCTGCTACCTCAGCGTTTTCTCGCAAGGTGGTTATATGACATTTCTCCTTTTAAACTGTGCTTAAAATTTAGACCAGGGCAGAATTCTATATTTGTTCATAACATCACGTCACTTCATTACTACCCTGGTTGAAGAAATTCACAGCTCGTGAAATAACCGAGGCGCTTCTGCTTATATATTTTTGAAGTATAAATCAGAATGCCTTTAATTCGGCTGGTGAGTAGTGTTCACGAATACTATTTTTGGCGTCTCATATCATACTTCTGTACCCTCTGCCTTTGTGTTCGGATCTCCCTTTGCATCAACCACTGCTTAGACATTGCGGTCGCGGCAGTGAAAGACAAGATGACGAGTCTTCTGCTTCACATTGGGTCGGTGTTTAGATGAGAAATTGAAAGAACGCGATAACAACACTTAGACGTGCATTAGAAATGTCATTGCTGGGCACGCAGGTGGTCCGTCCGCGCTCGACAACGCTTCCACAAGTTGGCGTCATGGGTACATGCGCTTCGACTGGCGCTTCGTCGTCCGGGCGAGGCGACGCCCACACCCAAGGAGGAATACAAAAGTCCCGCTTCTGCTGAGGCCGAGCAGTCGCCCTTTGTGGAGTCTCCGAGCGAGGAAGACTCGGACTCGTGGCCGCAGGACTGCTTCCAGGATGTCCCTCTGTAAAAGGACCGTCGCTGCAATGCCAGCCTCATTGCGCAAGGACGGCCATACCGTCCTTCTCCCCACAAAAGGAACCGACAAAGTGGCAAAGACCGACATCTACCGGGACTGACCTTTGAGGGGACTTGCATGTGAATAGCAGACACAACGATGTTTCGTGTGCGGTCAACTGTTCACTTGGAAACCTTACTGTTCTTGTTAAAGCTGCTCGTTTCACACTGGGTGTTGCATACAAGACTCATACTTCCTTCATGCGTGCTGTGGTGGCCGTCCTCCATTTTCTGAACTCGCCTCACCATGTCTAATCGAACCAAATAAAAGGCTGAAGGATTTTCATTCAGAAGGAAAAGAGTTCACGAAGAGGGTAATAGCGCGATAAGTGGCTGCCTCTGCAAAGAAAGGTTTAGAGATATACACTAAACACGATATAAGGTGCGAATGGTTGAGCCGAATGGCGCATCAATAAACCAGGCCAGAGGTCGTGCGCTGCACCAAATCATACTGTCGCACACTACACAGAACCCTCGTTGGACTCCATGCATTCTAAGTAGAAAAATAATGTCTCGCTCACCTGTGACCTCGCTATAGAATTGAATGTTTAGTTTGGTTTGTTTTATAGGGCTTAACGTCCCAAAGCGACTCAGGCTATGAGAGAGGCGTAGTGGAGGACTCCGCAAATTTCGACCAACTGGGGTTCTTTAACGTGCACTGACATAGCACAGCCTCCATCGAAAAGCGGCCGCCGAGGCCAGGATTCGAACCCGCGTCCTTGGGAACAGTAGTAGAGCGCCGTAACCACTGCGCCACCCCGGCGGGGTAGAATTGCCTGTGAAGACGACAGCAGTCACACTAAATTGCAACAGTGATTGCTCTACTGAAATGGGCAATTCACGTCTGCTGTGACACGACACAGATCGGGAAGCAAACACCGACATGGACTGGGCTTACAACGCGGCATGAACGTGTTTTCCATTCTAGAGTTAAGGTAACCGGGCAGTTATTTTTGGCCTAGCACAGGAATATCGCAACGGTGCGTCAAAGGATGTAGCGAAAGATAGCCGCCGATATGATAAAGCATGAACCCCGTACAACCTACATGTAACGTTGTTCCCTAAATGGTCAAGTCTACCGGGGAAGTGTAGCTAGCGAATGCACGTTTTGCCTCTCTGGTTGACGTCACTTCCTTGGTCGTGTAAAGCGTCGAAATGTTACACCTTGAGAGGCACGCAGACCTGATTTTCGCTCAAGGTTACGTATATGGTTTCAGTAATTCCTGCGTTAAAAACGAAAACCGATAAAAGAAAACAAGAAAAATCGGCAGTTATTGTTTTCCACAGTGATCACACTTCCTCTTAATCGAACTGACATCACATTCACGAAGGAGCACGAACGAATGGTTACGACCCAAATCACTAGCTGAACTATGTCCCGTCTATTGCAAACAAAGTCCTGCAGATGGTGCCGCACTTGTAGAACCGAACGAAACATGGCGGGTCATTTTTCTAAGGACCATCAGGTTTTAGTGTGCCGCTGAGAGGTGATGGCGATAACACAGCGACAAAGTCAAATACATCGACCATCTAGCAAGATAAACTACGTCAAAGCTTGTGTGGCACGTTATACTATACCGAGATAATAAAGCTGAAATTGCATGGAAAGAGGTAAGAAGAGCTAAGGCAGAGTTGCTCATTATCACCGCTGTTATTCAAATCATTTAAAACACAATCATGAATAGAAGGTTACCAGAAAGTAAGCGATTAAGGTTGTGATCACTAATACAAACTAGGCGGAATGGTTGTAGAGCATAAGTTGCCGTGTTAAATGCTTGTGGACGATATTCTACTATTTTCTGATAGCCAGGAAGATTTACAGGCTCTAGGTTAAGCTTGTGCAGGAGGTAAGGTTTGACACCATTTAACGAGCCCACTGATCAGGTGCTTACAATACAAGGCGAAGAGAAACCCAGGCAGGCTGAATATAAATGTTCTGAAGTATGGGCTAATGAAGGACAAATATACATGTAATTGAAGCAACAACATGAAAGAACGTGGACTAGACACGCGCTTGTCATGTGTTGCGCAACACATTACAAGCGCTTGTGTTGTTATGTGTTCCTTCTTCCACATTCTTCTGCGTTGTTGTTTCTTCAATTATCCCAGACAAAAGTCCTGATGCGCATGTAAATGCATGAAAATGTTATTAGGGCGAAGAGATCAGGCAATAATGAAACTTCGAGCATTATAGCGGTACAACAGATATAAGTACTGAGACTGAGAGGTATTTAAAAAAGAATCATTGTGCAAGGGTTTATTTTTGGAAACCCGGTTTTGTGTCTAAGGGCAATAGTTCAGTCGAGGCTAGGAATAAATTAAAAATGCTGTTGGAAGATTAGCGCTAGGGGTCTGCAGCAAACCCACAATATCGAGTCAACGGGACGTGGACATAAGCATCGTCCGAAGCACGGGAAGTTCATAGTAAAATTTAGCGGATATGTCCCGCTGACTTGGAGCCAAAGGCTATAAAATAGGAGGCAGGCGACGGAATAAACAGGATGCGTATTGCTGACACTACATTAACCAAGCCCCACAGACAATTGTTTGTTGTGGAATTAATCGACGGAATAAACAGGATGCGTATTGCTGACACTACATTAACCGAGCCCCACAGACAATTGTTTGTTGTGGAATTAATCGAACAGTTAAGGTTATTTAGGTGATTTTCAATATATACACTTTGGGTAATAAACGGCATATATTTACAAATTTGAAACACACCTTCCGAAATCCTCATTCGCATACATGCGATGAGGAAAGCTTCACATGCATATTTTTTCCCAGCTCCAAATAAATATCGCTATATAGAAAGAGAAACCGTGCGACTAGCGCACTCGGCCACCACGATCGTGCTACCACAGTTCATCAATGACTCTGGTGCTGCTCTCAATTGTGGTTTGAGCGAAAGAAATCAGCTGTGGCTATGACTTAAACGTCCCGTTCAGAGGTAGGCCGGTACATGTTGGCGATGGCTTCTTCGCCCGCTTCAGCCACTCCGTGCGCGTGACGGAACAAGTGCAGCGAGCATGGCGGTGAAGTCTACCAAGCTGGAAGGATAAAAGATACGTCGTTGTAAACGAAACATGCCAACAAAGTGGCGTTTTATGGCTTGGCTGAAACAATGCCCAACATATAGGCCATACGGCCATACCATTTGACTGTGCCCTCATGTTCCGACCGAAACGGATCCGGTTCGCTCATGCAGGCCACGGGTGAGAGCAGCACGATCGTAGTGCGCGAATGAGCTCATCTCGCGGTTCTTTTTGTATTTCTCTAGCTTTCTTTGGAGATGTGAATATTTCTTTATTGCGTATATACAAAAATGCTCTTCAACTTCGAAAATCCCATTTATTGTCTAAATTCAGTATTTTGTAATTTAGGCAAATGACCTTAACTGACTACTCAATAGCAACCCCTTTAAAAAAATTTTTTTTTACATATTTCATTATGCCCTAAGGCAAAAAACAACGTTATTAAAAATGCGATTCATGCAACGTTTCGCTGGAGCGTGTTTGCTATAGCATGCTATATAATTGTGGTACCCCCCCCCCCCCCCCCCCCATCCTCCATGCAAAGAAATGACAGAGACATTATTGCCACTTTCTGAATCACTTATTTTGTAAAAACAAGTTCCTTTTAAGTGACCTAGACCACATGAGATGTCCTGTAGCTGCCGACATTTCCTTGGGGCTCAGTAGGAACATCATAGCCTTGTGGCAAAGAAGTGGACATGTCAGCTCCCAATGGTATCCTCACCCCCCAACCCCATCCTCCATGTAAAAAAATGACAGAGACATTATTGCCACATTCTGAATCACTTATTTTGCAAAAACAAGTTCCTTTGAAGTGACCTAGACCACATGAGATGTCCTGTAGCTGCCGACATTTCCTTGGGGCTCAGTAGGAGCATCATAGCCTTGTGGTAAAGAAGTGGACATGTCGTCTCTCAGTGGTATCCTCGAGACTTTTCGAGGCGGCAAGGCTTCAACCGGATGGTGAAAGGGTCCGCTGTGTTCGATTTTCATCTCACACGTTCATATGAAAGGAGCTCCTCGAGTTGGTAGCTCGATTATGGTGGCTAGCTCGATCCTTCCAACTCGACCATGCCATATCTGGTCTCGTGATGTCTCACATCCCGCCGACCCGTCTCACTTCCGGCGACTTCCACGAACGAAACAGAAATGAGCGCCGGCGCGCCACCATTCCCAATGCATTGAAGAAAGTGTGGCCGAAGTGACGTCAAAATTTAGGGTTAGCCAAGTCAGGCCATTAGCAACGGCATCGCTGTTGCTATGAAAACTCGGGCCACTAGCAACAGCGTTGCTATGGGCCCGAGGTACGTGAGCGTCGCGGAGAAAGAAAATGAAGAGGGTAAAGGAGAAGGAGAGATTGCAGCATCCGGTCGGCTTCAAAAAAGTGACGTCAGGGCCTCTCCTAAGTTGTTTCCACCAAGGAGGTTATATAGAACTCCTTGGTTTCCACGACCTACTGTTGTTTCCTTCCTCCGTGCTATATATGTTCGGCCATATCGCCTGTCAGCTACCACCTGACAAAGGCATGCTCGTGATTATTAAAGGCTGTGTGCTTGAAACAGCGGGTACAAGGGTCCCGGTGTTTGTCACCTGCCAATTACAATATGCCAGAGGCCTTGGCTCGAATTCGAGGGTACGTGAGGCTTGAAACCGTCGACGCCACTGGACAGTTTTTGCCGGAAAGGAGTTTCCGACGCTCTGGCATCGAAAGCTGGCAAGATGCATGGTCATTATTTTTCATGTCTGCAAGTGGTCAAACGGTCGACGCCGCCGAAGTATATATATTTTTTTCGACATGGTGGTACTAACGCTCTCACGTTAAAAAATGACTATGTTGCGCGCAGTGGCTGTCTGTAATATGCAACTGGTTTCCATTGTCTTCCTACAGTATTTTGTATTTTTGTCACTTGTTCAAGTTAATTTGCACACACAGTATATGAAGAACGCCTGAGGAAAGTGGTGAGGTGTGCAAAGGATTTAAATACATGTACAAGAGTGGTGACTCAGAGTGTCAGGAAAAGCTAACCAGCAAATGAAGACGCCAGTGCTCCGACAGTGTTTTTAGGCGGTGGTGATGAAAATGTTTAATTCGAGCCACAACAGTTTATATAAAGGGACGGCTGATCGGTTCCCTAGTCAGGACACTGTTAGTGAAAGCCGCTGTTCGTGTTTTTTCGACAATTTTTTCTCACTGTTCATCGTCCGAGTTGGACATGGACCCCTCCCAGCCCTCCCCCGTTGCTGATTTGTTACGCCAATACTGTTATTTTCTGACAAGCCTATACCATGTGGTATAAGTTTGTCTTCTCGCCACAAAAGTTTCACTGCGCCAAAAAGGAGTCGGGCTCACTGGCATGAAGCTTAGCTGGATTATTAAAAGACATAATTTGTTGCCTTCCAAGGTGGCACTCTTCTGATTTATTAGAACCCTTAGAAGGCATCGGGAATGTCTGCTTTTCAAGATGCAAACGAATAATTATCTTCAAAAATGTCAACGGAGAAGATAAGTCTAAATTAGATGACATAGAAGGATTCCCGGGAAGGAAAGCTCGGACCAAAGCGTCTGCGCGCAGTTTCCTTCAACTCCCTGGTGACCTGACACCTTTATCAGCTCCTCCCGTGCAGCTGACATCCTACATTGATTCAAATTTTTGCAGGTTAGCGGCGTGATTCTGCCGCGCATGAAGTTTTTACAAGCCGCCTGGGAATCTGTCACAATGTATTTCGATGCGGAGTACGTCGCGGCTAGGGCTATCACCTCTTCCATAGCCAGTGTTTCCCCATTGCGAACTGAATTAAAGCCCGTCGAATACCTACATATGGTGCACAACTGAGATTGTTGATATTCCCTCTACAGGACCCGCAGCATCCACGAAGAAGGCTAGCTCCTTCTTCTCTTGAATAGCACTCGTTCATCTTTTTGCTCCTCGCCACTAGTCTAGCATGATGATACTTCGGGTGCATGTTTTGGGAAGCGGAAGCGTAAGGAATATTCTTTCATTTTTTGGGTATATCTTGTCTCCCAGCCACTTGTCGCGGGGAGCCACTTGCCTGCGGTGGTGCAGTGGTAAGGCGTCCGACTACTGTGCCGGAGTTCCCGGGTTCGATCCCGACCGCCGGCGGCTGCGTTTCGATGGAGGCGAAACGAAGAGGCATACGGCTGCTGTGCGATGTTGTTGTTGTAACTGAAGGAAGAGAAAAAGAAATGCACGGGCCTGCTACTGGCTCTGTAGCTGAGCCACCTCCACTGCCTCGTGCAGACAGAAGAGAAAATAGAGAAGAAAAAGAAAAGAGAAAGACATGCGCCTCAACAGACTTCATCCACCACCAAAGCGGTAGCGGGGGAGGTGGTGAGGAAGGCTGTTCCATCATATTTTATCTGTTGTACACCGTCATTGCACCCGCCACCGCTTAGATGGTGGACGACGGCTATTGCGGCGCGCGTCTTTCTCTCTTCTTTTTCTTTCTTATCTGCTTTCTCTCTTCTGTCCGCACGAGGCAGCGGAGGTGGCTCAGCTACAGAGCCAGTAGCAGGCCCGTGCATTTTCTTTTCCTTCTTCCGACAGCCACAACAACAACGGTAGCGGGTGCAATGACGGCTTAGAACAGATAAAAATTCGGTGGCAGGCTAGGCCCCGCCGTAAGCGGCAGTCCCTTACCAGTCCTAGCCCCGTAGGGCCAGGAACAGCCACCATCCACCCCTCCCCCTGTGCGATGTCAGCGCACGTTAAAGATCCCCAGGTGGTCGAAGTTACTCCGAAGCCCTCCACTACGGCTCATCTTTCTCTCTATCCAGTTTTCCTCCCACCTTTCTCCCCTGCCTTGCGGCGCGGTTCAGGTGTTCACAGGTGTTCACAGGTGACAATACTACGTACTTCCAGGTGATAAAGGCCTGTATTAGTGTAAGGGTATCCTCTTCTTGCAACACACGAAAACGCAAATGACTTAACTGGTTTAGGGAACAATTCTCAGTTGATACCAGTTGGATACGATTAAATTTCAGTTAGATATCCAACTAAAATTCAACTGGAATCCATCAACTGGGAACTGTTCCTTAAACCAGTTGGACCGGTTACGATTTTCGCCTTGACAGATGACTTGCTCGCACACTTTTCGGAGCTTGGTGATCGCTGCTGCGTTTCAAGTCCTTGATGTTGGTAAGCAGCCCCGAAACCAGTATCCACCTCGGGGATAGGTGTGTCGTAGACCGATATTTCCAGCGGTGCAGTACTGTCGTCTTCCTTCGCAGGTCGAGGAGCTCTGACTTGTCCTGGGAACAGCGCAGTCCGCACTCTTCCCGCATATCTCTGAATTGTAGTGGCAGCCCTTTGAAGGGCCTTCTCCATCTGTCCCAGGTGCCCTCCGTTGTCCATATGAGTATGTTACCCGCGTAAAGGGAGTGGCGGATTCCTCTTAAGCTCTTCCAGCAGGTGCATGTGGGCTACGTCGAAGAACAGTGGAGGAAGGACCGCTCCCTGAGGCGTCCCCTTTGTGTCCATTGGTAGCGACTGGACCTCGTGTCACCAGTCTTTATGTGTGCTTGCCTATTTTGTAAGAAAGCCTTAATGTAATAAAGTTACACTTTCCACAGTGAGTAGCACAGTAATTTTCTCTATGCTTGGAGTATTTCACCTTGTCGAGTGTCCCCTTAAAGGCCCACTGTCCACCCTCCGGTCGAAAATTTCTTCCCCGGTGACTGAGACTTCGCCCCCAGAACGCAAGACCGCGAAATGTTTTTGAAAAGAGCAACTAATAACGCAGTTACCGCCACCGCAATCACCCGATTCTGTCGCGTTTCTCTCCTCCAGTTCTCTCGCAAAGGTTTTTCACTCTTCTTCCGGTCGTCTAGCCTCCGCAAGACAAATTCCCCTTCCTCCTCCGCGTTTGGCGGGAGGTGGAGCGTGGCACTCCGCGTGCGTGAAAAAAACAAAGAAAAAAAAAACGGGCGAGGGAGCGCGCGCCGCTGAATTCAGTCTGGCCGTGGCGAGGGAAAAGCGCGCAGCGAGCGGTAGACACCCACAGTCCTCCCTCATTTATTTATTTATCATTCCTCAAAGGTCCACGGAGGACATTACATAAGGGGTGAGCTGACAAAATAATATTAATGTGGATACAGATGATCTCCCTCAGACCCTCACAACGTCATCCTTGCGGCTCGTAGAGAACGTGGAAGCTGGTTTCCCGACGAGGAGGATGAGAGAGCTTTGATTAGTATTTTTTCTGCTTTGCGATGCGCGACAGACTATCTCCGGTACCTGATCGAAACGCTTAAAAGGTCCTACCCTGGACAGTGGCCCTTTAAGATCCAGAGCAGTATATGGTCCTAGTTGTTGCGTTTGCACGGGGAATGATGACCTCCATCTTCATCTGTAACAGCACGTCATGGGCTGACAAGTGTGCCCTAATCCCGAACATCGTGTAAGGCATACTTTTATCTTCTATTACGACGAAAGCCGCGTTTGTACCGTCTTCTCTATCAGCTTCCCTGCGCACGCCGGAAGCGAGATTAGCCTCAGGTTATTCGTGTTTACCTCCTTTCAGACTTGGGAATAAAGTTGACATCTTCAAACTCCCTATGAGAGTATACCCACCACCACATAAATCCCCAACAAGACAAGAAATCGTCTAGAGGAAACTACAGACCAACTCCTTCCCCAACCCTGTGGTTTCCGCACACATATTTCTCGACAGCATGAGCTCATCCTGCACCAGGTGTGGGGAAAAAGCCGGTCTTAACCATATCCTAGGGGATTGCTTTTACGAGAGCCTTAAGGCTCTTGTAGAAGCTCCCTCACTACAGTCCAGGGCATAGAAGCGCCCTCACTAGAGTCCAAGGAGTGCTGCTCAACGCGAACACCCGTAAACCGCGCTGAAGAAGTCGCCGCAAGCCACCAGCTGACGGCAACTTTGGCTCTTCCACTATGAAGGCTCGGTAGCTCTACTTCCGACAATAAAGTTCCCTCTCTCTCTCTCTGCCGTCTTCCCCGCTTTGGGTAATTGCTCTTTTCCAGCATTCGTTGATGTAATTTGTGAGATGTTTAAGCACTTGCCGATTAAGATTGATAAATAATACCATTGTCACGTACCTATAGTTCCCTGGTGGCACTGATAACAAATGACACGTGGCAAAGGAATCAAGCAGGGTATTACGTTTCGCGCCAAACAGCAGGTGTAACAAGAAGGCAGCCATTACAGTTGTTTTGAGATAGAAAAACATCTGTGATGAAAACTCAGCAAAAATGATGCAACAAGAACTCACTACTGACGACTACCGGGCAGAATAAGCTTTGTTTTTGTTCGCTTGTCATGCTGCTTCAGTGCTGCTTTTTATGTAGACAATTCTGTTTGGATTGAACAGCCTTACTACCGAGCCAGTGTAGCACACATCACAATATGTTGGACTCTCAGAGAAGCCTCTGCTATATGGAAAAATATCAGATGGTAGAGCACCTGTTTAAAAAAAGATCTGTCCTGCTTCCCAACATGCACCAATCACATTTTAATAAGGTAGTGTCGAAGCTGCATTGCATCTCTGTCATGGTCATCTTCAAAGAAGATGACAACTGTCAGTGAATGAGTGCCTAAATACATGGTGAAACAAGAAAATGTGAATGTTTTGTTTCTGTGGGTAGAGCTGCCATCTAGTGCCGCCAGCTCTTCTAAGGTGCACTCGTCTTTCCTTCACGAGGGGACATCATAGATGCACCATGAAATCATAAAAATTGTTTCTAAATATTTTTCAGATGTATTCCTATAAAGCACCATCTCACTCCGGACACAGAAGTGGCCACTGGAGTGCACGTCGCTCAGGAGTTAGATGTGCATGGAGCCGACTGGTACAATGATGCAACAGAGCTATACACAGTGGTTCGAAGGTATACACGTGGACTTTATTCCATAGAAGCCTACAAATCTGTCGCATCCATCTATGTAAACGTCTGCAAAACATCGCCACAGCACGACACGGAAACACACTACCGCAGAGGCAAACGGGGTAAACACAACTCTGTAAGTTCTCGATCGCCCAAGAAAACAAGGGCACCATCTAGGCTTCACGCATCCAAACAAGAGCTACACACTGACCCCACCGGTCGTAACATTAACGACCACAAACATCTCGTGTAATCTCGCAAACAGAACATTCACAACGGCTGTGAAACACAGCATACACTGCTGATCACTCGGGCAGGAGGAAGCCCCCTGCGTTTTCACGGCAGTCCTCAGTAGAATGCGGTAAACACTGCCTCTTTGAGAAATGCCGCCTCCAGTACAGCCTCAGCGCTTTCATTTTTTGTTCAAATATAAAGTGAAATCCTGTGAATAGGCATAATGGACTATTATGAGTAAACAATGATGAAGAGAACCTTGTTTGTTTTTCACTTACAGGATTGTTTTTTTTCCCGAATCAGCAAGCGACTCCCACATTTTCCACAGCTGTCAGTAGTATTTTTCCCATTTCATGGCTCTAATGCTTAAAATCGTTCTCTGCACTTTCCCAAAAATGTGGGATCGTAGCACATGCTTTTCTGCACAGGCTATAAAATGCCACCCCCTGCTATGAGTAATCAGCAGCGATTTCCTACGAACTTCCGTTTCAGCTCAAATTCATTGGCACGCCCACAAACAACAAACCCTTCTGCATGTTTCCCAAGACCAAAAGCGATGCGTCCAAAACGGCTTCACGACAATGTGTCAAAGGCACCGCTCTCCACTCCTCCTCGCCAACTTTGAGCTTGCAAGAAATTGTAATGCACAAAATATACGCACATATTGCACATGACTCGGCATTGCGACATGACCGCAACACCTCCTGTGGTGAGCAGGGGTGCTCATTTCCTGAAATGTGATAGGTCACATTCTGGCACGATGAAAAAGCCCATGCAATGCCATGTACACTGAACATGACATAATAAAACAGTTAAAATAGTTATAATGCTTGCTGCCTGCTGTTACAGTGCTTTATAACAGCCTTGATGGGCACTGGAAGCAGTGGAAAGGCTCTGCAAGAAAATGATTTACAGTAACTCAGAAGCCATTAAAGTATATTCCAATTTTGGTGCATTTCCTCTCTAACCGTAACTTGCAGTTGGCTAAAGCATAAAAATATGCTATTCCTGTTTCAATCTGAATTGCATGTGTGCTACTGACATGGAACCTTTCTTACAATTATATATATTTGTGTAAAGGTGGAAGAAAAAAAATTACAGCTGTCGGATGTAATTCACTGGTCCATCTAAGCCTTGCAGAATGTTAAGGCTAGGATAATGACCACCCCTCTGAACACACCACTGGCAAGCATCGTCTCACAAAGATGGTGTACACCAGAGCAAAAAACTGCATCGGCATGATTATTCATGGTGACAAGATTAAAATGAGCAAATAAATAGATATACTGTACACAATTGTACAGACAAAAAGCACAAGGACTACAAAGCTAGTCAAGAAGAAGCATGGTAAGAACTTCTCATCACTCATAACACAGACAGAACAAAAAAAAAAGAAAGCCTGAGGCATAAGAAAAATTCTCACTAACTCCATTATTAGCAGTAATGTAGCACTAAGCAGAACGCCCCCTACAAATATGTTGTGCTGCTCATTCTCTTAAGGCGAAAATGTCGAGCAATAACAGCAAACTGCACACAGAGCAAAAAAGGAGACGTGATACCACACAACATCCAAAACTCCCTCCTAATGGTCGTAGCATCAGCATACCTCATTCCTGCTTTTCAGAACCCACAGGCAAGGAATATCCAAAGGCTCTTGCATTCACACAGTCCAAAAATTGCAGAACTAACCCAGTCAAAGCGGAAATGAGCGACGGTAATTTGCTTCGGTGTCTCAGCAGTTACGGAGGATCAGGAAGCAAAGAAAAGTAATGCAAGTAATGCAGGCTTCACCGGCAACTCAGCTACATATGGTTTTACACCAAAGCAGTCACACTCAACACCCTCCTGGCACTGCCGAGACATGCCGAGGTTTGTGTCCACTGACAAGCATGGCAAAAAGATCACGCTAGTTTCAATATGGAGCCACAACCGAGAGCTGGTTAATGCAGTGACAAAACTTCACAAAAACAAATAATATCCTACTCAAGAAAGGCAAGCTTTGCTGCTAAATGACATGCACAATGTTAGAGACACAGCTGCAACATCCAAATAATGCATCACTGAAAGCAGCACACCAATCAGCACACACGCTTTGCCTGCTTCTCCCACAATTATGGAACATCTTAATTTAGATCAATGGCAGCACCTACATTTCTTATAAAGCTGCCATTTCATCATTGTGCCACCTAATGCACTACACCCTGCAAGTGCCTTAAAAGGCTACTCCAGGGCTTTCTGAAGTAAAAGCTTCACTATGCTATGTAAAGTCAAGGTGGGCGAGAGTTTGACCTTCAAGTTCGACCTAGTGTCCCCGATCCCTTGGTGTTCACCGAAAAATATTCAGCACCTTTTTTTCCCCCAATACCTACCTCCCTGCCCTCACCACAATAAAGAAGTCTGACAGATACTGCACCTTTCCTTTCTTATAAACCAGTACAATTTAAAAGAAAAAATATGAAAACCTGACTGTGACCTGCTTACGTGAAGGAGTCCACCATTCCATGGTGCTCACCTAAAAGTATAAGGTGCTTTCTTTTTCCCAAAACCTGTCTTAAAGAAAAATTATTTTTAAAATATGCGGACTGAAAAGGGGGTGTTACAGGGGCTGTCCCTGCAAAGCATACAGCTTCAAGACATGCTTAAGCCCCCTGCATTTTATTTTTTTTTTTGCATCCATATATTCTACTGAACCTTTAAAGGCAGGTTCTCCATAGTTCTCCTTTGTGCCAAGTTTCATAGCCGGAAGTGTTTCCTTTCAGCACAAATTATTTTTAAACTTTTCCTGTTTTGTGGCCTCTACCAAGACAGCTGCTCTGGGGAACCTTGCATGGGTGGTATCGTAAGCTGCATGCCCATCAATATTCACATAAATTTTTTTTTTTTTGGCTCTACAACATGGTTTTCATAAAAACTGCAATGTTGCATGAAAATTAAGCAGAACTGATGTTCTCATATAAACTGAAGACACAAAATGTTTGAATACCCTTTGGAGTTGACCCTTAGCTTTTTATGTGATAGCAGGACACATTTGGCTTGGTCTGATTTGGTTTAGAAGGTCCAACATCCCAGTGTGATAATTCAGGCTATGAGAGGCGCAACAGCGGAGGGCTCCAGAAATGTCAACCACCTGTGCTAGCAATAGAAAAATGTGACACTTTGAATGCTGAATATTACTGAACTATCAAACGAACCTTTAAGTATATTTCTATCCGATAGGTCCGCTTGGTGTTTGCGAGTTCCTAGACGTGCGGGTGTACATTTTGACGCGGGTCTTTTGGTGAGGCAAAAAAATCATTCTACATTTTAGCCTTTCTCGTCCTTTACCTCCTTCATATTACTTCTTCACACAGTTTCCAATTCTAGTGGAAGTTTTCTGATACACCAAAAAACTGAGTTACAAATTCATACTGCGTTTGAGGCCTTTCAACGAAGTTATTGGTACCAATGCGTAACCATTTTCCCTACAAGACCAATGGTTAAAATGGCTTGAAAGTGATGTCATCCACTTTCTAAAGCTATTCAGGGCACAATTTCCCTATTTGTATACAAGTGGGACATATATGCAGCTTTTGACATAGGTTAAAGAAATGTTGGCACCAAATTCTGGTTGTATATTTCCTTTTCTGTAAAGATGCATTAGACATCAATACGCATAAATCACCAGGAGGTATTTGCATTCAACTGCAAAATAATTTGGAATAGAGTTTCTTCACTGGTGCTGTTTCAGTTCTTAAAGAGCAAAATGACGGCTGCGATGCAAAAGGTCAGCATGTCAGCAAAGAGAAGAAACTAAAACAAAACCATTATGCTGCAATCAATACCCAAATAAATAGAGCAGTATTAATCATCTGCAACAGCCTTTCACTTTATCAAAGCAAGCTCACATGCAGATGCAGGTGCGAACTCTTGCTTCATTATGTAGCCATGTTTCAATCCGTAAAAAGTGTTGCGAGCTTAATGCTAACAGCAGACTGGCTAAGTTACAGGACAGGGGACACTTGCAATTACAATCCATGCACCACGAACCACTGCCTAATATTACTACTGTGTTGGCAATGCCCGATCCAACATAGGACCAGTACATTGCCAGCATAGCAGTACCAACATTGAGCCAATGGTTTATGTGGCCTGGGCCCTGCATCTTTCCATAAGGAGGGCAATGCAGCCGACAGGTCGACATACAGGGACGCTACAAATGACACACAATCACCTTCCATTGCACAACTGGCCAGAGTCTGAAAAATGCGGTTGTGTGGATGCACAAAGCGTTCTCCCAGTTGACACAAGGACACATGCTTAGACGCTAGCACGAAAACAACACCACAGTATTGAGCTGCACATGCGTGGCTAGAGCTTCGTCACTCAGCAGTGACGATACACCAGTCATGAAAAGTGTTAGTGGCCTCCCCAAACAACGTGGCTTGTGGTGAACATCCCTGCTGCACAACAGGAAACTGCAGACAAAGGTGCACAGGAGGACAACAGCAAAGCCCCAAACCTTGTTAACGTACTCCAACCAGATCCTGCTCCCTCCTTACAAGCATGAGCTCTTAGTGGCTGCTCTGTATGAGGACCAAAACAAAAATATAAGCAAAACATCTGACCATTAAAAGGCAAGGCAAAAAATACAGCGCTGGAATTCGATAAAACGTCTTGGCACTCTTGTTTGACACCAAGGAATTCCCATAGAAAGGACAATTTTTAATGCCCCAGCTTAATACTGATACAGCTTTTACAAGTACAGTGGAACTTCGTTGAAACGTTCCGGTTCATATGCTCAAAATTACGAGCAGTAAAAAATGTTCCATAGAGTTATGCTATTTTTCTCCTGGTTATTACACTGTTGGATAACCTGATCTCCTGGTTACTACGCTTCAAATTTCGATAACTTGCGGTCCTAAAATATGTTTTATGATCGACCTGCAATGTGATAACAAGCAATCGCAATATGAAAAACAATGTGGCGGCGCTCACCCGGCACAGCTGCCTTCCTGTAGTGGCGAGGTACAAACGGGCGAAGCATCGAAAGAAGTAAACGAGCCAACATACGAGGCCCCCATTCCCACGGAAGCACGACTTCATGAGGAGAAATGAGAAATGCAGTGGCTTCTTTGCGGTGCCTTAGATGCATAGGAGCGAACCATTTATGAATCACAACTATTCGCGTGCATTCGTGCGTGCCAGGTTTGGGGGATGTAGCGTGAGCAAAAATGTGGCATTTTGAATTCTGCGTAAAGAAAAGCTGTTCATACTTGACAGCTATAAATGCTAATCTACACTTTTATGCAATGAAAGCCTCAATTCCAATGCCTTAGTATTTCATTCAACAGATAAATGCCTTTAAAATTCAGGCAGTTGGGATGATACATTTTCTCAGATAATATGTTTTTCCTACATTTTTTTAAAACTTATCAACAAAGTTTTACTGTAATTCATTCAACTGCATTTGCCTGTGTACTGAAGATCACACAGCTTCTTTGGGTGACCAGAGAGTAAATTCGAATGCAGCAAAGTTTGCATCAGTGCTTCTATATGAATTAATAATTGACAGTAACGGAAGCAGTACTGCGTAATGAATGCATATTCAAAAGCAAGAGAGGATTTCGCTTGGGATGAGTGCTCCACTTGGCGTCCATCCCAAGCTCTAACCAATTTCACCTCCACTCAAAAGTCATAAAATCCACCAGCATCAGTAGCGGCAGTTTGTGCGAAATTTCGTGCTCTGCCATCGCTACCACTGGAGGATTCACAGAAATTGTCCAAACTGAGAGGTATCACCACAAAACACAGGGGCCTAATCCCCAAAATAGTTCGCTCTGAGACGCGTTCGCTTTGCCGTGACATTGAATTGACGTAGGCATGGGGGGAGAAGGGGGGAATGCAAATTGTGGGAGGACGACAGGGCAGTTAAGAGCTAACCGGCTTTGATTGGGCGGTTCCATCTCGGTTTCTTGTATTTTTAGGGAACAATATGCTACCTTCAGCATGTTTTAAGCTTTAAACGAATGTATTTGGCTACAGTACTGCTGTGTCAATGTTCCTAGCAGTGTGCAGAGTAGTTTCCGATCCCTTGTGTAGGTGCTTGTCCTCGTTCGGCCATGAGGCGCTTTAAGCTCTTTGAAAGCATGAAGTGCTTCCGGAAAGCATCATCAGGCACGTCGAAAGGATTATCATGTACGCGCGACCGCCGAAGCTGCCGGTCCCATTCACCGAGCACCGCGAACAACAAAAAAGGGGAGATGGGAGGGACTGGCATGTTTCTAACGCTGAAGCAAACGCCAGTTCCGCTGTTCCGCACACAGCAAGCGAACGAGTTCGCTTTCAGTTGACTGACATGCCTTGTGATGTCTACAAAATCCGTGGTCCTGCCTCCGTGATTTGACGTCAACCCAAGCTGTGGCGACTAATTACCAATGGAGCGAAGCAAGAACAGAGAAAGCAAACGCGTTCCGGAGCGAACTCTTTCATGAATTCTGCCCCAGCTCAATAAGTCAATTTAAGGTGTCTTCGATTTGGCTTACACTGGTTCTGAAAAGTCCTGCAGTGGTGCCAAGTGGTCATGCGAGCGTGCAGTGCCATTCATGACAATAGCGAGCGATGGCAGCTGCCAAAATGAGTATGCAAGTGTAGGACTCCGCAACTTAGCAGACGCCAACATACGAGCCGTATATGGCAGCAACATATCGCTTGCCACAACATGGTCACTATGGCGAATTTCAAAGATGCCCCTGATGCACCTGGGTACGAGAGAATTAACATTGTAAGCAGTTTGCACGCATATCGGTTTAAATCTGACTACCTAATGAGACACTTGACTGGTTCAGCGGTAATAAATCCAGGGTTCCGGTCTTCGGTCCAAAAGCGCTGCTGCTGAAAAGATGCACATGCTCTAACATTGACTTGCAAACGTCTATGTATTCCGTCGGCAAAAAGTTTGATGTCGCAGAGTTGCTGTGCACATATAACGCGACTCGGGTCTTGCACATCACTCAGCGGCCAAGCCATGCTGGCACGGCGGAAATGACTTGATCGCAGCTGTTTTCTGTTCGCAGCTACCCATCTTCTTAGGTAAAGGCTAGGGCCACACAACACGACACCAAAAAAAATAAAAATGAAGTCTACATAGGACAATGAGCGCGAAGGTGCCGTATTGCAGCCACGTAACGCTACGTATGTGGCCCCAACTACATATAATACCACTCCTGACAACCAACAAAAGTTACTGACAAGCATGCAGCACAACTACCCTGTATATGCAACCGTTCACGGATCCGTTAGCGACTAACTGTCCTGGTTCTGAAGGAGACGAACTTTACAAAGCTCTGCAGAATGATACGCAGCGTTGTCCGCTCTTAGCCAAGCGACATGTATGCCATGCTGTGCTTTCTTCTGCACCTCCTCCAGAGCGAGTGCATGAGGGGCAAGAACTCGTGCAAACCTAGTCCTGCCCCTTGACAAAACAAGGAGAGAAGTGCAGACGGCAGGCGCAGCACCGGCAAAATGGTAACGGCAGTGTTGCACCCTTTCAACCGGTGCAGCTGGTGCAGCCAAATCGAAGAGACCTTTAATCTCTCATACAGAAAGAACCAGGCATTTTACCACAAATGTCTCAAGAAAGGCAGTTCGCCCCATTTTGACCCATGCCAGCAACAACTAACTCCTGTGCACCTTTCTCCACTGTACAAAACCCTCACAAATACAAATGCACTGTCTTTGTTTTTCTCTCTTTTTTTTTTCCACATCTTAACTAGAAAATCTGAAGCTGATGCGGGTAGCCGGAGGTTTCTAAGTACTAATATGAAGCCAAAAAAACAGTCATCCAAGTAGATGCCACGCTAGCATAGAACCATAGGGTCGCATGTTAGAAAACTCGAAAAGCGAAGTATATGCTCTCTGCTTCTTTTTCTGTTCATCCGTAGTCAATTTTGGTCGATCATAAAGATTGTCTCTATGGAGGGCATTTAGGTCCAGGAGAAACAGTGTCAAAGCCTGAACAAGTGTGATCACGGGACGGCTCGTGGAAGTTCGTGTCTGTGGTTCAGCGCTTCACAACATTTTTTTCTCCCATATAAATTTACAAGTTTGTTGATAACAGAGGAGCAATAAAGAATGACAATGTGTATCATGGCTTCCTTCTTCCTTCAAAAGTACTCTATACAAGACTCGATGACAGAAAACTATATACTCAGGTTGACCTTTCATCGGCCCCCAAAAAATGTCAGGACCAATTCCGTCCTGAATTTGTGGTGAGAACAGCCATGGCCAGAAAGTAAGAAGGAAGAAGTAAGTAATGTAAATAAAAACAACTTCACGAACTAGTTCCAAATTCTGATTAAACTATTAGCTGACTGTCTCACCATGTTTAAAAATGCCACATAAACTACGATAATAACATCAGCCATAGGCTCAGTTACAGACAATCCAAGGTGGAACAATTGGCCCTGGCACAATACAAGCAACTTTGTCCACATACATGAAGGTGGAGCAAAAGGTGAGGAGGTGATAGATCCTGTTAAACAGGCCATGGGAGGAGGGAAAAAAGATGAGAGTTCTATCACTATTCTGTGACATACACACGACAACCGTACAACATAGACGACAGTTTTTTTTTTTTTCTTTTTTTTTTGACCCCCTCATCGTCCCCCACCACAGTACTGAGGGAGGGTCATCAAGGAATCACAGCTTACAATGAAGCGGGAAGCGCTTCCCATCCTACAAGGCAACGGGCGGTCAGGAAGGGATTGAAGATGGGGAGACAAATCTATGTCAGGCTTATGCAATGTCACGCAATGACGAATGCAATGAGCACGAGGCATGCAGGCGCAGGGGCGCAATGCTGGAGATACCGCACCAGAGCGTGCATTCTGAAGCACTAGAGATGGACCACATTAATATTCGCACTCTAGTGCTTCGTAATACAAGCAGTGTCACAAGAGCCTCGTTACAAAGGCCAGTACAGCGGGCACCGCTCGACAGCTCGAAACAGCCACTCTGACCTCGCCCAGTACAAGGGGCACCGCTCGTAACCGTCACTTTGACCTCCAGAACTTCCTTAACCATTGCACACTCAAATGGAAGAAGACCGGGCAACAGGAGCGAGAGGCAGGAAGACGCACAGTAATCGCAGGGCTGTCATGCACTTTCAGCCTGCAACTACTTGTCATGACGCACTGAAACCTCGCCCATTTGGCAGAAATTAGTATCACAAACACACTCAGATCAAGAGGAATACCACCACCACCAACCTACGGAGATCCAACACAGCCTTCAAACCTCTGTGAAGCAAGGCTCCCTTTGCCATGGTTCTCAATGCATATGCTGGCGATGCTACTACAATAGCTGTACAAGAGGAAATTCCAAAGTAAAGGGCATTTCACTCTGGTCATAGGGTTGCGTCCTTTGCAGCATCAACGAAACTCTCTGCATCGATTTGAAAACATCATCTATGGCACCAACCGACTGGATAAAATACCGGAAACGGTTGTCCGTTTTGTTGCAACTTTGAGTGGTGCAATAGGTCAACATGTTGCGATTGCTGCAGCGAAGGAATCAGAGACACATTTTCCTTTTGCCGATAAACAAAATGCGACCAAAAAATAGGTTCGTTATATTTTTAGTTTCATATCAGAGGCCACAGTAAAGAGGCAATACCAAGCTGCTCCGTTCATCCAGCGTGCCTAAATAAATGAGAACATAATTTCAGATTCCCTCTGGCTTGTAGTTGCACTTATAAAAAAAAAGGCCAGACATGTAAAAAAAAATAAAGGCAATTTACACAACTGCGTACAGCCTCGCAGTAACAAATGGCAGCAGCCGAAGCTGCTAGCTAGGTTGTTAACAGAACATGGCATACTTTTATTACTTTTAGCTCCAAGGTATAACCTTTTGCTGTGTTAGCTTTCAGAGGTCCCCCATGGTGTGAATGGCATTCATGCCCATTCATTACAGAAAATTAACTAAGGAGATTAATACAAAATCAAACAATGCCCAAGGAACCTCCTCCGACATGTCAAGTGCATTGGTGAAGGGACATGTCAATCATGATTGACCATCCACATGATGAGAGGGTGCATATGCTGGCAGGCACTGCTAAGTTCTAGAACAGCGCACATGTTTTAGTATGCTAAACACAAGCATTCCGCAAGATGTTATACGCCAAATTAGTCAAAACACTGATGCAACAACTTCTAAGAGAGCTTGACATGGGCCGCCATGTTGGCTATTCATCTCCTTAGGTCCCTAAGCGGACACTACGGGACCTTATATGATCTGTGTCACGCCAAAACCGATGCTTTCAAAAATGACATCAAGTTAGAGAACTGGCCATGGCCTATCCCACAGTTCCTTTTTGAACACGTTCGAACTTGTTCGAGCTGTCCGAGTGCATGACGGTCAGGCTTTGCCAAGCACTAGCACTCCAATTTCCTTCACTTACAGCTAAACAGCATGTTACATAAAAAGAAAAAATTCTGATTTTCTTTGAATGGTGTGTTCAGCAATAACCCTTATGCAAGACTGTAATAGGTGCGAACGCTGCTGCTAACACTGTCATCCTTGTCGGTGTGAGACACAATAAAAGAAAAGAATTATGCTGAAGCACTGAAGTCTAGTTTGCTATATAGCCAAATGGGGTTTGTTTAAAGACAACTGGTCCCTAAAAATTTGTAACTGAACTTTACTGCCTGAGGGCTACATGAGATTCACAAGTGCCATCAGTAATGTTATAGTGCCAGTCTCAAAAGTGCAAAAGTTGAACTGCAGTGAGCTAATCACTAGGGGTGTGCGAATACTTGAAAATCCAAAAACAAATCAAAATTACAAAATTATTTGATTCATAAATTGAATACTTGCAGAACAATCGACATATTTTGCGACAGGCTTGGTGCTGGTGCAGAGAGGATAAGAAGTAAAATCTAGTTAATTCAACCTCCAATTATTCCTAAACTCAAAAAATTTGAACAAACAGCGCAGTACCGGCCAATGCTAATGTAAATCCGCTGCGTCAGATGCTCGTTAATTAGGGCGGGGATGGGAGGGTCACACAGAGTGGTTACTGGCAAAGCACAGTGGTTGTGGTGCACAGTCCGTGCTGTGAAACATCCTCAAAGCACGACGGTGAAATCTGCTACCGCGCCGCATCGTGAAAAATGGGCCACAGATGCACTGACAATTCTGGTCGACATTCCTGGTACTAATGAGTGCAAAGCAAAGCCCTTGACAAGATAGCAAAATATTGTCGTTGTCGCTTAGTTTTCATCTCAAATGTATAGACATACATACTATGAGCATTCATTAGATAAAGTTACCATTCTCAGCAGTTTTTTTGGGCATTCGATAACTCGAACTTTCGAATAATTAGAACGGTTTTCACGGTACTTTGAAGGCTGTGCCCACATTTAGCACTGCTGAGAAGAATTCCATATTTCAATTACTCAATTCGAGGGTTACCTATTCGGCATTCGCACACACCTACTAGTAAATAGCAAGTTACTTCTATGACATGGATGTCTGAGCCAATGTGATCAAACCTCAAAGATAGACGCAAATGTGCAGTGAGTGATTGTGAGACAACAATGTGTTCAGTCAAGTTTGCTTACCAAAACATACGCTGTATGAAACTGGTCAAAGCTTCAAACTAGTCTCTAAATTGTCTAAAAGTTGGACACTAGACTTTCTTTTGTGGTGCGTAAAACATGTGATGAATTATGTCAAATTAATTGTGCTGAAGAAGGAGGTGCATGGATAACAGCAGCGAAAGCGAATTCAATCAACAATAATACTACCGCACCAAATAAGTTTGATCAACGAGGATGGCGGTGCAAGTTTAGACTAATCGTTCCGCCATCATTTTCAGACCCGGATTCGATCAGAAAGATTATTAAGAACCACGCTCCCAAATTACACAACTGCTGTTGATGGCAAAGCAGGTGCTAGTTACTAGGCATACTTGGAGCTGACTCCCGAGCATACACATTTGACACCAAACGTGTTGAAAGAATAGGGAACTTAAATTTACCTTTGAAATTTGTTTTTCTCCCCTACAGAATGGTGCACAAAACAGTAGTAAACATGAACCATCAAGTGGAATTCCCCTTGACCGAGAGAACAACTTAAAATTTGAATTTTTTTGTTTTGTTTTCCCTGTGCACTTCAGTTGAGTGTTCAACAGCCGAGAGGCACCTATCATATCAAAGGTAGAATTCAGGTCATTTGAGACGCAAAACAAAACCTGCAAAACCATTGCGGGTATGCGGGGCTTAACGACCTAAAGCAACTCAAGGCTATTTTCAAAACAAAGGTCAATGGTTGCCAACCCAACTGCCTCGACGAGCTGAAAGGCAGGAAGCACTTGTATGCATTCCTTCTAGCAGATTGCAGCGCACTAAAAACAGTAAATCTCACCCCTGAAATATCACATCACAAAGAAACTGACGAATACAATAGCAAGCAAGTACACTAAGCAATCACACAGTGAGTTATGCGGTATCAAACATTGTTATCGCAATCTGCTCACATATTTCCCCACTCCCAAATGTAATCAGCCACATTTTCTTCTCCTCAAACACCTGAATGCAGGAGTACTCCAAGGTGATAAACGTCCCCCCCAGGCAGCGCAAATCAGTGCCCGCCATTGTAGGCCATATTTTCATACGACAAAATTTTTTTTTCTGTTTGCAAAATAATGAGAGAGTGCAAGAATAAGTACAGCCTCGATACCCTCAGTGGCCTACCTTTAGTATTCGTTACCAAGAAAGGGAGCACAATCAATTTCACAGACTAGGTTGATTGAATGGTTTGTATTAAGACGTGAGCAGCACCTGGATATGTTTGCTGTGCATTGTGGTAGTGTGCAGAACTCCTTGCACTGCGTGTAGGAGTTAAGATAAAGAAAATAGCAAGCAACAATGTGAATGCAAATGTGCTAGCGGAAGAAGACCTCACCCGTGTCGAGCATGCCCCTGCTTTCTGAAATGCAGAGGCCGCCACAAACCTTAAACCCTGCACCCAAAAAGATGGGCCATCTTAGCCTGTCTCTGCTAAGATGCTGCTTAAAATACTTGGTGGGTAGCGCACTTTTCATGCTAATACTGTAGCAGACACAGCAAGAACGGTAAACACAGAGCTTGTATCGACCAAAGAAAGCCTAGACAATGAGCCTGGCGTACCGCATCCAAGAGGAACATCAGAAAGATGTCGGCGAATACCGCACGGAGGGCAGAAGACAAGAGGAATAAACAGATGGAGTAGAATGAACCTTCTCCAACAAGCCCTATCAACTCGGACTAAAAGGTCGGTCATCACGCTGCTCCTCACTGGATTGGACAGCGGCCAGCGGACTGCTGTCATCCAGGGCCCCCGAGTCTGCCAGCTCTTCTGAGTAGTAGTGTGGCGTGTTCAAGTAGGCCTTAAGCCTTGATGGCAATGGCAGCGCATCCACAAAGTCCCTCCGTATAGTCTTCAGTATGGAGAACCTGGGAGGAAATAATAACGGCATTGGGAGAAGAACTCTATCTACGCTCTGCGTGCGACTTGCCACGTGTGTATGAGAGGCAACCTTTTATTTCCGTCTATTAATTAATTTTATGGATCATCACCACTCTGCAAAAGAAACAAACAGAAAAAACCAGTAAGACACCGCTAGAGTAAAGTCTAATACACACATAGTTAAATTAAACTGCAGACCCATTTCACCTTTCGTAGATGAGTATCATTCGCTTACGGTGAAGAAATGTTCAATAAAGAGACTGCTATAGTAAAAAGCATTGTTCAGGCTCAGGGCAACACACATGCAATGGCATAATCGCAACGACAACAGCCGGAAGCTGATCAATATTGAAAAAAACTGAAAACGAAAGTCTTGGGGTCGTGAGGCAAGTACCATTAAAAACCATAAAGATTTTTGCCGGTCAGGGCGAATTTACTAAAGATGGCTACTTTTTGAAGAAAGATGCGGTAAAAACCCTTTAAATGCAATTTTATAAATTCCATTTAACTAAAAAAAGAAAAAAGAAAAGGTTAGTATTCATGACATGCATGCCACAGCTGGCTGGCTATCGATTAGGGACTACAGGAAATTGTAATTACAAAGAGCTGGGGCTAAGAAAGCGGTGAGCTGGTGTATTGTTGTAATTCTGTTATGCCTTTTCAGGCCTTTTTCAAATAGCTTAAGCACCTCTGTGGATTGGAAAACTCCACACTGTGGCCAAACGTTGTATGCTAGTGCAGCACTTTCACTGTCATTGTCCACTTAGGACAGTTGTTTCTCTACTGAATGTAAGGAAGTTTGAAATGTTCAAGAACATGTACACACAAAAAAAGAAAAGTTGTATTCTGGCTGAGGTGACAGTTTTTAATCAGCTTATGTTAACCTGCCCACATGTGATGCACCGGCACTCTTGCTTAACCTAGTGCAGCTGAGCAGCAAAATGGCTCTGGTGCCCTCTTCAGCGGTGCCCTCTTCAGCCGCCCGGTCGGCGTATTCTTGTGATTGCCATTTGCTATCCATTCTGAGTACTGCCTTTGCAATCCAATCTTAAAACGCCGATTGATGTGACATCGAGGGGTTGCAGCATGCGGTGAGGCTGCCCGGAATAACGGCCATGTCTGTGTAGATACTGCGCAGGTGTTCTTTAATCCTATCTGTCAAGTGACCGCAGAAGCTTTCCAAGAGGAGCAGCGATCGTTTGGCCAACATGGCGCCTGGGCAATTCTGCCAAACGCTTTTTATCCAGTTGAGCACAAGCTCATCGTCCATCCAGCCCTTTTCTATTTTTAGTTGCATATCAGAGGCCACAGTAAAGAGGCAATACCAAGCTGCTCCGTTCATGCTGCTGCTGTGTCCTTGGGGAAAGCGTCGCTAGGAATCCTTTTCCTTTTCAAGATGACATTGGGGGGCAGTTTCTGCCTGTCCACTGTGAGACACAGCATAACGGTGCACCGTTGGCACTCTGCGCCAGTTGTCTGCATGGAAACACTCTTCTTCCCTTTCATTTCAACTATGCAGTTCTCAGGGCAGTCGAACCAAACGGGGGTCTGGTCGGCGTTTGCTATCTCGGACAATATATTAGTTGTGCTCATGGCGCAGACCGATGATGTACTTTCGAAAGCTGAGCGCCTTGTCTGTGTAGTTGGGGGGCAGCCGCTGGCACAGCGTGGTCCTTCGCCGAAAAGATAGGCCCTTCCTCTTTAGAAATCTTCATAGCCAGCCGACACTAGCTTTGAAGTCCTCGCGTGGTATGTTTCTTGCACACACCAAGGTTTATGTCTTCACGCGTGGCATGTCCGTTGTCAAAGTGTAGCCATTGTTCTGCACTTCCACTGCATAGTGCATCAGCTCTTCTTCCAGTTCGAGATACTTGCACGGCTTGCCTCGAAAAGCACACCTTTTTGTAACTGGTGTTCTTCAATGCACCCTTCTGGTTGCCCCATCTTCAGATGCACTTCTCGCGCACGTTGAATTTCCTGCCCGCCGCACGCTTGCAGTGTTCGAGGGCAAACTCTACTACTTTCAATTTAAAGCCTGCCGTGTAGCTACCAATATGCTTGCTCGCTGTGCTAGAATGGCAATGCTCGACGGCAATTCCCGAAAAATAAAGCGGAGAGCGAACAACAGTCGCAACTACGGCGTGCGACCACAGCAACCACTCTACCACTACTCACGTGCCTTTGACAGTTGGCGAAACAATGCCTGGGCGGCTAGGGCTGGCGATACTAGTGCTGATATACCGTATTTACTCGAATCTAACGCGCACCTTTTTTCCGATATATCGTGTCCAAAAATTGGGTGCGCGCTAGAATCGAGTACGACCCTAAATCTCCGATATCATATCGCCATCGGCATTTCAAAATGGCCGCCTGGTATGCACTTCGAGCCTACTAGCTGGTCTAGCTGTCTATGCCTAGCTGCAGTAGCGTCCTTCGTGTGCTCTGGTACATGTGCTTTGGTTAGCCTACCCGTTTTCTGCGATTGACCAACCAGTATGGACGTGCCGAAGATTCGTCGAGTTCATCATGATGCCGCATTTAAACGGAAAGTCATCGTGTGTGCAGAGACGGACGGAAATCGGGCCGCATCACGCGCATTCGGAGTTCCGGAAACATGCGTGCGGGACTGGCGCAAGCAGAAGAAAAAGATTTTCGGCAGCAAGGCTACACGAAAAGGTTTCAGTGGACCGAAGCAGGGCCGGTTCACTGAAATAGAAGAGCGGCTCGCAGAATATGTTCTAGAGCAGCGAGCGGCGCAGCGGCCAGTGACGACGGACCTGCTCAAAGTCCGGGCGATGCAGCTAGCCCTACAAACAGGGCTAACGCGGAGCGACTTTAAAGCGAGCAGGTGCTGGCTGTCTAATTTTATGAAGAGAAAAGGCTTTTCTCTTCGAAGGCGGACAGGGATATGCCAGAAGTTGCCTGAAGAGTACGAAGAAAAGCTGCACAGTTTTCAGCGGTTCGTTCTAAGTTTGCGCCGCAAGTACGGCTACCACCTCGGCCAGATTGGAAATGCCGATCAGACACCGCTGTACTTTGACATGCCTGCCACCACAACCGCTGAAAAGAAGGGGGCGAAGCAAGTGCGCGTGTTGTCTTCCGGCCACGAAAAAACACGCGTCACCGCAATGCTTTGTTGCACCGCGGATGGACACAAGCTGCCCCCGTATCTCATATTCAGGCGCAAGACGCTCCCGAAAGGAATCGTGTTTCCGAGTGGCGTGATTGTGCGCGCCAATGAAAAAGGTTGGATGACAACGGACTTGGTCACCGACTGGATCGATAACGTCTGGCGCAAGAGACCCGGCGGCAGTTTGGGCCTGCGTGCGATGCTTGTGCTCGACGCTTTCAAGTGCCATCTCGACCAACGCATCAAGGACAAGCTCGCTGCGTGCAACACCGACCTTGTCGTGATACCAGATGGCATGACATCGCAGCTCCAGCCGCTCGATGTTTGCTTGAACAAGCCAGTGAAAGATAGGATTCGGGCGCTGTACACCGAATGGCTTGTGAGTGGCTGCCATGAATTCACTCCCAGCAACAGAATGAAGCGTGCCTCGCTGCAAGAGTTCACTGGATGGGCGAAAGATGCGTGGTGCACGATACCGTCTGCCATGGTCATCAAGGCCTTTAAAAAATGTGGATATCGAATGCCATGGACGGCACCGAGGATGAGATGCTTTGGTCCGTCAGCAGTGACAAGGAGTTGTCTGACAGCGACGACGAGTGAACCTTGTGCCGGCATAGTGACAATCTTGGCAAGATAAGCCGTTTCCTTTTGTGTGTTTGTTTTTTAGTGCACCGAGATTAAATCTTTGCTTTTCCAAACGAGACAAAGTTGTATTGCTGTATGAAAGCGTTAGGTGCGCGGTACTCTTTTTCGCGGAGAACGGGTGCGCGTTACAATCGGAGCTTTTTTTTTTTTTCGGGGGTGGGGGTCACGAAAAACGGGTGCGCGTTACAATCGAGGGCGCGTTAGATTCGAGTAAATACGGTAGATTGCAGAAGCTTGCGGCAAAAAAAATATGATGATAATGATGACCCGCGACTTCGGGCGCCATCCATGGGTGGCATTTGGAAGCTCCTGTGCGAATGCATTTTGAAAGCTATTCCCGTGTGGATCGTGGAAAGTTTGGGCGCAGACCTTAAACGAATATTTTTTTTTTTTAAATATTTGCTTCGGGAAATAGCGAGTGCAGCCGATACATGGGTACAGCCATTAAACACGTTTATACAGTAATTTCAGCTAAGATACCATAACATCCTGATAAAGTTTGCCAAATCTACAGCAGCGCACAAAGATTTTGTATAGACCTTCAATAAATTCTGTTCTGTGTCAGCGCTCGCCAGCTTTTCCTCACAATTTTTCTAACCTTATCTACACAGCTGACTCTCTGTCACCACCTCTAAGTATTCTTTCTCGAGTTCACTACTGGTTATCCATTCCCCACACCACATGTTCCACATATGCCCACATCCTTCTCTTGATTTCAGTTAGGAAAGTTATCATCAGCTCATCTTTGTTTCTTTATTCACTCTGCTCTCTTCCCGCCTTCTAATGTGATGCCCATAATTTTCTTCTCCTGAAATGGTGTCTGCCAAGGGTAAGGAAAGCAGATGATATCAATAGATAAGGAAGTCTCCTATCAACCTCCAGAAAAAATTTTGACCTATCGTACATAGCACCAGATACAGTTTGAATGATTAAAAACAGCCTCCACACTTTCCCTTTTAAGTCACACACCAGACCGAGCAAGAAAAACAAACAGAACTGAACAGCCCCTACATAACACAATAAAACTAAGCTGATCTGGCTCAGCTGTGAACTTTCTTCCCCTTTTTTTTGCCACATGCTTTTTGCCACTTGAAAAGAAGGGAGCTAGATGCACTTTATTTCCTGCCAAGTGTGCACCCTGCCTTCTTCGCGATGGCCTTTCGTGAGCCAATGAAAAGACTTCCCAATGACTTCACGCGTGCCTCAGGATGTTCAGGATCTATGCTCAAAGGCGTTTGCTTTACGCCATGCAGCCACCTGATAGGCATCTTTTGAATGTCCTTTATTTGTCCCTTTAACTGACTACACAGTTCACAATCTTACTTCAAGAATTTTCATTAGCATCCAGGTTTCTGCCCTACATGTTGGCACTGGCAAGATACAACTATTTGGCACGTTCTCCTTGACAGATATTATTAAACTGCTCATGGTGCCAACCAAGTTGATGTTTCCGAATTCCCTGAGTTTTCCAGGTTTTCCCTGAGTGCATTTATAAAATTCTTTGAGTGATAGAGTACTTTGTTTTATGCTAAAACGGGGTGACACAATGCTGCCTGATGCTATCACTCTCCAGTAATCATGTTAAAAAAATAAAAACAACATAACCTATTTTGAATGTTAAGGAGTAGCATTTATTTCATTTAAAATCAAAACAGAAGGCAGAATTAGTAAAGTGCATAACAAATTATCTATGTTAAAAAAAATGCTACAACCAACTGCAAATCAAATCGAGCATTTTCAAATACATTACCTGACCGATATTTTGGACTCCAATAATGCGGACTTGCGCGATATTTCAGACTTCATTCAGGAACTGTCATACACCCCATAGGAATGCATACATTTCACGGTCGATATTTCGGACTCTATGGTGTCCAAAAGTTCGACTTTTCGAACCAAATTTGGCACCAGCAATACTGTGGAGATCATTTTTTGGCTTAAGTCTCATCTTTGCGACATGACACAGACGCAAGCGGGCATCGCTGTCGCGAACAACCAGTTGAAAGCTAGGTGAAGCAATCATTTGGATGGACTATCTTGGATCTCTGTTCATCGTTGCCATTCGAGGTAGTGGCAATAAGAGAACGCCCGTTGTTGTCATCACGGTAGCTTACGAGCACGAAATCAGACTGAAAACGAAACATGAGCACTGTCACCGCAGCTCGCTCCGATGCTGCCGCTCGTTGGAAAAAACGGGGGAAGGCTCTCGCTCCGCTAGCTTTTTTCCCGTGAGTTTCATCTAGCAGTATTTGTTACTAGCTACCCTCATCAACTATGGAAACTGATTGTTATCGCATCACGCGGTGCGGCATGAACATGATCTGCAGCTGCGTCACCATGAAATGACATGGACATGATGAAAGCATGACTGGCCATGATATTTTAACTAAAGCGTCATAAGGGTTACAGCTTAGCACTTTGGTATGATCCATTTCTGTGGTGCACCATTGCGCATGCGATGACTGCCTCGAGCACGAGTTGCATGCTTCCCGGTGGTATGCACGCCTGCCACGTCAGCACCAATCAGCGCGCACGCATTGGTGGCCGCGCCCGCCATATCGGATCCCGCTAGTGCGTGCGCATTGGTGAAACGCGGAAGCTGATCACAGTAGCAGATCGCGCTATGCTACAACTCCCTTTTATCAACATATAGACGAAACATAGGGAGCGGCAAAGTTCATGATTTGTAATGCTGTTTTTTCGCAGAAAAGTGATTTTTTTCAAGTTCACGATAGGGCCATATTTTACAACCCGTGCAATGCCAGTCCATTTTTATGCGAGTTTAGTTCCCTTTACAAAGAACTGCGACTAATTTTATGTGATACTACAAGCACAAATTCCCTGAGTTTACAATGACTTCTTTCAGATTATCCAAGTTCCAAGAGAATTCCCAGTTTTCCCAGTTGGTAGACACCCTGCTGCTATATTTGCAATATGAGAATATCATCTGACCAGCACACGTCACCCATTCCCGTACTAGCTTTCTACTCTCATGCCCTAGCTGTTTACCTTCTGTCGCTGTCCCCCAGTGCTATGCAATCACTTTGTTTTCAATCGGCAAGCACCATCCTTTAAGCATACAGTTTCTTACTCTTACCTAGAGGGATAGCTGAAGGCGCTGCACTTCAGCCACCATGGGTGCGTTACTACATACCAATGTGCTACTTGATCTGGGACAATCGAATTTTTTCGGGAACAAAGGGTGGCATTACTAAGATATCTTTTCCTTATCGTCATCATCATAATCTTGAGGCGCGAACGTCGAGCACAAATGCCATAGTAGCGAAGGCGCAAAAGCTGACGACGGCAATAAAAGGTTTCTGTTTTCCGAAGTGCCCTAAAAAATTTCCTAAAGTGATTGAGTATATATATATATATATATATTTTTAAAACATTTTTTTTTAAAGCGTGCCTATTAGGGCAAAATAGTGATTTCCATGCTGCTCCATACTTAGCCAATAGGAGAGAGAGCCATCGCTTATTTTGGGCAAATTTTACACTGACATGCTGTTTCACTCGGTTTTTGCAATTTATAGCCACAATATTGAATTTTGTCATGCTTTTCATTGCAGAACAACTTTTGGCCAAAAGTTGTAGTTCTGCACCCGGTAGCTGTCCGCCCCATGATGCCCCATGGAGGCTGAACTGGTTGTCAGGAAGCTCCATGCAAACTCCTAATGATGACACCGCTTTTCCTCTAAAGACAATATACGCCTTTAAGGTTACCAAATATTCTTAAACTAAAAAGCATTCTGTAAAATTTCATCTTTGCTTTTATTTTGGGTTTTGGGTTTACACGAACAAATAGTTTTAGTCGCAGACAATGCAGTCATAAATTAAGCCTGCGGCAATAAAAATATGCCCATACCCTTTGTTTTTACGCGATTCAACCTTATCACTCTGCGATGGCTAACGAAATCATCCTCTAACCTGTGAAGATGCCCAAAGTATGGTTTCTTGCTGTTTTTAGATACGATTAAAATAATATTTTGATAGAACAGCTGTAAACTTGTGGTCCGGAGAGCATGTCACCGGAACAAGTCTGATACAAGCAAACTATATTCACAAGATCAGTCCGCCGATGGCAGAGTGGCGAGCTGCAACACAATTGCCTGAAATGAACTCCGCGTGTTGGTGACTCCTCCTACAATTTCCTACGAGTTAAAAACAAAAAGGCGGGTGCTGGGGTGTTTTATCTGAATTGAAAGGCAAAATCCACCCCAGAGGACAGTAATTTGGAGTTGATAAGAATCCTTAGAGCGTATAGATTGAGTTCCTACAATTAAACACCCTCGAAATTCTCTTTAGTGAGCTCAAGGATGAAATTTGCCCCAACCGTCCAGGGTAACCCACCGGCAGAGGTGCTGGAGTGACTGGACCTGCTTGAAGCGGGACACCGGATGCAGCAGCTGCACCCTCATGGGACCCAGCACGGGCCGCCGGTGCAGAAAGAACAGGTAGCGGCCACTGCGCGAGTGCTCCACCGCATTCTCAATGAAGTCCACAATGGTGTTGCTGTGAAACTTCTGTAGGCACCCAAAGCTGAAGTTGCCTGCAGTTACAGAGTGGAAGGGACAAGGCATTCACTACTAACGAGAAGACTCTAGCCAGAGAGTTGTTTTAGGCAAGCACACATGTTTCAGAGTTTAGACTGAGAATCAAATGCACGGAAAATCACAGAAAAGGAAGACCAGTAAAAAGCAGGCACAGAAAGAGCTAAAGAGATGGATTTCAAAACTGTTTTTAAGTCCTGCAAAATGCATAGAGCCACTGGAAAGAGCAAAGTGAATAGTAAATTAGGCGAGAACCACTACCTTGAAGGTATGGAAGCAAGAACGAGACTCGTTGTCATCCTGACATTGTCACGGGCCTAAACTTTGACAGCACTAGTGGTGTTTGAAAGCAGACAGTAAGATCGCGTTTATGAAAGTAGTACCTCTCTTCAACATTTCAAGAAACAATGCAGAAAGTCCGATAAAACACGCTCTATGGCACAACGAAAAACTGCAGTGCTCGGTGCTTGCACAAGAGAACACACCTTGGTCGTGCTCAATGCGGACGTGCCGCACGAAGCCGTTGAGCTTGAAAGTCAAACTGAAGATGTAGTGCTCATCAGAGCTGTCGCGCACCACGAAGGAACCGTCTGGCTCGTGTGCTAGCAGTCGTTCGGCAGTCTCTCCGCTGATGGGACCCCAGTACCAGCCACACTGCACAGCACACAGTCATAACACTTAGAAACATCTCTTCAGAAATTTCCCTACCAAAGTGCACGCAACTTTGGGTAACTAATTTTTCATGGCAGGCCATTACTGGCAAACAAATTTCCCAGTGGATGCATATGAATATACAAAATCATACAAAATTACAAACTTTCGCATTTAATGTTTAAAAAAGACCTCTACTGCAGTGACTGTTGGAACCTGTTGACACAGTCGAGTTATCACACCCTAGTATGAGCAGCGATAAATTTTGCAAGCTCTGTAAGTGCTGGAGCATGTGTTCTGGTAGCCAGTAATTTTCTTGTCTGAATCACCGATGTGCACGCAAAGAAGCGCTGTGTCCATTAAGTGGCCTAAGTATACTACAATACAGTACAAGCGAACATTGCAAGTTGGTCTGAACCAAGAGGAAGTGCTCGGTACCCACATCGCAGTTACTAAAAACCGCAGTAATAAACACCATGTGTAGTTACAGTGCTTTTGTGCACGTTTTGCATGCTCTTAAAAGCCACTAAATAAATCTCCCAACAAGCTCTCTGCTCCTAACTAATCTAGCTGCACTTTACAGTTTGGCCCAACTGACTCCAAACAAGTAGTCCTAACCGCCAATGCCAACAGCATCAGATAAGATGTCAACTGAAAGTTGCAACCAACAAAACCTTCACCTAAAGCAGCCCTAAAATTTTGACAGGGCAAAGGTATTACAGTGCTGCCTCTTTAAAGCAGACAACTGAAGCTATGGACAATCATTCTGGAGACCAAACTTTGCCCATGCATTCACGCTTCACTAAAATGAAAAATCATGGACTGGACAATGGACAGGGTGAAATTCACTCCCCTCATTGTGAACTACGTAATTTTTTGACATGTTAATATGGTCAGCCATAAGAAAAAAGCCTCAGTTGTCCAACCAGACATTTTTTCACCTATGTTCCGAGTTGGGTCACCAGCCAAAGGCAAAATACTGTGAGGCTGAAAGAAAGGACCTCTACCTCTCCTACATCGCTGCAGGTTATTGTCGTTAAATAAAGAGGGAATAATCACATGAGGTTTTTTAAAGCGCACTAACATCACACAGTACGCAAGGGCCTTGCTTTGCGCCCCCATCGAAAAGTAGCCATCACGGCCGGGATCGAACCTGCCTCTTTAGAATCAACAGTTAAGCATATCACCACTGAGCCCCAATGTGTGGCACCCAGGATAACAGAGCTGGGAAAGTATTATCGATTTCCACTGAACTATGCACGGTTACGCACAAGTACACCTTGATCATCAAGTGTAATATTGAAATATTCATTTTAATTCTTCGCAGTTCATTATTGTGGACTATTGACTTTACAGGCATTTTTGCTTGAAAACCAAAGTGCCCTTATTAGCAATGGTTTTCTGGTTTATGAGGACTTGAGCATTAAAACATAAGAGCAGGGTCCATACCAACAAGACATACTAATAAAACACAACTGTACCTGACTTACCATTTGTCACTGTGACGCAAGAAGAGCTAGTGTGTGACGGAGTGATCTTTTTCTGAGATACTCGTGCATCTTTCTCACATCACAGCAGTAGTAAAATAGCCAAAGACAGAACAGTAGTTTACGCAGTAGATACTCATTAATTTAAACCTGAGATCAGGTCCTGTCAACATAAAGTATATTAAAAAGGCTTCCCTAAATTCCTACTCTCCATAACTGAAAGAAATTGACTGCCACCTACAGTTCAACATGTTCAGGACATAATGTAATAAACAGCAGAGCTTTAGACCAGAAGCTGCCTTATGCAAACCAACTGGCAGGCTTCCAAATGAAAAAGCTGTATGGGTACCACATTAAATCGCCGCTATCCCAAGCACTAGGGGCTCACCGAATCAGAACCGTACGTGGTAAGACAATTAATACAGTTGCCCCCGTGACAATTTACGCAATTTATCATGAATGAAATGTGTCGTCAATGTCATTTGCTTGCTGCAATATGAATAAAAATGGCAAGTGATTCAGCGTGCTTAAGCCAAATACGAATCTGGAGTGCTAGCGCTTTTTTTTTTTTGGTTGTGCATATTCATTAATCATTAGCATGTAGTCACAACCTACCACGTTGTGCGAAAGACAACCCAACATAGTTTACGCATAAAGTATGCTTTAGTCAGGCTGTAATAGCACTAATTAATAGTGACACAAGTGTGACGTACACAAAAGCTGAATGCCCTTACGGAACTAATTTAGATATGTTTATAACATCAAATAGATCGTCTCTACAGCAGAAGCCCAGCTCAGCAGAAAAAAGAGCAATTACACCAAAATTCAAACAAGCAAATGTTGCACTTCTGCCAATTTTATCGAATAAACAAAAATTATATTATAACCCAAGAATAAACACCATGACATTAAGCAACCTTAAACGTTATACGATGCTTTGAAAACTGTCATTCGAATCCAGTTTTGGTTCATATCAGCTTGTGTTTGTCCAAGTTCATGACAGCATTTCCAAACTACTTTTATATACCTGTCATCACCTTATGTTGCAAAATATGTTATCAATCTTTGAAAGCATTATTATGTGAAGAGAGTAAGTCACTATAATGTGCTTATTTCATTTTCAAAGTACCATTCACAGCATCAGTGCTATATCTCTCTACAATTACGGAATTTTCTGCTCTTTATACTTTGCAGGGGAAGACCTTTGGTTGGGCGAATGCCACTTGATGTCACAGTACGCCGTGAAAATGATTGCTATCCCTATCGTGACAGTTTCATATCACCATAAGAAGCTTCCCATTACGATACAAACAGACAATTTTCTCTGCACTAGCATGAAATGCTCATACAAAATAGAAGAGATGCAGTTTCGGACTGGTTGGTAGGACATGAACAAGATGTATGTAACCCAAAATAACACAGATGAGAGCAAAGACATGGCCGGAACAAGATCAACATTTGTTCTATCTTATGGAGACTGCCAGCCACTTTCAGAATGCCAGCTTGTCACTGCGCTCGAATAAGAAGGCTTCAAAAGCATCATGAGTGCCCTGTTCAGAAATGAAAATTTGGCATTCTTTAATGTGCACTACCATCACACAGAACTCAGGCGGCGTTTTTTTTTTAACTCTATCAAAACACAGCCACTATGACCAGGACTAAACAAAAGCTGTCTGGCTCAGTAGCCGAGCCACCAAAGCTCGCAAAAGCAAATAAAATATATTGAATCAGGGGCATACAGCTTTTGCCAAAAGTGTACAGCCCAAGGGGTCTGCTTCTGAGCCATGTCATGGCTCAGAAGCAGTGGAGGCACTTCCCACTGGAGACGGTAGGACAAAAAAATCTTTTCACCATCAAGAGATTCAGAACACTGGAAATGCTATACAAGCCACACGAAGTGGCTCAGAAGCAGACTCCCTAGGTTCTAAACCTGACAAAAACTGTACCTATGAGGGGTGTTTTGGTATCGCAACCCCCTGAAACTTTCTGCGCACTACATCCCGCCTCTGTTCGACCTTTCTTCTTTTTTTTGCCCATTTTTAAATAGTATTTCTGTCTACGCCACAGACCTTAATAGATAGATGAATCATGTGACCTACCACGAACTTATTAAAAAAATTAATGCGCACACCAATCGTGGCAAAACGACAAATCCTATTCTATCCATCACAGTAGGAAGCTCAGCTTTGCATGTTCCCTGCCTTTCAAATAAATAAAAACTTAATGTTGATAGAAAAGCAGCACATTTGTTTAGATTTAGTGTAGCACAGGCAAGGTGCTATGACAAAGTAGCAAATTAATACTAAGTGGCATAGACACAGCATTCTGGTCCGTTATCTTTCACGTCATACAGTCCTAGCTAGTGCTACCGCATTATATGCAAGACCCCCGGCATAAGAACCCCCCCTTCGATCTAGCCGTCCGAATGTGCCTGCGTGGCTTAGGATCCAGTACTCTACCGACGCTCCATGCCTTCAATCCGACTCAGCTACGAACATCTTGGTATGTGAAAAGACTGTGAAAAGAAGAAAAAAGTGATTTATCGCATTTTCATAAACTACAAACTAAAAGGGGTTTCAACTAATCAACGAGAATTCGACTTGCATCAGTTGAGGGATACTACCCACCTCAACTGCATTCCACAAATCAACCATAGCCAACAAGTCAAAGAAGCACTCACATCCTTGACTTTCTCTATGCTGGACGCATAGTCAAGACTTTTTCGGTCGGAGTCATCCGAGGCACAGCTGACTGCATCAGCCCCTCCGAAGTGGTCACAAAGGGCTACGGCTGCATTCCCTGGAAGTGGAGGTAGTGCCCGCACAGCGTAGGGACTGGTCGCCTTCTCACTGCAGTGAACCACCTCCTCTGGGAATGGATCAGTCTGGCTGGAATTGTTTCGTACAGAGGGCGGGGCACCTTTACGGAAAACGTTCAGCAGGGCATTGGGCAATGTGAATGAAAACCGCCGCTTAGATGACGACGCTTTCTCAGAAGACCTTGATGCACTCTGACCTCTGGTCCCCAGGCATGATCCCAGCGAATAACGCAATGAAGCCTTTTCAATGGGTCCAGAGGAGTCCTCAATGCCTTCACATGTACTGTGCATGCCTATCTCTTCCGAGCAGCACCGTTCAGCACGAGAGTTCTCTTTTCTCTTCTTGCTTCTAAGCTGCTTCTTCGTCTCCACTGTCGTGGAGCGCGACCTCCGACAGTTGCTGCACGTAGCTGCCAGTGTCTTAACTTCCTTTTTGCAATCATCAACCTCGCCTGATGCTGCCAAAAAAGGAACGGGACTGTTGGGACTGCTGTAGGGCATGTGTGGAAGCGATTCACGGCCCTCATCGCTAGCGCTGAGTACTTGTGACGGAGTGCTTCCTGGACGGCTCACGACTTCAGGCCTTTCAAACGAGGCACCACCGACTGAACACGCCGAATGGGCAGAATGCACAGAGTGGACGGAGCCCCGTGCAGGGCATGGTTTTAATGCTTTGGGCTTGAGGACAAGTGTGTAGTTGGAAGGCTCATCATCCAGAGAGCAGCGTGACCTCGATGATCTTGAAGTGGAGCTGTCGGCATGAGCTGATGCAGGCGCTCGGTAGCTGTCAGTGTTGGAAGGTGAAGATGACTTCGCTGTGGCACCATGTGACTCGCAGCAGCAAGCAGGTTCAAGGCGGCAGTGCTGAGTGGACATTTGGCAGGAGTCCAGTGATAGACAGGCCATGTAAACACTCAGAGGTAGTGCCCCCGTGCCTTCTTTGGGTGGCCACTCTGCAACCCCAGATGAAGCGCCACCTCTTGCTGTTCCTCCATTTTCCTCGCCCGTTGAAGACGGCCGAGCCACTGGAACCCTTGCTTCCCACACTCCAACATTCTGGCCAGAAGACGGTGGGTGCAGGTCAACTTGAAAGATGAGAGGGTGGTGGCCAGAATGAAGCGGTTGTTCACGGCGGCCCTCCCGAGCGTGGTTGGTGAGGTCATCCCGAGCGGGTGCCTCACGGGAGTCGAGGCTTCCTGAGGAAGCCTGTCTGTCCATGTCAGGCCGTGAGCTGTACACAAGGCATCCAGTCAGGGCAGGCCATAGGTGGAGGGACACTCGGCTCTCCTGAGGTTCACAGCAAGGCATCCTTGATGCAGAAACAATGGCCCGCAGGCGCAGTGGCCACCACCAACGGTGCTGCCATTGATGGGTTCTCAATGAAGGCACCTAAATCAGCAAGGATTCCTTTCTAGGAAAAAGAAAAGAAGGTAGCAATGCTTACAAAGATAGCAGTTTGAAGCAGAAAGCAAAATGCAGTTTTCAATGACTCAGAACAGCCTTCTAAAAATTCAAAGTTAGAGCCCACGGCTGCACCAGCCTAGTCTTTCTAGCGAGCATGGCACAGGGCTCGTGCAGTAAAATTCCAGACCACCTGCTTATTTTCGAACTTATTTTGGTCGCCTCCCAACTAAGCAAATCTGCAGGCACGTTTGGACGTCTGGTCCACTCAGTGACACGCATTAGCAGTCAATCAATACTGAGCTGTGCCGCCATACAGGAAATAAAATTCATTCTTTTTTCTCAGGCTATGTTGAGGGCGGCTCTACAGAAGGAGAGGTAAAGATGGAACAGCATCTTGAAACAACACGAAAACAATAAGGAGTTGAATGACGTCCTCGTACCTGTCTCAAATTATATCGGGATCTAACTACCGTAGTTTCAAAAGGCCCGCAGCAACAAACGCAACTAAACGGCAAGTTGCAATTAAATCTTCAGTCGGACGCCACGAGGTTTCACAATGAAAATGCAAACCCGAGGCACAACAATTTCGACATGTTCTGCTCAAGCTTCCCCAAAGCAAAAAGTAAAGTGGAGTCCCCTTAATTTCGAAATTAAAAGCCCTACAGACTATATTCAAATTCGAATGTCGCAAAAGTGCCACAGATTCCGTCATGAATGAGAAGAAAGCGAGTCGCATAAGAAAGACTGAAACAATGACACTAGCCAAGTTACGACACAGGTAAACACACACATGCAAAAAAAAAAAAAAAAAAATAGAAAACTGCCGCTTTAGTTAAGCACAACAAAGCTTGCTTTGCTTCTCCAGAGTTATTTAACGGTGCGAATTTTCAGTTTTCAAACAAAGGAAGCAGAAGCGCTCCACTTCAACAAGGAAGTGTAACGCTCGAGTTTACAAACAAATGAAAATGAATTGCGACACTGAAGGAATGCAATTAAAAGCCATACTTGGTTGCATCTGCAGAAAAGTGACATGTCACGTTAAAATAGCTCAGCTGCGTGGAGATTATGCGATATGGAATGATATAAAACGGCTGACCTGATTACTGCTATTCGACGTCGCAACGAAGACGGGGAAATTTACCAACCGCACAAGAGGCAGCCATTATGAGCTGAGCTCAGCGTTGCTTGCCTGCCTCGTAGTTCGGCTAAACACGGAGAGCAGCTTTGTAAACGATTGTGTTACGGCGCCGAAATTTGAATCTAGTGAGAACAAGTCTGCAGATCAAACACTGACAATTGTTCCGTGAAGTATAATTTTATCTCCACAGTACTCACAAGCATAGACCATGAGTCAAACATTAAAGGTTAATTACTATTTCAGGCATTTCCCTTCTTATGCTGACTGCACACAACACAAGGTGATGGGCATTGCCTAAAACCGCAGCGCATATCTCTGACGCCACCTTTGCTCAAAACTGCAAACTAGGTAAGCTGTGCCACCCAGAGAGAGAGAGAGAGAGAGAGAGTAAACTTTAATTGGTTAACGGAATAGTGTGGGTGCTTTCATCAGTCCAGGATATCAGTGCGCTGTTCAGAGACACCCGTGTGGGCCAGCTCTGCCTCCCACTCTGCTTGGCTGAGTGCTCGAGCTTTATATTTCTCTAATTGCTCTTTGCAGTTCCATATCATGTGAAGGATGTACTAGACTTCACCGCATGCAGTGCATGACAAAAATTTGTGAAATTGCACCAAACTGCTTCAAACGCGACGCTGTGCTCTGGCTTCTCACTGCAGTCTCAAAATGTTAAGGTGCGCTAAGCACTTATAACGAACACGACTAGCATTCGTTTTTACTTATAACGTAAACATTATACGGTGGTATATGACTCACACGAGTAGTTAGGATGGTTTCTGTTTGCCGGCGCATTGCATCTGTCAGGAAACAGTCGTGTCTTAGTGATAAGTACATCTTGGTTCCAGACCAAAACTCGCCATAACTGAACGAGACGTCCGCAGCACCAGATTCCGTTCCTCAGGCCTGCGTGCCAGGAGCGGGGAGTAGGGGGCCTCCTAACTCGGTTGAAAATAAAGTTTAATTATGATTGAAGAACAGTGATTAACGGTCTGCTTTTTTGCGTAGTGGTGGGCAGTGAAGTTGAAACCAGAAATAAGTTTTGCAGCTACAAGACCATTCAATTGGTCACCCTTAAACTAGGAATAATGCAGTGTAACCTGAAACATCAGTAGCGAGCAAACAAGGATATCTTACGAATAAATTACAGCTTCTAAAACAACTAACCTCATTCCATGAACAGCTGCTACAGGTTGGTAGCAGCTGAAGCATATAACTGATCTCTGATACGCAGCAAGCTGCTAAACTTGCTGCGTATCAGAGATCAGTTATATACTTCATGGCAAGGTTTATTCACAGTCTGAAGTTGTTTTGCAAGGCCGGAGTGAGAGAAAGAATTAATTTCATTATACAGAGTTTCGCCATCGAGGGTTGCCTTGTTTCAGCTTCTGGCGCTAGCTGGAGTGTCCCGGGAGCTGCTGAATGGGCAAAGTGAGGGAGTGCCAGTGTTTCCACGAAGGCGGTGGATGGGCCCGGGTGGAGGCAATCGCCTTCCAGTTTGACTGGTTTAATAGAGTCACTCAGGTTTATCACCACTTGAGTGTTGTTTCACGGGCTTCGTGGGCAGTCGGCAAAGTACGACTCCCGTACATGATCACACTTTTGATGCATTATTTCACAATTGTTTATCGTTACACCGAGTTCATTACTTGTGCAAGTAAGTCGTAGACGAGATATTTCTAGGGAGTTTTATTATGCGCTTTACGGTACTTTACAAGCACTTTATGGTGTGCAAGACTTGCACTGAATGCGCGTTAGCACAACTTGTAATTTACCATATTTTTCATGGCCCTCGAGGGAACTTTATACGGTCGCGTGATCAGCTTGCGCGCCTTTTATTTTACGCAAAACTTCCATAGGGGACTGAGGCGCCCCTTCCCACGTGACCCGGCAGACCACGCCCGTGGTTTGAATTTGAATGCAGAGGTGGCTCTGAAAGATGACTTTTTCAGAGTCATGTGCACGGTGGAGTCATGTGCGAACAGCTCTGCCCTACTGTCTACGATGTTGGCGTATAAGCGGTGAATACTTGCCTGCTTCTGCACGTCCACAACAAAGCTAAGCGAGCTGTCGTACATGTTTGCTCCTATTTCACTTGTGTTCCTAACTCACTCTTGTACTCTGTTTACTTGACCGTGTCGGTCTTTCAACTCGAAAGAACCTCTCAATCAGTGTATGTACAATCGACATATCCCAAAAAAGCCCGTGATGCGGCAAGAAGGAAATTTAACTTATAAACATGCTCAGTCGCCAGCCTGTACACTAAGCAAGCCCTGCTTCTCCACAACCTTATCAATAATCGCGTCGGAGGCGCCACACCACAGGGGTGAAGTCCCTCATATCCATTGCACCTGTATGTGCAAACGCTTTCCGGCAATGTACCTGTTCTATACAATCCGGAGACGCAGATTATTTGCTCTTCGACTTCGAGCGTATGAGGCCTGCCATTTAACCTTAGATTAGTCCTCGTCTATAGCTTATCGCACAAGCATTTTCGACAGGCTAAAATGGTGCCTAAACTCTACGTTGGTCACATTAAAATTCCGAATCGAACTCGGGAGCTTTCAAAATTAGCAAATTTCGTCCGAGTTTGGGTGTCAGTCAGAACTAACTCGCGCCCCGGGTGTGAGTTAAACATTCCGACTGTTAAAAGGAGGCGTTTTCATAACACAGCTACCAGAGCCGCCGCCTTCTGCTACGAACTCGCCTCGAGCGGCACGTGGGTGACGTAGGCGCGTTTCACTTTTACGAAAACCTATCTTAGTGCGGATAATTTGCACATTACGTAAGCTCCTCCTTTAAAGGCAGGAGAGGATGTGACTGCGGATCGCATATGCTGCTCCCCTTTTCGGGTTGCGCCTTCTTTCATGCACTTTTCAACTAGCTTACACATCACACGTCATGCCAAACACAGCTCAAAGAGTCGTATGCTGCCACATTATTTGAAAGACCATGCAAAGTAGACATAAATCCCTGTTTTAGCTAAGCCACCCGAATGTCCCTGCATCGCCTAGGGGTTTCACGTCTGACTGGGGATCCAAGGGTCCCAGGATCGATTCCCATGTCACCGTTCCATCTAGCAGCTTGTTGCAATCTATGTGACCTGCCAACTCCAATATGTCAGAGGCAGGCACATCAATTTTCGTTTATTACGACCACCGCCACTGCTTGCCCTACTACTCCGCTTTCCACCTTACACTTCCACCTTCCCCTCCTATGCCGCTGTCCACCTGAAAATCTAGATACCACTATAGTACCGTATAGTGCTTGTAATAGCTTACAACGCTTGCAATAGATGGCGACGCGGGGCCCTCAGTCCCACATACACTCAAGCTTCCACCTTTAGTGTAGGACACGAGAGCGACTTATAAGGGTCCCTCGGACTCCCAACGATACCATTCACCACACCGTCGGAGGCGTCTGTGTTCCCGATAGCCACGACGGGTTCAAAGAGGCCGAGCAGAAACTTGTGCCCCTGGTTTGCCAGTGCCAAGTGTGATAGGGTGCCCCCTGGGCCACCTGCCCACTCTTTTTTTAGCTCATCCCTATAGCAGACAGATTGAGTGCTGAGTTTCTACTTCCAAACAAACAGACGAAGCGACCTACACTGTACAGCTGCTTCCAAAGCAATTCGCACAGGTGGCTGACCTGACCCGCGGCATTTCCAACAGGTGCGGAAGACTCGGAGAACCAACACCACGTGAACCGTACAGGCCTTTCTAATAACCCATGTACCATATCAAGAATCTTATCATCGAATGAACCGAAGAGAAATGAGTCGCCCGAACGTCCTCGTGCGACCTGCTGTCAAGATGGAGAAGGCCCTCGGACTGCGTCTGTACGCATTGGCCTATCGGTTGCTCCACCTGGGCCTTCACAACGCCGGAAAGGGGCTGGTGGAAGTGCTGAAGGCTTCCATCAGGCCCTTTCTCGCGTTGTGAAGGCCTAGGTGGAAGTCCTCAAGACTTCCACCAGCTTTCCTTAGGGTGGCGGCTCAATCTCAGAGGAATACCATCGCGCAGTCGTACGTTCTCCTGCCACAGGACGGCGTTACGAGTCCACAAAGCAACGTTTTCGTAACAAGAGAATTGAATTGTCTTCCTGAGCCGACAAGGCTAACCAGTACCAGCTATCAAGCTGCCGCTTAACATATTACGTCCACGTAGCTACTATGCGTCTACTACTCGGAAGTGCAAGGGTGCCATACGTGCACGTCGCTCTGTTTCGGATGGTGTCTGTCAGTTTACACCGTCGGTGCTCTCTGGCGCGATGTGTAGTGGGGGGAAGGGTCTACGTGCACCTTCTTTTCTTTTCGTTTTAATTTTTCTGACTTGCAAGGCGACCTCCGACAGGACTGAAGTTGCGGCGCGCGTGTCTATTTCTTTTCATCCACTCAACATGGCGGCCATGCAGTGTCTGACGAGAAGCGTGTCTATAGCGTGTCTACCGTTACTAGGGTGTCTACAGTGTCTGCTTGACGAAGTATCGAAGTACAACGTATCTGCATACCTCCATCTTCTTTTTGTGCGGTACTGCTTGCAGTGCAAGAGGCGCTTCGCTCTGTGACCGCCATTCCCATGTTTCCCACGTCCCGTATTGTCATGCGTACTGATGTCCTCCAGGTGACAAAGCTACTTAGACGCATTAGTAGTAGTCCGGAAATATGCCAAGACATACACAGACATACACCAAATCAAATTCGTATTGAATGGACTCCACGGTACCTTTTAAGGGCTCAAAGCCTAACGGATTCTGCGACCCGCCTTTCAAACTCAACTTCGACATCGCCAAACCCCATAAAATTGGACAATGCTACCCTGCTTTTAACAAGAAAGGAGCACCTCCGGCGCCGTACACGTGCTCTTATAACTCCGTGTACGGTAAGCCCCCCCGCGGTCTAACCCGTGCAGAGGAGGTGGCGTTTCGGAGAAATAGAGTTGGGGAGGCCCTAACACCAGCAGTCAGTGGCGTCGCGAGGGGGTTGTGGGGGGTGCGGTCCGCACAGGGTGCAACACTCAGGGGGGAGGGGGGGGGGGGGTGCAGCAGTTAGATGGGGGGGGGGGGGAATTAAATTTTGTGTAAAGACACGAAAAGGCGAGCATTGGTGGAGACATTGAATGACAAGTGTGATCTCCTCGTAAAACCAATTATTCTTTTGTGAGGAGCACTTGAAAACACATTCCTTAGTTTATGCTAGAGACTCCACGCCATTTTAACGTTGGACCGGGCCTATGTACTGCGTGTACCCTGAAAAGACCAGCATTAACCCGATACCCATCGGGATCGAACCCCTGCGCGGGAGCGTGTTATACGACACCCGTCGGCGGCTGCGCCGCCGCATCGCCTCTTCTTGTTTATATGCGCCTCACTCTCCTTTCCCAAGTTAGGACCGCTGGCAGCGTCTCTCCAGCAGTCTTTTGTATTTTGTTTTGTTCATTTATCTCCTGTACCTTTCTCGCTCCTCGGCTCAGTCACCCATCCGCCTCACACTTTCAAAACGCCGAAAGGCACGGAATGTCTCAGGGGATGGCAAGTCTGATCACTACGCGCTGACTAGAACAAAAAAAAAAAAAAAAAAAAAGAGAGAGAAAAATGGTACCTGTTATTTGCACTTGTGGTGTTCAGTACTTGAGGAAGTCAATGCTGCGCAACTGTATTTGCAGATAAAATGACTATCCCTTGACAAAGTAGTAGCAAAGTTGGAGGCCCTAAAGTTTTTTCTCGAAAAGGAACGTGGTCGCCTAGTGGAAAATGCCGTTGAACAGGCGCTCATACAATGCAATTAACTTGGAATTGCAGTTGAGAGGCGTGTCATGTCAAGGAAGAGGATGGCAGGTGAACAAGCCAGAGATTCGGGACTTCCGTTGCAGGAAGAAAATAAGAGGGCGATGCTGGAGTGCATTGATAGATTTTATGCCGAGCTCTGCACAAAATCCAAAAGCGATGCGAGATGTGGCAACTCTGTTTGGACCTGTTGAAGCAAACCTTCTTTATTCATCTGAGGAAGAGCTGAAAGTCTCTATTCCGAAACTTACCGGATTCTATGACGGACTGTCTGACACCGCTCTACTTATCGAAATTCCTAGGATGAGGAGACACCTGAAAGCAGCCGGAATTGCCCTCGAATTCGTCAACAGTTGGGCAGCATTGGAATTCTTGACATTCACTACGGAGTGGGATTTTGTAGACCACCTTCCCAACCGTGTCATTAGGGCTGTAGCTATTTCTCACGGTATGAGTGTCTGTGGCATATCGTGTGAGGGAAGTTTTTCTAAGCTGAAACTAATAAAAAACTATTTGAGATCTACAATGAGTCAGTTAGGCTATCAGATCTGGCATTATTATCGATTGAAAGTGAGCTGGCAAAAAGCACCGATTTTGATCAAGTGATCAGCAGCTTCGCAGTCCTGGAATCCATGCAGGAAAGCAAAATTTTGATTTGAGTTTCGATTTTCCTTACACTCCGTGAATATCTGCTTTTTACGTCTGAAAAGGGTAAACAGTTGCGCAGAGCTGTTTACGTCTAAAAAGGGTTATTACGGTCGCGGGGTCACAGCCCGCCACTTGCGGTGCACACAGCGGGACAGGCAATCGCGACGTCTCGTCGTGCAGAGAAGCGCGCACTTTTCGAGACCTAGTATGCGTACATACAGCGCGGCTGGCGATCGCGTAGTGCTCAAGGTTGCGGTCGCAGTTCGCGCGTTCGACTTCGTAGTGGCGCGGGAGAGTGACCGGAACATCCGAAATTTTTCACATTGTACACAATGCATTCCGGACGGGGAATTTCGGGAATTCGTATCATCCCAAAATTCGTATCAACCAGATTCGTATCACCAAAAGTTTACTTATATAGGTCAGTTCTTGATTGTACTTTCGCCTTGCACTCTTTGCGTGAATGTTCGCTTTTAAAATAACCGTGATAACTTGTTATAATTTACATGATAAAAACCGGCCTTAGTGTTCAAATTTTTTGTATATCGATCGGTTCTTGATTGTTTAACGAATGCGTTCGAGGGATACGTGTAAGCCTTTTAAATTTTGTATATGCGGCAGACATAATTATTTGCTTCTTGTAACTTTTGTAAGTGCCGTGCTTTCTGGCATGTCAATTAAATGTCCTGATTAACGGCTCGTCTGTTTCAAGACTTCAGTTATTTTCGGTATGTTCCAGATGTCTTTGAGTTATAGATTTGCCTCTCTAGTTCTGACTTGTCAGTCCTATGCATATTCCTGCGCGCGTGATAACGTGCATAGTCTAGCATTGTTTGTGTTAACCATTTCTTTCCTCTGAGCCATTATTACCGCCATAAGTGCAGTTGTTTATTGCACGTTTGAAACTTATTCTTGCGCCGAGTTCCTGTAACCAGTGCAATAAACAGGAACGCGCTTCTATACGGTTTATCACGTTTGTTTCGCTGATTCTTTTTGATAGTCTCTAAATATGTATGCGAAGTTGCATTGCTACTCCGTTATAGTCATTGTAGCATTTACCACTTCACATCCTTGTTATATTTGTGCGCATACGGCTACAGCGATTCACACGCTTAATGTTTACACATTGAGTAGTTCAGAGGCCACTTTGTTCTTATGTTCTGGTACTGGGCAATCCCCCGTCTTAAGCCTCTTGCTCAGTGAATTTTCTCGCAACTTACACGTGCTAATGTTTCTGCTTTTTTCGGATATATGTGCTTTTGATGTGATTTTTTACTGAATTATCAGTCGTGGGACACGATTACTGCGTATAAGTATTAAACAGAAAAAAAAATGCCACTCGCACTGCGCGTGATTGGGTGCATAGCGAACTTCAACGCAAACAATGAGCACAGAGGAGGTAGAAAGGAAGTTTCGATGCGGTGCTTAAATCGCGCGGGGGGGGGGGGGGGGGGGGGGGGTGCTGCGCCGCGCCTCCGCACCGGGTGCGGGTGACCCTAGCGACGCCACTGCCAGCAGTGATCCGAAGGTGGCCACAATTTCGGTGTTTATATTGCCCCGTATGCAAGTCTAGAAATATAGAAGCTGACATCCCTCACCTGCTGTGGGAATGTCCAGCGTTGAAGCCGACGCGGATCCGGCACCTGGCAGCAGCTGGCCTCTCCCCCCCATAATCCGCAGTCATATGCCGTTTGAACGCTGGGACCGCATCATTGTTCACTCCTCGATTTCACTGCATCAGCCACCTTTTTTCCTTTATTTGACCACACCCTTCATCCATCATAACATACCTTTTATGACTTGAGACAATAAACTTCGCAAAAAAAAAAAAAAAAAAAAAAAAAAACCTAATTGGGCACGCGTGTGCTCTTGCTTAAGTGCGAATGCACGGTCGTATGGACCTTCGGATATACTGGCGTCAACACTTTATACTTCTAATTTTGCACAAATATAAAGTTATGCACTCTACAGTGTGCCTTCCGAAAGTTATTGATCAGTGTGTAGAAGAAATATACGCAACCTCAAGCGTTTGCACGACGATCCGTTTCAAGGAGAACGGCTTCCGAACATTAAAAAAATAATTCTCAGTTCTCAGCAGCTTTCGTTTTCGTATAGTGCAAAGTCGAGAATTCATGGCGTTCCACACGTCAAGAGTGAAAACTAAAGTTCTATGCACTGTTTAAATTCTAATTGTCCATCGCAATGCACTGTTTAACTTGAAATATTTCATGTTCAGAATATATCGCTGGGTAAAAAAAGACTGCATGTTAGTAGTCTCGCAAACAGCGCACATGTATGACACATTTAGTCGGTTTAATGCGTGAATAAGCAACAGCTCTGGGCCAAAAAATCGGGCAAGAACAACTCTGCAAAAGTGAGGAGAGCGGTAAACAACAAGAAAAAGTATCCTGCTGTACATTCGAGCAGAAGACCTTTAAAACCCCACCGACTCTCCCACGCAAGTACAGCCTGCGCAGGGAGGTCAAACACTGCGAGGAGGGGGAGGCGGCTTTCTGTCGGGAACACATCAACTGCCATTAATTATACTGCGTTGAAAAAGTAGGTCATCTGCTATGAGTCTCATCGGTAAGTGCATGTCTGCGCTGCCAAATGTGCGTAACGGTCTTTTTATAGAACTTCAAACGTTAAAAGACATCCGGTGGCCGGCAGAGGCCGCTGAATTTTCGATTTTTAAGCAGAATAGCGCACCGATCTAAGGAGAAATTTATCACCAAATTCTAAATCGCTATTTCTTCATCTCATTTGCACAAGAAATTCTGCGTGTGCTATGAAACTCGCCAAAAAACAAAAACAAAAACATATAATCATCAACATAAGGTGAAAGTAGGATGTCCACCAAAATTACAAATTTTGACAGGAACTGCCAGCGCGCTTGTAATGAATATATAGTATTAGTTAAAATTCCTATTTGATCGAGCCCTCCACTCGGCATCGTCAGATATTTTGAGATTTTAAACGCTGTAAACTGAAGCGAATGGTACTTGAGTGATTAGTCCTTTTGCTGGCTCTACAGCGAAATCTGGTTATTAAGACTTCGCTCAAGTGTAAAATATGGTGGCGACCTGTAACTAAAGCCTTCTGTTTCCTTTTTCTTTTTTCATTGATGCTGCACGCGTCACGAAACACGTGGTGGACTGCGCGAGACTAAACGAATATCATCCGCAGCTGCAGCTACATATATATTACAGAAATGCGCTTAGGCCTGCTCACGTACAGAAATACGCGCACTACGAGTTCCGTGCTTAGTGCCTTTATGAGTTCTGCTTTTTGTTGCGTTACTCAGTTCGCGCCCCTATTGATGGAATTCAAGCGGAGTCGAATATGGGGATCCAAGGACCAAGTTTGGGAGAGGCTCACCCAAATTCTGAAGTCTCCATTCAGTTAGTAATACTAAAAATTCGGTTAGACACAAATTCTGGTCAAGTCTGGACGAAGTCAAATTTCTGGGGTTCAGGGAGGCCAAATTTTGGGTTTGGACCATCCCAATTTGCAGGTCACCACTGAATTGGCAATACTCGATATATCAGTTTATCATCAATTTTGGCCCAATTCTGACGTAGTAAAATATTCAAGATATCTAGGTGGGGGTCAAATTTGGAGGTGGTCTATGCAAATTTGAACGTGGATACTGAATTTAGCTTAGAAGGAGGAGGAAGATGAGGAGGAAAGGCAGGGAGGTTAACCGGTTGAGGAACTGGTTTGCTACCCTGCACTGGGGGAGAGGGGTAGGTGGGTATAAAAGTTGTGGGTGAGAGAGGGATGGGTGAATACAGTACAGTCACATCACAGACATGTCACATCACATCACGTCACAGTCATATCACGTAACATAAAAAAATCATAGCCTTTCGATCAGTCCTGTGCTTTTCATAAAGCGGAGCAGTGGCTGGGAGGCCTTCACCGCAGACGATCGCCGTGGCCAGGGACCTAGGATCTTAATTTCAGTCAGTGGGCGTCCGTCTAAACGCTCCAGCGCACGGCATAGACACTGTCTTTCCTCGCTGTATATGGGGAACTCACAAAGAATGTGGCCTATAGACTCGTCGCACCCGCAGTTTGTACATGCAGGGCTATTTGCCATACCTATCACAAAAGAATAAGAGTTCGTAAATGCTACACCAACTCACAGGCGGCACGGCAAAGTTTCTTCACATCGGGGTAGGCCAGGTGGAAGCCGGGGCTTCAGGTCAGGGTCCAGGGATTTTAAGCGGCAGTTCGCAAACTGGCCAGAATCCCACAAGGAGAGCGTGTGTTCCCGCGCAAGTGCGCGAAGCCTGCCCGCTGCGTCTGCCCTGGAAAAGGGATCAACACACATTCGCTGTCTTGGTGGGCTGTTCGTGCGACCTCGTCCGCACGGAGATTGCCCGCTATGCCGCTGTGTCCTGGAAGCCATTGGTTTAATCACCAGGTTATTCAGGCGGACACGCTTTGTCCACCGCTCCCGTCTAGTCAATTATTTATTTAAGCGTTTCACGTGCCCAATTATTCCTTCTATGTGCGTATGTCCTTAATCAGCTTGTTATATTAATTCCCTATGCCTGATGGTTCGTGCGGAGACTTTCCGATGACACGGTCGTCTACAGGCTGTCCACAAAACCCATGAGCCAAGAAATGTGTTCCAGTATAAAACAAACCGTAACAACGAACGACTGCTTCACTCGACGCCCGCCGTGCCTTCTATTGATGCGTTTACCAATGCATCAACTGCGGCGCCAGCGTTCAATTGCGGTAGGACGGTAGCCTGACGCATAGGGTTACGCTCGTTATCTTGGAGGGTTTCAATTTCAGTCGTCGCTCTCCGCTTCTTTCCTCCTACCTTCCTTCTCGCTCCCTTGGGAGGAAGGGAGAAGACATGCCCTTGAAAACACTGACTCTTTCCCTCTCAACGCTGGCGCCAGCGAGACGCCAGGAGCATCAGCGAGGCGGCTGACTGGCGCCGCACGTAGACCCGAAGGCGCCACCATGTCTACCTCTCTTGCTCCGGTTGGAAAGGAGGACATATGAGCCGGCTGTCCTCTCTGCTTCTGCGGAAAGGAAGAGTAAAAATAAAAATAACAAAAAGAAATTAGAAGAGGAGGAGGCCGAAACGTCTCGACGGGATCGCGCACTGAAGTGTGAGTGCGCGTTGCGCGTATTCAGTGGCAGATGACAGGAGGTTGCGGCCGTTGCGGTGACAGCGTTCTTAGTTCGCACCGTTAAAGTAGTTCGCTCTTTGCTGCGCGGCAAGATCTCGTGCACTTTGTGAGCGTGGGGGTCTCCTTGCTGTTTGCTGCCTTTCTCCGTAAACCCGCCGAGGTGTGTCGTGCGTCAGCTGTCTACTAGTAGAGGCCTGCTCTGATGGCACATGACTAGCAGTATATGTAGTGAGTATTGCCACTGCTACAGTCTGCCCAAAAGCGTTAGCGATTTGAAAGGCTGTGACGACATTCAAAAGATTGCACCGTTCCCTCCAAGCTGTGGTATTCGGCTCATCTTCCGATTAACCGTGATGCTTTAGTCATTTTTTTTTTCCTTAACCAATCCTGCCAGGATAAGGTCTCGCCTTCTCTACTCCGCAACGCAACCTGACGCCTTTTGGAACATGAGTTTCCACTGTTTCTGCGATGGAGTGCGTTGGCCGCGCGCCATTACCAAACGTGAACTGGGCACAGCGGATGGAAGCAGCGGCGCGTCAACTGGCCCGCAAGTTCCCGGCCCTTCCAGAGACATCTTCTGCATGGCTGACCTGGAGCAAGTGCTCTGTGCGACGATATACGCGTGTCCTTCTGACAGCCTTTTCTCGGAGGTGCACCGCCTGCTGTGCTTGCCGAAAATCTTGGGCCTGCCGTCGGGACCGGCATTCCAAGGTATGATGCACTGAAGCATATTTCTCTTTAGCACCGTGTTGCTACCACAGCGTTTGCTATTTTCTGCATTAAATGTGCTTGCTCGGCCGGCTAAGTAAAAAGTATTATCATAAAAATTAGCGCCGCCCGTTTATGCACGTTCGCGTAAATCAGCATGAATATACCTCCAGCAGTGGCATGAAATGGGATTAACCTGGCTTAACTGGTGACTAACCACTAATTAACGGCGACGTCATGTAAGTCTATCCATGCCATTGGCTCGGTGACCGGCTTCGAGGGGGATTCACCGCTGCGTAGTTCTGTGTCCGACTACATCAATAGTGCGGGAGTGTCTTTTTTGGGCAAGTTTATTCAGCCTCGAATAACATTTTTTTTTTCGCGCGAGATCTAGCTTGAAACATTGTTCTTTTGAGATTGCCAAGGTTATTGCCACAGGGAGATTGTATCGCGCTTTTTATGTATGTATGTATGTATGTATGTATGTATGTATGTATGTATGTATGTATGTATGTATGTATGTATGTATGTATGTATGTATGTATGTATTAATACTGTGGCTGGCAGGGTGGATGCAGACAGAAATAAAGAACGAAGTTTGGTTTGGTTTGGTTTGTGGGGTTTAACGTCCCAAAGCGACTCAGGCTGTGAGAGACGCCGTAGTGGAGGACTCCGGAAATTTAGACCACCTGGGGTTCTTTAACGTGCACTGACATCGCACAGCACACGGGCGCCTTGCTTTTCGCCTCCATCGGAAAGCGGCCGCCGAGGCCGGGATTCGATCCCGCGTCCTTGGGAACAGTAGTCGAGCGCCGTAACCACTGCACCACCCCGGCGGGGTAAAAAACGAAGTATACAGAATGTAGTGGTGCATAAGGGAAGACGCATGAGGTCACTCGCTTCGTGCAAACGCAATCATCAGCTGAAATGCGACGCAACGCGAAAGAACAACCATGACAAAAAACAGAAATGCAATAAGATCAATCGCTGCATAAAAACAAATGGGATTCAAATAATCACAGTGAATCTTGGGTTACAATGTCGTTAGTTAGATTATTCCATTCATTGATATACTTCCTCCTGGGCGATGAAAGGAATGAATTTATTTCGTACAGTCGTTCAGGCAAGGATGACAAATCACTCCAGGAATTTGTATCTACATCCTCTTGTCATCAGTTGTAAAACGACTGGGTATTATCTAAAAAATGTGTCCTTCAGAATACTGCTAGCATGTTTTCAATTGTAGTATTTGGCCTCTGTAGTAAAGAAAAAAAATGTACGCAGACCCAGTCGACAACGTGATGTCTGTACAGCTGTATGGTACACTGCACTCGGGATGGTGACTTGGAATCCATTCAGAGTTGATATCCTCATATCCCCCCTTTCATGGGATAGCTGCGGAGTTGGCAACTGAACACTCGGGTAGCAATCTATAGCACCTGCATGAATCTAATCCATATATAGCCTGGCAACTCCCAGGGTCGTTCGATGTATTGCCGTTTTATACTTCTGTGACTAATATACAGGTCTGTGATTCTACTTGCAAAGTTTTAGTGCCTAGTGCGCGGCGCATATTACAAGAAACGGGGTAGAAATCGGAACCGAGAAGCTCCTCCCACCGAAGGGAGAATATTTTTTGCAGATCCTCGATGCGCAATCACGTGACACATGAGTGACGTGTTTTTTTTTTTTTTTTTTTTTTTTTTTTTTTTAGAGAGGCGCGATGCGGAGGGTATAGAGTGAGCGCCGGTTCTGTGCGTCCGCAATCTTTTGCTTTCGTCCTTTTTCTTCCCGTGATTTGGTGGGGTCACTGGGCTGTTTGGTATTCGAGGCGACGCAGTGACTCGGAGTCGTGAGTCCGCTTCGTCGCAACGCGCTGCGGGTATTGTGGGTTTGCTTTCCTCATTGTAATAAAAACTTGAAGGGTACTGACCGTATGCAGGGCCGCACATATATTGAGTAGCTGAGCATGAGTTATTTGCACACGCGCGCCCACACGCATGCAGGGATGATGGCCCCTCAGACGATGAAATCGTCACTGGCTCTCAATTTCATTGTTCCCAGAAAAAAACAAAACTATGGATTCCATTCAAGCCAGAGCGCTGCCCCTGGGATTTGCAGCATAAAGCAAGATTAAGGAGCTCTTATTTGACATTTCTTTTTGATATATATATATCCCAGTCGGAAAAAACTACAGAAAAGTTTCTGATGTTACGACAGAATTTCTGTGCGGTTTTTGGCGGGAAACCTGTTGTGACAACAGAACATTCTGTCATAACATCAGAAATTTCTGTAGTTACAAAAAAGTGCTACAGAACTACAGACAACAGAAATATGCTACAGAAAAACTACAGAACTACAGAAAAATACTACAGAACTACTGAAAAATCTGATGGTTACGACAGAACTACAGGACTTTTTGTCGTATTTCTGACACAGTTCTGTAGTTTTTTCGACTGATGCAAGCGAAAATCAGTTAGGTGTTCATTTTTCTGAGTTCACCTTGTACCTTGTTGCTCCCGAGAGTTACAGTGTGGCGCGCGACCGCAGGCTCGCAGGTGGCTCCTGAAGGCGGGCGACCGCGAACTGGGCCCACGAGGGAGGTGGTCCGGCGACAGCAGCAGGAGGCATGGCTGTGGACGATGACCACACACTGGCGACGGCCTCCCCTTGTTCGCCAACCGCCATCACCGTCCAAGGGTTGCGCCTTCTGCCGTGCCAATGGCGAGCGCCGCGAATTCTACATGGGCCACGGGCTGCGCGACAGGAGTACAGGGTTAGCGCCTCGCCTCAGACATGCATATGACAAGTGATGTTTGTTTATGTCTCGTAGTGTAGGGATCCAGAGCGTTCGGCCTCAAGTATTCATTATTAATATAAACAGCGTGAACACGAAGACAAGGGACAAGAAACACGAAAGCCACAGTACATGCGCTCAAGTAGTTTTACAAAGGTAGCGGTAACATGAAGGTTCCCCCATAATTAATGTCATTGCTGTCTCTGGTGGACGCAGTTAGTCTGAACGGAAAACTCAATAACGTAGCCGAAAAACAATAGTGTTGTTCATGCCTGTCCATTCAGAATATTGGGCACTGAGAATGCCCAGTCAGTGGTGGTGAGGGAGCCCGGCTCGCGCCGTCGGCTGCGGTTGCACGCCGTGCGGACCACGTGGTATGGTGACGTCACACCACGTGATACGCTGACGTCACGACAGAGGAGAGACGGGAACCGGCTCGCGCCGTCGGCTGCGGTTGCACGCTGTGAGGACCACGTGGTATAGCGCAGGTTTATATATAAAGGGGAGACGATTGCGCTCGCCAGTGCACTCCCCCTTCATCTTCCTAACAACCACCACCGCTCGCCTCCAGTAGACCCTCACAAAAGGTGGCGATGCCTCCAGGGAGTGCAGCCGAGCGGTGGAATGAAAAGCGAAGGCTGCGGCGTGCTGCAGAGAGCCCAGAAGAGCGTGAAGAACGTTTGGCCAAGGAGCGTGCTCGGCATGCGGCTCGGCGACAACGATTCTCCATTTAAGCCCGTTATACTAAGTGGCACGGGCAGAGGCTCTTTATTTTTATTTACTTTTCATGCCTCAACATAATATATGATACGAGCAACGTAAAAGCACGTGTAACCAAGGAAAGAAAAGTTTAGCCAAGTGTAACCATGGAAAGCCGAGTTTAGCAATCAATATGCTTCGCATCTGACCAGGCTTAACCAAGGTAAGCCTCAGCCATTTTTTTATTGTGAACCCTGGGCGAAATACATCCACGAATGCGGTGTTGCCTGTTCAAGAGTATCTATAGCTGCGGGCGGGGGCCTTGTAGTCGCAGATGCATATGAACAAGTTTCTTACCGAGCGGGAAACGGGAATTTATTAACGGGTGCTGTTCAACTACAGGCGTCTTCTTCTGAGTGGATTCATGAACTTTTTACTATTCACTCATTGGTCAGGTCATTTGTTTATGGAACGGTTACACCGCGTGAAAACAGAGACTTAAAGGTGCTTAACTTTGGAAGCTGCTCTGAACGTTAGGAAGGATGCCATTGAACTGGCGCTCTTTTATGGCTTCGCCAAAAATAAAAAAAAATAAAAAAAGGGAAAGAAATACAAGGGGAAGGTCTCCCATAAAGTGACACATCAAATGGTAAAAATAGTCCTTCGAAGCTCTCTCTCACCTACCATAAAATATCTACATGTAGGAAATGAATTGCCCCCTGTTAAAGTAAGAGGAAATTCAGTGCACTAGGAAGAGAGAGAATTACCTGTGTTGTTTAAATTATTGTTTCACAAACTTTGCCTTGTGGGTGAATAAACAATTATATTGTGTTAATGTCTATGTATCGCTTTCTATTGCTGTTCACGCTTAGATCTCAGATGTAGGGACTCGAGGGAGTCAGAAGAGAAGAGAGAGCACAAGCTGCGGAGTTCTGCTCAAAGACGGCCTTTTGAACTCGCACTTTTTCACCCATTAGTTTGCATCGTCGTGAAAGCGCACTGAGCTAACCAATACGCATTTATCTCTCGCCTTGCATGTTCCCTGTAGAGCAAGTTGGTCTACAGTGGACCATAGTCTTGCAACCCATTGGTATCGTACTGTACGAAGAGGTATGGTGTTGACGTCGCATTTACCGCCCCGCTCAAGATGAAGAGGATTTGCCCAGCTATTTAAAGGGAAAGAAAATCGAAGAAGCAAGAATGTGGGGCGAAACAGAGAGACCCATTTGTTGGATGCAAGACAGGTGTTGTGTACAGACTTCCACTCTCTTGTGGAGCCTGTTATATAGGACAAACATGACGATGTATTAATAAGAGACTACAGGAACACCGGAACAATTTGGAAAGTGGCAGGGACAAAACGTTTCTGGTCTCACATTGCTATTCATGTGAAACAATGAAGAAGGAGAAGAAGTGCACTCCTAAGTTTGACCAGGTTAGGATTTTGTATCGCCACAAAAAAAAGATGACGAGAGAGATAGTGGAATCATATTTTATCATGTTTTACTATATTATTATGGAATAAGTGTGTCAGCAAGACTTTTCTTGCTCTTTCAAGCAAAGAGGTGTCTTTTTTGAGTGACTCTTTATGGAGCAGGTGAACCCAGGGGTTGTTTCATGTGATTGTTTCGTTTTTTTTTTTTTTTTTTTCATGTTTGTGTTTATCTGCGCCTTGGAGTAAAGGGCTTAGGCATAGTTGTGAGTCAGCGCTTTTACTGTGGCTTTCTTTTATCTTGTCCTTTGTCTTCGTGTTCGCGCTGTTTAAATTAATAATGAATAAGTACCAATTCGCCCAACAAAGTTATCTTGGTAAGCTGTCGAGAGCCACATTTGAAGTTGACAGCGAGCGACTAGACAGGAGCCATGAATTTTCCTGTCCTAAAAACAACAACCCTAGTGCGAACATGGACCTCACGCGATCTGAAGCGCCCCAGCTGTCGAACGAACTTGATCATGCGCCGGTTAGCGCTGAGCGATGCGGCACACCGGCGGATAAGGGTAACTTGAGTGGCGAGCCTGCAGAGGATCTGCCTAGCTCGGGGGTTGGCGTGAGCGAGCCTTGTTCGGACGCCATTGGCAGTGAGTGAGTCATGCTCTGCTGGCCGCGATGCAGGCACGGCGCCGCACTCCGACGATGCCGGCACCATACTAGCTCCTGTTACCGGCAGCACGAAAGAGCCGGCACCAAAAGAAAGAAAGCAAAAATTCAAGTGCTGCCGCCGTAAAGAGCGGGAAGGCAGGGGTAGGAAAGAATGCTGTCATCGAAAGGTGAGGAAACGCAAACGATCTAAAAAGGAAAAGAAGCGGCGATCCCAGCGGCACAAATGCACACGTGCTGAGAAAATGTGCGATTGGTTCGCAAAACGTAAAGAACGAGACAGGTCGTTCAACAAAGCGAGTAACTTGTGCTCGTCTGTTCTTTCACGCACAAAGTGGAAAGAAAGGTCTCATGGACAGCCGAAGCTGTAGCAGAGGGAGGAGAGCCAAACCGCTCGAATACTGCTAGGCGTTCTGCCGCTTGCAGAAGAGAGCAGCACAGTGCGAGCTCGGATGCGTTGAGTCATGCATTCGAGATATAGCTTCCTTCGACGAGCGTTTCGTCGCTAACGGTAATGCTGTAGGCAGATCGGGGTAAAATTGAATGACCTGCTTGCTTCCTCAGTTGTGGTCTACGGTTCAAGTGATTTCAAGGGTACTCTTTTCTATTACTGATTATTAATTTTCCCTGCTATTGAATGTATCGCTAATGTGCAAAATTGTATGAACCTTGTGTACTGCATATTACACTTATCTCTTGTTCTAGTGGGAGCAAAAAGGGGACAACAATTTATATAGCTAATCGAATTTGAAATTTTGCCTCTGTGTGGTGTTTGACGGGTTACCGAAGGTACTTGCTTGTGTTGGGTGTTGTCTGTTGTCGGTCGGTTTAGCAATCCGCAGAACAGTCTACCGTTACCAGTGGCGAGTGGCAAGGGCATCGGAGCGACCCGAGCGAAGTTGGTCGACGTGCCCCAGCAACAAGGCTGTCGGCAGAGATCCTGGAACCCGAGACACGTGAGGTTACCTGGCGCCCGGGCACTGGACGTGAGCTTGGAGGAACCTGGCGAACGAGCGCGCCCGGCATCCGAGCCACATACGAGCAACTCGTCTTCCCGGCGCATTGTCTGATGGCAGGGGTGGTGTTGTGCCCGGCCAAAGCCGCCCAGAAATTCAGCTGGACGTCAAACTTCTCTGGCGAACACCTCTTTCACAAAATCCGGATACTGCTCGGCGAAGCACTGATGCATTGGGGGCGAACATTGCCAAGGGGAGAGAAGCGACGTGTTTCGACATGAGCGGAGCGACGAGACAGCTCGGCGCCGTGGCCCAGGCGGTGGACCCCTTCTCGCCCCGCGGCATATTTGAAGCAAGAGCGCTGCAAGCTCTCCCATTGGCCCGGCGAAAGTGCTGCCGTCGGATTCGTCCATTTGAGCGTCAACGGCTTCTCGATTTACGGAGTCTCAAGTGCTTCCGTTCGAGACTCCGAGTGTTAGTTTGTCACTAGCGTTCATCGGGAGCAGTTCGCCCCCTGAGAGAGCAGACGCGGCAGAACCTCTCTGGCCGTCGCTGCGCGAGAACAGTCGCGTATGACTATGTTAGCTTTCGGCCCCAGAGCCGATCTCGTTGTGTAAATGCCTGTAAATAGTGTATAAAGCTTTTTCTTCATCTCACCAGCGCCGACTCGGATTCATCGCTACCGCACAGGAAGCTGACAGCCCTCGTTCACGAAACGGGTGACGAGCGCCACGCAACCAACTCCTTGGCACAACCCGGTTGACGATGCTGATACGGTGTGATAACCCCACCGGCACAACAGGGCGCTTTCAGCATCGGCCCTCTTATTTGCATCGTACCCGCAAAGTCCAGAATCCGTCGAAACGCTTCTGTGGCCTTGGCCATGATTAGATGAAAGGATCGAGTTCAGTGGTCTCTAGTGCCAGAGAATGGTAGGCAGTGATGCCCAGGAAACTTTCCTAAATTTGTAGTGCAGGTTCGAATCTTTATACGCCACTCTTGAGATTGTTCCCCACGGATATGGCTAACCGCTTATCGAAAGGCCTTAATGTCGATAGCGGTGCTTTATGTTATTGCTCTCTGAAACTTCACAGTGCAGCCGTTACAGCGTCGATTGCGGGTTGAAGTTCACGCTTCTCAAACGCCGTTAAGACATACCGACATCTCGTGTTGTGTGTGTGGTTGGCCTGTGCAGGGGAACCTGGCGTGTCACCTGCCCAGTGCTGAGGAAATACAAGTGCCCCCGGTGTGGCTACCCGGGTGGAGACCAGGCGCACACGCTGCGTTATTGCCCTCTGAACCGAAAGGGCGGCTTCCGGCCTACAGTGTACAACACGCCACTGCTTTCCAATGGTCGCCGGCGCAGATTCACGGCCAATCGTGGAGACAGCCTGCGAAGGGACAAGATGCGGTGGAGGGCCTGCGCTCCACGGCTTGGTTCGACTTGGCCGCCGAAGGCGCAGAGTCACGCTACAGGCCCGTAAAATACGTGGCTTGGCTCTCGTGTCAAGCTTCAGTGAGCTTTGCTGGCCAATGTTTCGGGGCGCTATACACCCAACCTGAGGGAACTATAATGTTTTGGTTCGGATGTTTTGTTGGCGCAACTGAATGTTATGCTCAGCCATATCAGATATCTGAGTATAAGCACGACTGCGCGAGTAGCGTAGCGGGTGTATCACCGTCTAGTCTAATTCCTTAAAACTCTTTGATGTTAGGCCCGTCGTGATCCCAAACGAAAGAGGTCACGTTGGAGGCGATGACAATCTTCGCAGGTTAGTTGTTGGCGTGGAAGCAAGTTATTGGTGCTATGCGACATTGTTGTTACGGCTATAAAATTTTCCACCATATTTGTTTTACAATTAACTGAACCCGCATGCACTATGATATTTTAGATATGACAGGTATATGAAGTGATATTTTTGCGCATTTACGCCGCAGCTTTAGGTCTACTGATGCTTTTTATTTTGCTAAATGGCATGACGTTGTCTATTCTCATCTTGATTTGTGCCGCCAGTGGTGTAGAGAGCCTCAGCATCAAGAGGTGGTTCTTATTTTGAATTGCGGTTCGTGGACCAAAGACATCGTCGGCTGAAAAGAGTCAGCTCAGTCATCATATGTGTGTATGGTATTGTTTTCGCGCACAAGTGAATTGCTCAAGCACAGTCATTTATACAATATTCGCGGTATGCTGCAAAGACATGCAGGGTACAAAAGCTCTTTTTTATGGTTTGTATTATTTGCGAAGTTGTTGCGAAATAAAGTTTGTTCCAAGAAAAGAGAGAGCAGTATTCTTCATTTTCGAGGATCGGCAAATGGCCAGTTTTTCACGTACGTATAAAGCCTCATTGTGTCCGACGTGGCGCACGTAAGCGGAGTGGCGTAAGCACAGGCAGCCCTGTAGGCAGTGCTTCGAATAGTCTTAACACTTAGTTTCAATGTGCGCTCGGATCGGACCGAATGACGCTTCGAACAGAGCAACCACCTGCTCTCACTAAGAGTGGAAGACAGTGTGCATACCTTGCTTGAAAGAAGTCACATTGACGTCCGTGGGATGTCCTCGCTGTTCATCTCCTCCGTGTCGCAGTGTGTAGCCACTGGGCAGTATACTGCCGCTCGTGATGCGGTGACAGGACTGCGCACATCTCGTGCACTAAACCAAAAGGAAATAGTGCAGTCGCTGCCTTCTCCTATCTCACTGTTTGAACAAGGCAATATTTGAATGAAGGCTCACGGAGCTGTCCTTAGGGTTTCCCGCCGTTTCATTCAAAGGCGTCTGCATATATTAAAAAGCCTTTCTTGGCTCACGGTGAAAATATCGCATGCGCGAGATCTGTTCACGAGATCAGTCCCCAAAAAGTGGTTTTGTCTAGCGTTCATTCCGTCTCTGGCAAAGTACGGGGCGCGACCGACGAGCGACGCCGTACCGCCAATTCCGCACTTGCAGGAGCCATGCAACGAACGCGGACCAATTAACGCCACGCGACAGAAGCGACGGTGTACCGTCCAATCCCACACTTTCAGGAGCACTGCAAAGGACGCGTGCCAAAAAAAAAAAAAAATCTGCAGCACGACCCTCGCCTTGCTCGCGCACAAGTGAATTGCTCTAGCACAGTCATTTATATAATAAGGGGCGCGCTATTTATAGTGTGCAGCTTTAAAGCTCAGGCCTCAGGCTTTCGCATTTCTTCAGTGCAGTTTCTGTACTGCTCTCGGAAGTTTTTTTCTTGCATGATTTTGTTACCAAGCGAAGAGAGCCGCAAATGCAAGATTAAAGAAAATATTTCCTCCAACGTCGTCCTCACAAAATTACGCAGGCGCACAGATTTAAACATCTAAGTTCATAGATAGATGGATTTATTGAAAGGAAAAGGCAGAGAGGTCGGCCCGAATAATTCAAACCTGGCCTGCTACTCTGCACTGGGGAAGGGGAAGGAGAGAAGAAAGAAGGTCATGATGGGTGACGATGTGGGAGAAGGCATATGAAATATATATACAGACACAGCCGCTTGCTTTACAAGTGCGAATCAAGTCCGCTGGCGCTCAAATAACGGCAAAGAGCGCGCACTGCCTGGACGCCCTTCCCCTTGTCCTGCCAAGCGCCCAGCAGCAGTTCCTCCGACAGAGGCCTCTTGTCTAAACGCTTCAAGGAAGCAGCTAGCACATTTCTTTCGTTCGCATACTCTGGGCACACCAATAATACATGGTCCACAGTCTCTGGGATGCCACAAGTTGAACATTCCGGTGAGTCCATCTGTCCAATTAAATGTAAGTATAGTTCACATTTGCAAGCGGGTCAACGCGTCGCTCCAAGTGAAGGGAAGAGTAGCAGTGTACGGTAGAAAGTTAGTTTGCGGGGGTAATGAAGACGCCGCTTGCACAGGGCGGGGTTAACTGGAGGGAAATGGGTTAGGCCATTGCTCTATAGTGGGTGTAGTTAGCCTGCTGCAGATCATGATATGAGCGGAATATTTTGAAAGCAGTCAGCTAGTGATTACAGTAGCACAAGCGTAGTGTAAAGCACAACTAAAAGGGCCGCAAAAATTCGCAAATGATCAACGCATGCAACCAACTTCAACCGCAAAGAGTGCATTGCTCAGAAGTTTCGTTAGGACTTGTGAATTCCGGCTCATTGAAATTTTTTTCTTGTTTTCGTTTAACTCGTGTCACAATCATCATAAGCCTGACTATACCCACTGCAGGGCGAAGGCTTCTCCCATATTCCTCAAATTAGCCCGGTCCTGTGCAGCTGCATCCACTTGACCCCTGCGAACTTCTGAACTCCATCCGCCCACCTAACTTTCTGCCGCCCCCTGCTACGCTTTCCTTCCCTTAGAATCTAGTTTGTTACCGTAAGCGACCATCAGGTTATCCTCTGTTCGCACATGTCCTGTCCATGCCCATTTCTTCTTGATTTTAACTATAATGTCAGTAACTTGAGGTATTTCTCTGACCCATTCTGCACGCTTCCTATCTCTTAAAGTTACCCCTACCATTTTTCGTTCCATAGCCCTCTGCGTTGTCCTCAACTTAGGTAGAACACTCTCAGGACAGCCAGGGGAAAAGCTGTATAGACAACGTGAGAGTACACATATTCGCCTACTACTTACAGTGCTTCGCTACCTAACTGAAACTGCTGCTCCTTCCCGAGGCAGTTGACATTACCTTAGTTTTTTGCATATTGATTTTCAAGCCTACCTTTCTACTTTTCCTGTACAGGTCATTAATAATTCTTTGCAGTTCATCCCATGAGTTACTTAGCAAGGCAATGTCATTAGTAAATCGCAGATTACTGAGGAATTCTCCATCTTTCCTTACGCCTAACTGCTCTCATTCCAAGTCCCGAGGCTCCCGCCAGATGGCGACATGGGGATCGATGCTCTTCCTGCGCGTAAAGTACGGGCCGCCAGTGAAGGTTCGCTTCGCGAAATATTTACAGCTTTTAATGGTTATATTGTAAGCTGATTGTGCGGCAAAGGATACCGGAAATCGCTGAAAACCAGATCGGATAATGATCGAGGAAAAAAAGAAGCAGTAGGCCGTCTGTTGCCACTTAAGGTGTTCTCTGTAGAATCGCTGGCAAAATTCGCTGTAATAAGCCTTTATTAATAATGAGCAACATGGACTTGTACCTAAGCTGTCAAAGAGTGTGATTCGTAAAGACTTGAGGTACCTGAAATTCACTGGGGTTGACATCTGGTGACAGGCGCATGCCTGTTTTCTGACAACGCTTGAGCCCACACCACGCGTGATTCACAGGGGATATTTTAGTGCATCACACGAATAGCGCAAAACTGTGCTCAGTAGTCTTCACGTTATTTTTTACGCCCGACGGGAGAATTCGATGACCATGGTATGTACAAACTGGTTCCTAGGCCGAGGAAATGTTCGGATAATGGTGGGGTAATATGCCGGAATATCGAGAAGAGAAAAGCGATTCTTTCTGAATTAAAATTTCGCCAAATAAACATTCTCCACAACCGTGGCTACCAGCGTATCTTTACTTTCCGAACACCCTTCGTAACATATGTCGGCTTTTTGTACTGTGGCCGAAAAATTCTCGTTCGCGACTTATTCCCCCTCACGTATAACACGTTTAGGGGCACATTTTCTGAAAAATAATGCAATGCTCACTCAGTTAGCTTTTTACTAAAGCCTGTCGGAAAAAAAGTACAGATAATTTTGTGTTGTTACGAGAAAATTTCTGTGTGGTTTTTGACGGGAAACATATTGTGACAACAGAACGTTCTGCAGTAACATCAGACATTTCTGTAGTTACAACAGAAAAGTACTACAGACAACAGAAATATACTACATGAAAACGACAGAACTACAGAATAATCTGACGTTCACGACAGAACTACAGAATATTTTGTCGTATTTTTGACACGGTTCTGTAGTTTTTTTCGTCTAATAGGTTGTTTAAGTGTGGCACTGCTTAAAGTTGGGTTCACTATTATTTGGAATTGGGCATGCACCATACATCACCCAAGAAGAAACAATCAACTTCCAGCACTTTGTGTCCATGCCAAGGTCAGAAATCGTGTACAGACAGCGGATACGACGAAATGACCACACGAAGCCGTGGCATCGAAACAAAATATTTTTTAATAATCTCAGTGAGTAGGTACGTCTTTTACAGCTCCAGCAAACGTTGACAACAAACATTTAACGTGAACCCTTAACTACAGATGTACCGTTCAACTTTGGCTACCTATTGCATATGAATGGTAAACACGACTGCAAGCGACATTGCAGCCCCTGGCAAAGAAGAGTAGTTTGTCCACGATGAAGTATACATGGTTTTTTGATCGCCACCTTCAGTGGTATTCTTTGCTCCCTTTTTTTTCTTTCCTTTTATTTCCAACGCCTGACGCGTTGCTCGTCCCAGAATTCACTCCGTTTCACAACGTCATGCTATAAAGGAGCGCAGCCTGACACTGAGGTACACTTGTTCGCCTACATAGATGGTCGTGGGATGAAAAAAAAAAATAAATAAAAGGAACCAAACGAGACAAACTACAAGTAAGCGGAACTTTGGCTTGAGTAGTGTTCCCAACATCGCCCACTCTGTAGTTGTGGCGTTAGTCGTCTTAAAACCTGTACAGTTTGGGGAGCATATGCGACAAGATTTGTCACCCAGCAATCCGGCCGATCCGGCCGCATTGATTGGTGATGGTGGCAATAATGGTTCGCGTTTTTCACACCCTCGAGCAAGACACAAGCATCGCGAGGCGCTGCGGCTATCCCATCAATAGATCAAACGCGCACACTTCGAGTTCTCCAAGGCGCACAAACAACTGCGGCCGACAACATCAGCCCAGTCAGACCGGGGCTCAGTACTCGGGGAGGTCTCCAGACACTTCGCCAGCAACTGACCCTATACCTCTGGATGAGCCGGTGGTGATCACTTGGGTGTTTTGACAAGAGTAATATGCGGTGGCCGGCAGGGAGGCATGACTAGGTGAACGGGACGCAGAGGAGCTATATGTAAACACACGTCTTCGAAGGAGAGGGTGACCTGCCCGCGCTACTCGGCACGCTACTACTGCGTAGCGCTAGTGTTGTGTTCTGTTGACCTATGCCAAACATCCTTGAATGTTCTGCGCTGTGACTCATGGTTTGGTTCTCATAGGACCTTCCTGCCATTCTGTTATTGCTCATAATGACGGCGATATTCGGCAGTGGGAACGCTCATTCGTTAGTCCTTTCCGACAATCCTCACTTTCGGGACCTGTATATTATTTTCTCTTCTTTTCCTTTTTTTTTTTTTTTTTTTTTTTTTTTTTTTACTTTCCTCTGTGTACATCCGCGTCCTGCTCCACTCCCTTTCACACGTTGAAGAAGCTACTGTTTAGTTCTTTTCCCTTTTGCTATATTGCGCAATTCCCCCGCTGTTTGCCTTTATAAATCTTTTCCCGCTCTCCCAATTCGTCTCTTACGTACGCCTCAATACACCGCTGAGGAATGTAGGTACCGAAACATTAGAACCACCTGCGATTTTTTTTTTCGGCGGCGATACCATGTCGGCTGCTGCGAAATACGTTCAAGCGCACTGTGTCCTTGTATGGAATGTCTAACTTGCTCATTGACTTTGAGGTTTACGCCTGCATCCGCTGTTGCAAAAGCCAGGACTGCACGTAATAATGGCTCAGTGGGCAAAAAAAAATCTTCCTTGCATTTGAACATTCGAAAATATTGTGGGCTTAGCTTAAGGAGCAGTTGCGCTTCCAGTTCAACTCCTGTAATGGCCGTATTGCCAACTATTGTATAATTGCGCCTATACATGCTTGATATAAAATTTTCGGCAACCGCAAGGACGGCAAAAGCTAACTACGCCGCAAATGCGGCAATGGTGTCATCGTGCGCACGAAGTTAAAGCAGATTGCGATGTGAGATCGCACCTCAACTGATTCCTGCAAGAACATAGAATACGCCGCTGCTGTGTCGGCTTGTGTGCGGAGTTGAGGCCGAGGTAACTGTGTAATCGTAAATTAGTCCGCAGGCTTACGGTCGACAGAAATTTAAAATCCAATGGGAGCGTAAGCATCAGCAGCTGTTCTTTAGAATGCGATTTTCATTCATGACGCAGTGATTAAGTGGGTTGCATTTAGCGGAAATAACGCGAATATTTCCACGTGCATTTGCACTTGGTAAACTTTCGCGTCTTAATATTACCAGTGATATTCACTGACAATTAATTGTACAAAGTGGCGCATCAATTTCTTAGGGCAGTTTAAGTCTCTAAAGCTACATCCTTAACATACATATGACTTTAAATATTTAGAGATCATCGATACTTCTGGCACGGCAGCTGTATAGCTAAATTTTAAGAAAAAGGAAAGTCGGTGGAACCCGACCTACAAAGTTTAAATGATTATGGCTTCAAATATAAATTAATCTTGACGAGTGGCACGACTGAAACTGAAGAATCATAGAGGGAATAATTTAATCGTAATGCTATAAAATGGAAGATGTCTTGCATCAGTCACAGTCCAATAGGCATGAAGAAAGCCAACAGAGGGCTCCGATGCCAGCGGCAGCATTGGTTTTTTTTTTCTTCTACTTCCTAACTGGTTATTTCTTAGCCACAAAACAATTAAACGATTAATTTACGTTTGATAGAAACCAGGAAACAAATATTTAGAAATTAATATTTTCAGACGCTTTCCTAAGTGTCAGTGATTGTTGGCTTTTCTGGTATCTATGTCATGCGGAGTCGCTCATTTTCGTCTCTCCAACTGTACACTTGGGTTGCATACGATTTGGCTAGTCCATAAGTTTCTAAGCTCCCTAGCGTGCCTTCGATTTTCCTCGATTTACCGTTTTACTTCAAAGCCTTCTTTCTCGTGTGTTGTTGCCAATCCGCGGCCCAATCTGGTAAATTGAAATCTTAGTAGATGCTTGTTTATCACGTCTGTATCGACCAAAAAAAAAAAAAAAGGTAAGTACAAGTTTTCTAATGGCACTGAGTACTAGGCCTCGTCTATGGGTAATATTTTAGCCGAAGAACAAGCAACAAATCAGTGAAATCTACATCCATGAGTGATGCAGGCTGCTAAATGGGTCGCTTTTTTTTCTGACACGGATCGTATTCTTGTAACGACATTTTAAAAGTAATTTGCCGCTCATTCTGCTCTCATTTTTCATACTTTCTGGTTATAGTAGTGTGTTGTATTCAACTAGAACAGCTTTCAAGTTAACCATGTTTTTCCTGTCCTCGTTCCATCTCTCTGTCGCTATCTGTGCTGCTTCTTATCCCCTTTGATTAAGCATGCGCATACTGACGCCAGTGGCGTTTCTACGGCGAGCAGTTAGCCTGTTCTTGTTCCTGTAACCACACACAAACGGCAAACAATGTAATGTCAACGATTGCTACCTGGCATTTCAGCCCTAGCCTATCAAGCTCTCCTGGAAAAGGTCCCGCGTGGTCGTAGCGCTCGCACGTCGTTCTCTGCTTCTATTCATGCATGCGCGAGCTGTGCATGGCATGCCTACTCGTATGTGCATATAGATAGATATTCATTACTTCGGTCCCTTTGACTTTCAGGCCGAGATTGTTTCCGTGAAAAAAAAAAAAAAAAAAAAAGTGAGAGAAGAATGAACACAATAAAAGTAATGAAACAATTGGGATGCGTGAATGCATTTCGGGCTTGTAACAAGCCAGAGAAAGACGGCGCAGATTTGGCATGAAAAAAAAAAAAAAAAGCGAAACTGGTGGCATAGGGAATAACGCGCGTGGATGCCAACCATGTTAGTTTCTTTGTTAACGAGACGGTGGTGGTGCCTAGCCTATGATGAGGAAAGCGGCATCCGATTAAGTGTGGGTGCGTTCCGATTCCTTTCTGCCAGCCTTGGAAGAGACACATGCGGACAGTCCATCAAATGACGACAGGCGAAGAAAAAATGATGTGGGGCTAGAAAGCTTCTGCACTCATCAATATACCCGGCTCGTTCTGTTTCCTTTCCATTACACTGTTGACGGCCTTGGCGGCATATTTGCGAATTGGAAGGCACCAAGACAGATTTAAAAAGCAGCCGGTTCGACTAGAAGAAAACAAAGCAAGTTTGTTTTTCTTTTTAGCGGCATGCAAATTTTACTTGCATTACCTTGCTGAAATGAAGTAATAATAGAAAGACTGTGGTCACAAGTAACTCGTAACAATATGTTCTTCGTATGCTATATCCTTCATTCAACTTAGAGAATGCAGACCTGTAAGTTTTAAATAAGGAGTTCTCTTCTTAAACCAAATTTTGGAGTAATGGTAAGCACGTCCAGATCACGTTTCTATCAAAATACGGCAGTAGCGAAAGTTGTCCCGCAAATGTTAGAAAACCTGCGCGAATATTCTGCGTCAAATAAAAAAAAAGCACAAATTAGCTAGATCCTTCTTTTGTATGGATCGGGATGAGTCATATACACTCACGAGAACATTCTCCGTCTGCTTGAGCCTTGTAGTTGGCATTGTTTCGAGCTTGGCTTCATTCATTCCTTTTACATCTTTACGATCGACTGCATACGATGTGTAAGGTCTCGGAAAATTAAGAGGTCATCAGCTCTGTCCCCTGTAGCAGAGTGCGCCTCTGCTACATTGCTCTTTAAAGTTCTTATTTATTGTTATTTGCGCTAGCACAGACAGAAAACAACGGGTAAGTGGTGGTCCTTTGGTTTTGTGTACTATCTGTGTCTACCATTTCGATATGAGTCAATAAACTTTGAAATAGAACAAATTTTAGGTCCCATTCATTCTGCCTAGTTCGCTTCGCTGCTGTCGGAGCGCGAAACTAAGAGAAATATGCTGCCACTTCTGCGCGTGTGGCACAAGCCTTTTATTGGCAATAACCGAATTGATTGTATTGGTGAAACACTGTGGTGTCCCGCTCACCGCGGCTATTGTAAGTTCTAATAGGATTTTTTCTTACTTCACATATTAATCTTTACAAATTTTTTATGTATATGGCTTTTATTACTACTGTGTATATTAAGCTTACAGAAGCATATGAGCCAAATTTCCTGTTTCACATCGGGGAGACCCAAATTAAACAATTACATATTCATACTGATCAACTCCTTTGCATAATTTTCAGCACACGATAGCTTAGAGTTGCAATAACTGGCATATAAAGCGTATCACATAATTGCTTCAATAGCGCTATACTTTCCCTGAATAACGAAGTTCTGCTTTTTCTCAGTTCCCTTCTCGGTGGATTTGGCTCATTTAAATAAAGAAAAAATATTTAAATATCAGTCCTGGTACTTTACGACGTATGATGAAGGATGTGAGGAAGACATGGTGCAAGAATTTCGTATGTTACACTGAAGACACGTCGTTTAAATACGGGATAGCGGAGACTACTCAGACTACAAAGGCATCACACACTTGCCAGTCTCTTTCGTGCTTCGTTTTGTTGCATTCAGCGCAGTGCTACCCTCTAACAATCCCTCAGTGGTAACATTAATAAGGTAACGCAAAATGTCAGTTGCGTGTTCATTCAGTTTTTCCGCTTTGCAGACGATTTATTGTACCAGTCGTAGTTAAGCGATCTAGCAAGGATTTGTTAAAATTTAGTGACCGGCAGTACATGCGCCGCACTAACGTTAACGAGCTGCTACAGATGGCTCGTTAGCTCAAATGCCAGTCATATAGCCATTTGGACGCTGGTCATTTGACGGAAAAAGTCTGAAGCCATAGGTGTCAATAATACGTGGCTTGCGTGCGGTGACTGTTCATACCAGCACATTCGATCAGCGAATTAGAACGCTGGCGCCGACCTCTTTATTGTTTCTTTATTTGGTGTTGTCGCCTTCGTCATAAATCTTACATCATAAATATAAACTTCAGTATTCAATTACGGGCCTTCCATAATGCTCCTACGATTGACGCTGTGAAGTCGTGGCATGCGAAGACATCATAGACCGCTCATCGATGAAGCCGCACTGCTTACACCAGTGTAATCTCGTAAAGTTGGCAAGTAGTGGCTATCTATCCTTGCGGAGCGACAAGGAAGCTCAGAATGAAGTGAAGGGTGAATGACGTGCCGCACGGCTTCTTCGACTCGCTGAGATGTGCCACAGCTTAGGGAGCGGCAAAAACGTTTTTGGAGCGCCAAAGGGTTGATTGTATGCCTTCTCGAAATCAGCCCTGAGGGAATATGAAGATCCTGGGGCGGAGCTCTCTGTTGCCGCCACTACGCTGTACGTTTTCGTTTTATTTGTTGATGGCCCAATAGGCAACAGAACGAAATTTAAATAGCCCGCATTGTCGCTTGAATGTTTGCCCCTTTTGTCTAGCCAGAAGAATCGGAACGCACCCCCAGCGTTTGAGTCTGCTGAGTGCGTGTGTGGCAGGCAGCGAGCGCGCTGTTGGCCTTTGCGCGATACCCCTCACGGGTGCTTTTGTTGTGTGTGCGTGTTCGCGTGGGTGTGTGTGTCTAGAGAGATGTGGGCACGTGTGTTTCCCCTGCTTTTACGCCGCCGCCCCGTTGAGGCGTTGCAGCAGCGGAGGCAGATCCGGCGATGGCAGCTGGGAGAGGTGCGAAGAGGTAATCGCGCCGGCCGTTGCGCGTTCCTGGCTCTTTTTGTGTGGTCCTAGAGGTTTTGGCACGCTCCCTTGGTCCCATTGCCTGCGTTTGGAGGGGAAACGGGGGTAAGAGAAAAAAAGAAGGGAAATTATTTTGAGGGCACTTAAGGGGCCGTATGGTGTGCTGATTAGTAATAATACCGATGAGCATCAAGTTATCGGCCCGCCATTTTACTATTGCATAGGCAACCTTCAGTGCATTTTCTGCGGGTAATATTAATTTTACGGACACAAGAGCACGACTGTTTCTTCTACAGAATCGGCATACCAGGGGGTGCGGTGACGCGTCGACATCAAAAGAGAGTGGTCTTTGGAAAGGGAGGGGGGGGGGGGGGGGGGAGGGTTGTTTGGCCTGTTAAAACGTCCCCTTGGGTAGCGTAAAAAATTGGGCAAGTTGGTGCGACATGCTCTGAGAAGTATGGTGCGGTAGGGAAAGTCGTGGACGAAAGAATACATACGCGGCTGCGTGTGTTCTTCTGTCTACGTCTTTCACTGCGGCGCCGTGCCTCCCAGAGTTTCCTTGGCGTACGTCGCTTAGCATTCGAGTGTGTCCGCTAACCTTTCTGTCAAAGAGTCCGTAGCCGTTGCTCATATCACCGGCGTCTGTCCGCACAACTGTCCCGCGTTCGCATGACAGCTAGCTTTTTTTTTTTTTTTGTCATAAGCCAATTGTGGTAGGCCAAAGAACTGCCTAGGCCGAAAAGGACCTGAGACAGGCATCGTTTCGTGAAAGCCGAGTGCATGACGTAGCCGTTACCCGAATTCGTGACAGAAATTAACGTATCTTGTTAGTTATACGAATGAGAACCTTAGATGTTCCCACTGAAGCATCGCGCAGTTTGTAGTCGGTGCCGATCGACACTTTGCATGTATTGCGGTGCGCGACTGTAAGTACTGACGGGAGTAAAGGTAGTAGACAACGCCCAGTCAATTGCAGAGCTCACTAAAGTACGTCGTAACCCAATCGACTGACCTCACCAGGGACCGAGACAGCTGCTAGTGGGCCCTTTTTATCTGCTGGCATATGAGTAGGTACCTTTCGATATCGAATTACAATCATGTCAAATCGCATTACAGTCATGTAAGAATATCTAGGCGAAAAGGAGCGCTACACGCCAAAGCCAGCGAACTTATAAACTTGTCGATTAAAAAGGGCCCCAAACTGGTTGTCTCGCTCCGAGATGTGTCGCTTAGATGTCATTAAGATGTAGCTTGCCCAATCATTTGTCTATGTATGGTTTACCGAGCTCTGCCGTCGGGTCTACACTCCGTAGAGCTGTAGAGCTGACTGTAGAGCTGAGCATGCTGGTCTAGAGTGCGCCAAAGCGGTGCCACTTCGGTAGTGCATTTAGCTCCCCAGGTTTTGGAGGTTCCTCTCTTGATTTTGGTAGTTAACACAAACAGCCAAATGCAGCATCAGCCTTTTCACAGTCACGCAGCTGATGTTTCACAGGCAGTGCGTCCATGAGTATCCATCATGTTTGTGCTAATCCCACGAAACTGATGCCTCCCTGCGACGAACTAAATTGCAAAAAGAAATGATGTGAATTATGCGATCAAATAAAGCTTACCTTGACAAAGAACCAATAAAGCAAGTATTAGCTCAGCTACTTCCTTTGGTGCACGAGCCTCGGTGCTTTTATAGCTCGAGCTGCTTCAAGCTTTCCGTCTGAACCCAAGCCCATGCTTAGAAGTGTCAATTCGTTTGCTCCGTACGGGGCTGCCCGAGCACTATAGGCAAGCGTGTTCACCTCTGTGCAGGCGCGATTCAAGTGATTTGTGATGAGTGTATGGAGTAGAAGTGAATTGAGCCACGGTTTTCTCGCAGAGCAGGTGGGGAGTGCGTACCTGCGTCGTCGTGTGTGTCCTGGTGGTGGTGGTGGTGTTCCGGCGCGACGTCGGCATCCTAGGACCTCCGGGACGGGGTGACGGGCGTCGAGGGAGCGGCGTCGTCGAACGGGGGCCGGCCGATGCCCGAGACGCTCGTTACGGACGGTCCGTCGGGCACGGGCCCGCCGCCCTCTCCGCTGGCCGTCGAATCCTCGGGCGTCTTGGAGACCTCGGTGGTCTCTTGCTCGTGCGCCGTCGCGTGCGCGTGCTTGTGCTTGTGGTGGAAGGGCTGCAGCGAGAACCGCCGGTGCGTCACCTTGCGGCCACCGCGGCGCTTCGAGATGTGCGGGTTGTCCTTGCGCATCGTCTTGTTCCGCAGCACTTGCAGTTGGGTGTACACGCGCCGAAGCTCAGCCTGTGCAGCAGAGGGAAGAACACGCAGGCGCAGTGAGGAAACCGTGACGGAAAGGGGATGGCCAAGGTTTCAAGGTAAGTTAGTCGCACTCCGATACATAGAAAGAAAGTGCACTGAGGAGACTTTGAAGCAACTAAAGGAATGATTATGAGTTCTAAAGAACCAGAGTCGATTAAGATGCAGTGGGGTACACCGTATTGCGTAAAGTTGGGGAATGAACTTGATTACGCGAGGCTTTAAGCTGCCCTGAAATCTATGACCGACAGAACTTTCGTCTGAAAAGAAGCTGCTGTGACCAGGAATCGAATTCGCCAGTTAGGGGTAAGCCGTCGAAATACACAACCTCTTGGTCGGTGCGGCAGGGAGTTAAAAACGGATAAAAAAAAAAAAACGGAAGTGGAAGAGTAGAAGAGAAAGAGAATGGTAGGTCCACGTACTGCGGGTCTTACCCTTATGTCTTCCGGATCCATGTCTGCCAGGTTTATGTCTGCAATGTCCACCTCTCCGTTGGAAAGAACGGCTTCGTGGAGTTTCAGATTCTCTGGATGCGGATCCGGAATTTCATACGATGAAAAATGACGACTGCGATGCTCTGTTGCCAAGTTTGGAGGCCGGTGGTGATACCATAACTGCGTTGCCATGAAAGGATTCAACCGTGAATACCGCGCGCCCGTGAGCACAAAGCACATGTTGTCACACTACACTGGCGCGTTTTTGTGTATTTGTGTACTTAATACTCCTGCTCCTATATTTATTTTCTTTTTTGCGTTTAATACTTGGAAGATCAATCCCAAACGACTGAGAAACTATCTGGCGCGGTGACGATCGTGACCACATGAAGCGAGCGCACGTATTAATAAAGATTGTTGTTCTCAGTATCTGGAGAGACACTGTCGACATTTAGAACAATATAAAGTGGCTCACGGACAACAGAGAGAATAAAAATATGGGGGATACTTAAGTCTGCCTTTATGGCTGTGAAGCGACAGCTTTAATGAACCAGGTCGATCGTCTTGCTGGTCATCGTTCACGTACATACACTATATTACTCGCTTTATCACTAATCCCTTAATTTCCGTCCCTGTTATCACATACTTAGTAATTACTTTGTTACTTATATGAGGGTTTATGGCGCTTAACCAAGCAACCATGATCATTATGAGCGATATTACTGATGTGCAGCCGTAAGGTACTAACGGTATGTGAAAAACCACCCGTCTGAGATGTAAAGTCTCTTTTCAACAAAACAGCCCGAACGCGCTTGCGTAGCTTTGAAAGCTTTGAAGTAGAATGTCTGTCTCGGGATTCAAAGGTCCAGGTAGGTTCGACTCCCCTCATCGTACAAGAGCTTCCGCAGCTCGCGCGAACGTGTCATGCGGTCTCGTGACGTTATGTAACCTGTCGACATATCAGTGTCCGGCCATCTTAACTGCCCACTACTTCCTGTCAGAGGTAAGGTCGTGATAGCTATGTGCACATATGTGATGTCATTATAGAAATCGAGGCGCCACATTTTTCCTCCGGTGAGAACAGCTCGGGCTGACGCGTTCACTCTTTTCGCATCAAACCTCATGCTCGGCACAATGCACAGAAATGAAAGAACGTTAACGTCTTGGGGTATTGCAAATTTTAGCTCTTTGTGTGAATAAAATTGACTGATTACAATCAAACGATGTGACAGTCTGGGAATCGTAGGTAACAAGCAGACGAGGGAGCAGATATAAAACACAAAAGCGGTTTCAAGACATCAAACTGCTTTGCGAAAAATGTACACGTTGACAATATTAAATAACTAACAGTGTTAATGACATTTTTGGGACGCAAGCAAAGTGAGCAAAAAAACACAAAGCTCAGCCAACGTCTGAACTGAATAAAAAATACGGCCACATATAAAAGCTCTCAAAACGGACAAAAATGTACATCGCAAAACACAATGTGCAATGATTCACCTAACTATACATCCGTACATTTGCGCAGTCGGGCGTAAATACTTTGTGTATATCATGATTACTGGGATTTCGATGATACGGAAACAGAAAACAATTGTTCTCTTTGTGAACGCGAGGCCCACATTTGCTACTCAAGGAACTCGAAAAGAGCTCTCACGTGGCTGTTTTTCGAGGCTACACTTAAATGCTTATTCAAAAGTGTGCTAAAATACATGTATTAATAGCTATCGGGTTCAATTCTATGTGAAGTGTGAAAACAGTTTGCCGATAAACTGTAACAAATCATTAAAGCTAGAGGGAAAGAACTGTGTTATGTTTACTTCACGCTCCTTGCTTTGCTTGCTTCAAAATGGAAGAGCAAGCGCATTATCTTTTTGCTAAGTTCTATTGGCTTTATTATTTGGTGTGAGAACTAGAGTTTGGCCTTGCTAAGACGAACAAAAATAGGAACGCGAGTGTGCTCGGTCTTGCGGTTCGCCAATGAAGCTAGCTCAATACATGGATGGTGATGATGATGATGAGTGCATGGAGGTAAGGTTTTGCTATTAAGTTTTCCAGTCCTTCGGACATTTGAGATCATGGTACGCACAACCGTATAATAACTATGATGTGATGTGCAACAAGTGGTTCGCGAGAAGTTCGCAGAAAGTGTGAATTATAAGATAACCGTTATTACAACGGGCATGCTTCCGGCGGGTGCGTGTCGGACTGAAAAATCGCCTTGATGACTTGAACGCGCTTGAAAAGGATGAATTCTTCTTGGCAGTACAGCGCGCAGGGTAACAGGACACAGGCAGGAAGGCACAGACAGAGCGCTGACTAACGGCTGAGTAATCTGTGGCTCGCTGGCAATAAATACAGGAAAGGTTATCGAAAGTACGAAAAGTAAAGCCATGACATCATCATTTTGTAACTTCTATAATTACTGTGCAGATAGTCAAATTTCTTTTGCGGGATCGAATCCCGTCCATGGCGGCCGCTTTTCGGTGGAAGCGAGAAGCAAGGCGCGCGTGTGCTTGGCGATGCCAGTGCGCGCTGAGGAACCCCAGGTGGTCGAAATTTCCGAAGCCCTCCACTACGGCGTCTCTCATAATCGCTTTTGGACGTCAAACCCGGTCCATAGTTTAAACCAAACCAATTGCATATTTCTGGCGCAATGTCGTTGCAAGAAACACGAGTATGTATTGTCTAAACATGTTCGTCCATGCAAGGAAGATGGCAGACTTGTTCTAATTTAGCAGTGATCTTCGCATTGGCCGCAATTCCATACGGACATCCGTCTGAGCGGTGTCTCCAGATACTCTGTTTTTCCGTCCCTACCGAGTGACCTAGGTTAGCCTTGATCACATTGACCAAGGAGCGAAGGAAAAACTATTCCTAAGTTTTGCATTTGCCCGTCGAAGTCAATTTATTTCAATGCATATTTTAGCTTTTGTATATGGAAAACATGCAGGGAAATGGGGACAATAAAGCTGCTCCGTGGCACGCTTGTGGTTCGCAACCGCTCTCTAACAGCGAAAAAAAAAAAAAGAAGATGTGCACAATTTCAAGGTTGTGATCTAACGTGTACTTTTTTTTTTTTTTTTTTTCCAGTTTGTGTTGTCTGGATGTTCCAGCAGCTTTTACAGTATTCGTTTCCTGTTCATTTGTCGGCTGATGTATTAGTCCTTACATTCTCCCTTCTGCCGTCTTTCTATCCATGGGCCTTAATGCATTGCATTAAGTTAAGGGAAAAGGCGTTTGGGACGTGTTCAGCCTACGCAGAGTGGAGCTCTGTGACTAAGCGAAAAAAGAAGTGCATTGGATGTGCCGCAGGGCCGGAGCTAGATTTCAGGCCTCGTTCTGCAATCCGCTCTCACTCGATTCCCTCTCATGGAGCTGATTTCAGTTGCATTAACCGGGATCATTATCGGCAAGCGGAGAACCGTTCTAATAACGCGACCCCTCCTTCTCTGCTTATCTTTATTGCAGTACCTTCTTGCCAGTGGGCGGCCGACTTTAGATCGCAATTTAAGGAGAGCGGGAGTTGTCCGATGAGACCAGTACGCTTTCCTGTTTTTGTTACCTCCGTTCTCGCCTACGTTTCGGCGCATATAAGAAAAAAAAGTAATTGGCAAGAAAAATTTCTAGTCATCTACTCTGAGTTCACAATTTTGAAGGAGCGTAAATAATACGACCTCCGACGAGTTTAGAATTTCGGTGAGCATAACCAGATGGGGGAAAATATTCCCGTTTCCCTCCTTGCGTCTTTATTTTTCCATTTTCTTCAAAGGCACCACGCGCTCTCTCTGAAAGCTTGGATACCTCAAGTCCGCGTCTCTTCGTGTCCAAGGAGCTTTTTGTGGAACTTCGTGGTTTCGAAAATGAGGAGCCATCGTGCGCCTCAAAAGAAAGCTGCAGCTGAAAAGAACGGCATCTGTAGCGCACCGCTCCTCGAGTATATGACGGCACCCGGCTAGCTGCCCTTGCCTTGATTCTGAAGGACGCACTCCAATTAAAAAGACGGCACGGATTGAACCGCGTCGCTGCAAACGTGCGAACGTGACTCAGCTTCCAGCCATATTTAAATTATTCTCAGTCCCGGAGTACGCATGCATGTAGCGAAGTTGCGCAGAGCGGCAAGAGCAGATACGGATCGATTACTTAAGAAATACGAAAGAACCTAGTGCGATCGTTGTCTTGCTTATTTCCCAGCAAGCGCAATACGCAGAACATGCAGGCGCACTTCTTTGTCTGCTTTTCTTTATTCTCCATTTGATTCGTTTCATTTCAATGCTTCCTTCCTTCCTTCCTTCCTTTTGCTTCCTCTTTCTTCCCAATATTCTTTCTGTACTCCTTCCGTTCATTTCATTTTCTCCTTTTCCTTTGATTTCATTGCTGCACTCCCCCTCTTTCGCCCCTATTTGCGACAAGAACCGTTAACGGCATTCTACACTACCAGTTGACACCAATTATACTTGTTCTTCGATGGCTTAGTTTGCGTTGGATTAAGGCACAAACAAGCCAATGCAAGACAAACCACTGGCCAAGCCAAGCCCAAGAGATAGAGTGAGAGAGAGAGAGAAAGAGAGAGAAAGAGAGAGAGAAATAGAGAGTGAGACAGAGAAGACTAGAACAAGAACACACAGGGACCCCATCGTGAGGAGAAAACGGTAGACACGAAACACTCTGTCTTTATTCTTTCCCACAGCAACTACACAGAACAGTCCGAAAAGTGGTTAGCGCCTGCGGCGTGGCACGGCTGCCTAAGTGGATGCGAACCATTGTTCAAATTTTCGCTTGCACCGGCCAGTGTCTACGTGGGCTTGCTTTTGAACTGACCTGAACTCGAATGGAAGCTAATGAAGACGGCGACGCACAGCGCGAGAATGCGGTCGGTGAACACGTGCGATGTCAGACAGCGGCGAAGGCATAAATGCCTTAAACTGCTGCCAGTGAAGCTCACCTGCCAGCTTAGCGTGGGGTCGAATCATGCTCGCGACCATATGCAATTTTTCTGTCATGTGTTGTATTTATTATTCGGTTATTACTTGGTGCGTGACGTCACGCTATGACGAAGGTTAAACGTGCGAAAGCACTGTTTAATTCGCTTTTGCTTTTGACCAGATTTTTTTTATGTAAGTTTCGATTTGGTTAAGCTCTGGTATATACACACATTAGGCAACGTGTTCACGGTTACGGCGTCTTTTCTCCCGTTCCTACTCAGCCTGCCGGACACGACGCGCTTCTTCGGCCGGGGCAGTAGAAGGACCCGGCTCACTCGCCATTCTGTCGTGGTCTGACGTGCCCTTGCAATTTCGCGGTCGTTTTGTAATTTTCACTAACTTTTTAGTATCTTTATTTTCCTTTTTATTTCTCTTTTTAAATTTATTTTTACGTTGTTAATTTTTCTTGTTATTTTTAGTTTATTCTTTTAACTCACTAATTACCATATATTATTATTTAATTAGTATTTTTTATTATTTACCACGATCACTATTCACCACTTTTACATACCCTACAAATGCTTTCATTAGTAATTGGTATACAGGTAAGGAAATGCTCAGTATCAGTCGCGCATATCCCGAAAGCCCGGATAGACCTGGTGAAATAGCGCAATCGCACTAAAAGGAAACTGACTGGCTGCTGGACTATTTGTCAGGTTTTTCTTTGTTCTCTTCCCTCTCTCCTACCTTCGTCGGAAAAACGGCGTATGGCAAAAATATAGCATGAAGGGAAAGCAACGCACTCCAATTGTCAGTAACCTTTTGGGCAATGCAGAATGTGGTTCCTTTCTCTGCTATTCCTTTCCTTTCTTCTCCCTTATTACAACCTTCCTTTTCCCTCTTGCTGCTTTCATTTGATTTCTTTGTTGTGCGTATGATTTCATCCAACATAAACGAATGTGGCACTGTAGTGCACCGGTCACCCTTCTTTAGCCCATTTTATTCCTTCCCCCCCCCCCCCCCCCCCCTCGCCCTCCTTACCAAATAGCGTGCGTGTGCCTGCTGTGCTTCTGAAGAACGTGACGTTTGGAGTTGGCAGTAAAGTTCTCAATTGAATTTTCCTTTTTTTTTTTTTTTGTCGGCGACATGCCGGCCTGCACTGCAACTGTCGGAGTACTCACCTTGGGGGCGAATACGAGGAACAGGATGACAGTGACCGTGCAATGGCAGCGAATGAAGTACAGCAGAAATACATGGTCGGGCTCGAGAACAGCCGCCAAAGCGTGCCTGCGCAGAAACGCAAAAAGTGCGAGCAACGACGACACTTGTGTTAAAACTGAGCCTACGCTTAGACAGAATCGAAGAATAAACGTGTGCACCGTGACTCAGTAATAGCACAGGTGGAGACGACAGTCAACACCTCTCGAAAATCACATTTGGTTATTTATTTATTGATTGTTTTGTATCGAACAAAGCGCTATTGGTAACATTTGTTCCGCTATATGGTATTTTGAGCTTCTCGCATTAAAAGCTTGCAATAATAACTGTTAGCAGAGCACTGTAGAAGAAATGTTTCTCGGTAAAGCCTAAATCCTCTCTTCATGTCTTCCTGCGCAAAAAAAAAAAGAAAAAAAAAAAGCACTGCCACACAAAATGAAATGCAGCAGGCAGTATTTCATTTGTGAAGCGGATGGGCGTTTTCTGTATCTATACATTTCTATCAGCAGTACTTGCCAGAACCGCTAGTCGGACACTCGTATTTTGAGCGCTGGATAAGCCCGGCAGTATTGTGCAACGCTCACCAGCTTCAGCTTCAATAGTGGAGCCATTCCCTTCCACAAAAACACACATACACACAAGCGTACTTTATTTTTTTTTTAATTTTTCATCCATGCATTCCATGTCAATACCAACTGCCTCGGTGAGTTGCAACACGACACGTGTGCAAACTTTTCCTTCTCAGAAACATTGCGCTTGCACGGAGAGAAAAAAACTAAACAAACGAAGCATAGGCTCGGATGGAGGAGTTGAAACTCTATTATGCGCTTAGCGCTTGCAGCACGTGGCGCATCAAATGTCTACATGTGACGTCATCTGTCGAAGCTGTGGCTGGGTTTTATTCGAGTAGATGCGTTCCCACTGAACAAATTATTACACGCATATATATATGTATCTGATCTCGAAGTTTCGACACGTGATACCGCTCGCTGAGGCACGACGCGAACTTAGCTTCATGGCACGCGATGCTTCTGTGCGTTTACGCTGTATTAGGGTGCCTGCTGCATGCACTTTAGCGTTGCGAGATTTGGACGCTTGGCACAGAGAGGCGACAAACTAGGCGGGTTACGAAAGAGAGCGCAATGAGCATCGCTTCGCGAGCATGTCAAAATGTAAAAAGAAATCGCGCCGAGGTAAGCAGTGAATTTCGAAATTGCGCCGTGAATCGAGGTATAGCGCCTGCGTGGGTTCCAACCAGAGTACTCAGGACGCTGACACACTACTTGCTTTGTTATATGGGGCTATGAAATCAGAAAAAAAAAATACAAGGGTGTGTGTGTGTGTGTGCTCTCCTTCATCAACCTTGTCTTTTCAGCTCCCTCTCTTTCTGAGCGTGGCCGTTAGGCATCGCTATAGTACTTGAAAGCATGAGGTTACGTCGCAATTCGCGGCATAGGTTAAAAGCGACAGCCTTGAACCTCCTCGCCCGCTCGCTCACTCACTCACTCACTCACTCACTCACTCACTCACTCACTCACTCACTCACTCACTCACTCACTCACTCACTCACTCACTCACTCACTCACTCACTCACTCACTCACTCACTCACTCACTCACTCACTCACTCACTCACTCACTCACTCACTCACTCAGAAACAATTACCAGACAAAATGCCTTGCTTTAATTGTTTTTCTGCCTTTTATTAAGGCCCAAGGCGAACTAAGTTGCTAGGAGCGATGACATTTGTGGCTCTGTATTTTGCCTCGGTGTAGTGCTCACGCCACGAGGAAATGACTGCATACAGTCAGCTCGAAAATGTGGAAGATACATTATTGAAGCGGAGCATTTCACACAAGATTACGATCGGGAGCTATGCCATAGTGTTTGACTTTCCATTGACCATTCCGAGCGAGGCTTTTACACATCCGGTTAGCTGTACGCAAATATTTTGCTTTAATCCCGGGTTACGAACCACCAACTGGAGTCCTGCGGTCGCCCTACACAAATTTATTCGAAGCTGTTCTAAAACCTACTTAAAACAAGCAGAGCCTGCATTACTAGTGCGTACGACGAAACTGCCGAACTAGGAAACAAAATGCGGGGTAGGGATCGTATTCATGCACAGACAGCTTATAAAATGCCGAAAAGAAAAAAGACAAAAAGAACGGCCGAACTGGATTATCAGCAGCGGATTCGGAAAAAAGAAAAAAAAAAGAAGAATTTAACAGAATAGTGTGCGGTGTGCCTACTAGCATGGGGAGGATTCATCGTGATCAGTGACAGTTATGCAACTGTGCCGCTGATGGAACGTAGGCATTGCATAACTGGGAAATGTGATGCAAAATGGAAATGTGAGCGCCACGGCGGCTTCTGCTATGCGCTGCGAGAAACGTGCGAAAAATGAGATATTCTGCTACACCAAAGCAGGCGCACAGAAAAGCCAGACAAATTGGGAGGGAAAGCATCTTTGTGAGTATGAAGTACGTTCGAATAGTAAAATGTGTTAATTCGCGGTACTTCAAAAGCAGAAGGTATAGAACACTGCGAAGCAGGGTAAATAAAAAATCACAAAAAAGAATAAAAGACCGAGTAACCACATTAACATCACTTGTACTTGAACTTATGCAATTAAATACACTTTATGACAAATCCCACACAGCATGCGCGCCAGCTGCTGGTACCCATGAAGCCAATACTATAAGAACGCACGCACTCGTTGGCCTGAATAATCATAGCCAATCATAAGTGGTAATTTCTCAGCCTACTGCCGAAGTAGATGCTACAGGGCAGAGTGGAGTTCGAAAAAAAAAAAAAAAAAAAAGAAACGAAAATTTAAACAGAACTCAAGAAACAAAATGTAAGCGCACAGTAAACTGGGGCACGAAGGTAGAGTGAGTGAAAAAAAGCGTATACTCACCGAATTATGTACATACTAAGGGAGAACAAGGTTTCGATGTAAACAGAGCAGCAGAGAGTCCATTTTTCTGTGTAGTACTCAACTTTGGCATTACGTATACAATAGGCTAAGTAGATGCCCAAAAGCATGAACAGAGCTTCCCCTGTAAAGACAGAGAGAAAACAAAAACACAAGGCTCGCTTACGAATAGTGTATCCGCGATATATATTGAATCACTGCTAGAACTCGGAACTGAGGGCTATTTTCTTAGGATTTATTGTTTAAAAACAAAATTTATATATATATATATATATATATATATATATATATATATATATATATATATATATATATATATATATATATATATATATATGTGTGTGTGTGTGTGTGTGTGTGTGTGTGTGTGTGTGTGTGTGTGTGTGTGTGTGTGTGTGTGTGTGTGTGTGTGTGTGTGTGTGTGTGTGTGTGTGCCACAGAACACACGACGACCACGGGACACTCCTAGAGCGTCATGTCGTGGGAGTATTAAATGCAGTGCGCTTGCGTTTCACGCTGCTGTATGGTGCACCCACCGTAAAAACTCCTCAAGGATAGCGAAGTCATCCCACGAAGGCTATGCAGAATGTTTATCGCTTGGCTGTGAAATACAAAGCCCAATTTACGGCAATGTGTGAAGGTTGTTTCTCGAGCGGTACATTAAATCTTAATACAGGCACATTTGATGTGAAGGCGGTACACACGCATGCAAAGAATACAAGCCTATTTATTTGGTATTCATAAAAGAATAATGTGATATTGATTCAGCATGCACCATCAATGAGTCGGTGGTGATAGAAGCCAGTAAGAATGTTAACAAATAAAGTAGGAGCTAAAAATAATTTTTTCGCGGAGCAAGGAAAACAAAGTAGATAAGACAAACGAAACTAGGCAAGGGCGGCGGCGATAATTATAATAATCATTACATAGTCACCGCCGGCGGCAGGGGCATAATGAAAATACAACTTGACGTTTCCTGGGCGTAAATTTATCTCGGCATGTAGGCTTCGTAGTTGACATATTTTTTCAGTGTGTAGCTGGAAATTTTCAGACTTCCCGGAAATCAGAAAATTAATGTCATTCACTTCTAATCATTTCATGCTTAGTTTTAGTTCAAATGGCAAAGCAGGTTTTGATTTCTTATTCAATTCCGAATGTAACTGCGTCTGCTGCCTCGAATTAGGTCTCTCGCTCGCTGTTTGCGCGTGTTCCTTACAGAGTATTCAACAAAAGGAAACTTGAGCAGGTCGCATGACAGAGGGGAAGCAAAAATGCTTTTGTGCTGTGATTGTCCTGTCGCTTGTGTGTGGCACTCAACGATGTGACGGAAAGAAAAAGATGAAAAAAAAAAGTTTAGTGGAGGGAGCTGTCGCCAATCATAACACTGCAGGACACGTAGGTGCGTATATAAGCGCGCGGCGAAGCGCTCCACGATGTGTCCGTGGCCCGAGAAGCGCTCTGTGTCTCGGCAGACTTTCGCACACGCCGGAAATCGACAGAGCTTCTGGAATACAATTTTGCGTTAAGAAAATACCATCGGGTTTTATCTCAGCTCGAAAGTCGATCACGCGAAGAAAGGACGTCTCCTGTTTCCCGATCATTTGTCTACAATTTCAGAGCGAACATTTATTTGTAATGAACACTGATTCAAAAGAAGAAAAAAAACAGTCTTGTCAAACAACAAAAATCGTAAGTAGTCGAGGCGCAGCTGTGAAAAAAAAAAAAAAATGTGGCAGTAATTTAGCTCTGGTTAAAGCAAATAACTTTATAGCATCTTGCGCGTAAACGTTGATGTTTGGAATTAAGCTGTGAAATTATACAAGATGTTACTTAGCTTACGAATACGTCACTACATAATCAACCGCACCACAGCTTGCAGAAATATCGGGAATTATGCCCGAAAACGCAGCAAGCGCAGTGCGTCCAATGCAAACGGTTCGCGCTTTTGCCTACACCACGAATATACAACGAAAATCACTGCTGTCGCCAGCGCCGCCGCATCTCCACTGACGTCACGGGCTGACGCTTGTCGATATTGCGCTTAAGGTTGGGCATGTATCGTAGCATCGCCGATGCTTCTGCTTGTAAGACCGCATAGCAACTGATTTACCCCGACGCGGACTCCTATTTCTCTTTTTCCCCTTTCACTCCTGTTAGCGATCGTCTTTTATTGCGTATTTTATTACTGCGCAATTCCTTACCCTGGGCGGCGGCCGTCCGCCCCTTGGACCCTGAGTGGTGCGTCCCGATCATCGCTTTGGCGCACGTGTCTGATTTCCACGCACGCATGCAACATCGGACCTGCTCGCATCGCATGCGGTGAGAGAGTGCGATCCGGGGAACGCGCAGGAGTGCGAAGTGCGAGAGGACAGGAGAGAGCGGTACGTCAGCTTTCGTTCTAATGCTAACATTCCCCCTTTCCTCCCTTCTCTTAAGGCGCGGTTCCGGTGTCGACGCAGCTGCGGCTCAAAGTCAAGCGTGGCGTCGACGGCTCCAAACCTGGCACAATATTGCTTACGCAATAAAAAAGAAAAAGAGGGACAAACTGTAGCCAAGAACGGCAAACACAAGATGCGGTTCTGTTTCTTCGACGAGGTTTTTAAATTACAGCTTAGAGGTTGTTCGTAAAACCACAGGGAAGAGGGAAAGAAGAAAATAATGGAGAAATGATGCCTGATCGAAGTGCACCTGACAGGCGTAGACCTGCCAGTTTACCGTGCCACAAGGAGAGAGAAAAGTGCTGGTACATGCCATGGGCGCCGAAGAAAATAGAATTAGAAACGTCTCGAACAAAAAAAAAAAAAAAAAAAAAAAAAAAACCAGCCTTGTATTAACCATCTACCACCTACCAAACTCGGTGACGTAGTCCCACCAGAGCGCGCGGCAGACGAGGAAGCGCAGCGCGGAGCGTGGGGGTCCGGCGCGGGCCACCTGCAGGATGCTGTGGCCCTTCTCCCAGTTGTCCATCACGACGGCCGTCCATGCGGACATATAGCCGGCCACGACCAGCACCAGCCCCAGCAGGTACTTGAGCAGGTCCTTGTCCCGGACGCACACGCGATGTGCCTTGCGCGTCCGGAACTCGGCGAGGATCCTGCAAGGTTTTACTCGTCCCGTCAGCCTACATCACAACACGAACATCGATGCCGTCGCCGACCTCATTTCTATTGACGCAGGTTATTTGGAGCGTCATAAAACTCACAGGCAGGGAGGCAAGACTCCTACAAAATGATGGGAACAAGTTTAATCTATAAATGTTAGGGACACGGCATCAAGTTTAATTAAGAAAAAGAAACATGCTCGAAGTTTATAATTTCATATTTTGTATTAACGACTAAGTAGTGCGAAGAGAGGATAACCTAATGGTCGCTTAGCGTAACAAACTGGATTCCAAGGGAAGGAAAGCGCCGCAGGTGGCGGCAGAAAGTTAGGTGGGCGGAGGAGGCTAAGAAGTTCGCAGGGGTCAAGTGGATGCAGCTAGCACAGGACCGGGTTAATTTGAGCAATATGGGAGAGGCCTTTGCCCTGCAGTGGGTATAGTCCGGCTGATGATGATGATGATGTTAACGAGGACGTTTTGTCGATTGTTAGTAAATATCTGGCAGCGTTTGCAGCATTGCTGACGCGAAATCGTCGCTACTGAGCTATCTTAATGAGTGAAATAATTTTCAGACATGTTTGGTACCTGCTAAAAACATTAGTTCGCTCTCATGTACTCACTTGAAACAGTTAGCGGGAGAGAGCAAAAGGAAACTTCAATGCACCTCAGGAGGCTTTGGCTGCTATATGGTGTTTAGGCTCAAATGTCTGACAGTCGCATGCACATTCAAATTGAACAAGAGGTCTCACCTGTAAATCTTCAATAAAAGCGCGCCATAGAGGACGATGAATCCTATCTCGCGGAACCAAGGCTCTATTAAACAGGTCGTCGTAGTCGGCTCGAAATAACGTATTATGATCTGAAATAAGCAGAATAGAAAAAAAAGAACAAGACAAGCAAGTACGTGAGAATAAAGAAACATTTGAATAGAAAAAAAAGAACAAGACAAGCAAGTACGTGAGAATAAAGAAACATTTAGAGTCTGAACACAGTTTGAACACATTGGCTGGACTTTCCCAAGACATTGAATTAAAGTGTAGGGCTTTTAGGCAGTTAATTTGGTTGACTTATTCTGATACGAATTCAGAGATGTCACGCAAGCTTGAAGTTCCTACTCGATAACACTTAAGAAAGGCATCGAATTTTACCCACCAAACAAATGGATTCAAATAGGACATGTCCTCACGAGATACATTCCCGCTCTTCGATTACGCATTCCAGGGAATACTGCGGTCCATATTCACACTCTTGTCACGAGAGAAGTGAGAACAGCAAGCATTCTGCAGTACTGTATTGCACATGGCGCCTTATAACAATTATAAATCCCCACCGACTCCAGCTCTCAACTCTACAGAACATGGCCAGGCCTTTCAAGTACCTGTAAGGGACGGCTTCTCATACCAGACAAACCAGGGCCCCGGTTCGTCTTACAGGGGAAGCATGCCAAAAAGCTCCTTAGTATCGCGAACCCTATTCAACATTCGACTCTCACACCTGGCCAAACAACTGGCCACTATATTCAACCTACGTTACACCGCCGGATAAATCCAGATTTTGGCAGAGAACAAGTGCCAACACGAACGCAGCCAATCCATACGCAGGCACATGACAGGAAAAAATATTCAGTGAGCACCAATACGTCGCGTACTATGAATTCGTTTACACGAGAATTCAGTAAACTGAAGACATGCGGGACTGCGTATAGGGCAAGACGTGTCAGCTAATCAATGCGCTGGCAGGAATAAAAGTTCTGTCTGCCTTTCGATATGTTCAAACCAATCAACGGCAAAAATCAAATACTCCGAAGCTGCTATCATCACCTTGCATAAACTGCCCACCACTTCCCCATCCAAACCTTCACTGCCGGCTCCCTGTCACAGGCCCTTTTCTGTCACTTACTGAACTCCGTAGGTGACATCGAGGCTTTTAATCTCCAAACGGGACAAATGGGTAACTCAGCAGGCTGCAATTATTCCCATAGACCTCCTGTCTATCACAGGTCACTCTATCCCAAATCCAAACATTTTTAGAGCCTCCTGCGACAGAATGTGGGCCGCATCAGACACGAGGCCGGCGCAGGGCAGAAAATTATCATCATCCACCACTTCCGAAACATAGCGATATTTAGATTGGGGCGCTACGTACTACCATGGATGCAGCAGCATATACAATCGTTGCCCTGTCCCGACGGAATCTGCCTCACACACACACTTTGGGCCCGCTCTTTATCTCACTACCGACGTTTGTCTCTAGTAATGCTCCCAACCGTAGGTGGTCTGCTGGATGCTGCGAAGTTTACTTCTAAATCGCGCGGACGTACTTCAGTTCTTAAGAATTTATTACAGCAAATCAGAAAGGTAACCTTCCATCTCGCTTCCGCGAAGAGCTGATGGACGCACTGACTGAACTCACTCTAACACAATAGAAGGTAACTAGCTTACGCGCCACATGGCCTCTTTACAATACCCAGCGTCCAGACTAGAGATACCTCATTATCGAAAGCAAACCGACAAATACGTCGGCAGCTTCAGAGAAAGTCGACTGTTCCATCACCCTAACGGAACGGAACCTTCTACGCAAAATTCAGCTTAACATCCTTTATACAGCCGTAGGACACATCTGCACCGACCGTCATCATCCCATGCCTTCATGCCCCATTTGACAGAAAATGACGTTAATCTCTCTCAGTGTCTCTTGGAATGTCCACCAGTCATATAATCACCACATTAGCCCCAGCCACCCACTAAATCCCGTGCTCCGGAGAGCTTGGCTTGATTGCAAGGCCACCTGTTCCTTGTATGACAAGCCCTCTACCAGCTTCTCGCCTGGCACAAAAGGTTTGTGATACAGTGTATCGCTGTCTCTCTTCTCAGTAACAGCGAAGAGCGCCAAAAAACGCCCAGCCAACTTCTGTGCACCGGCAAGCTGTTTAAAATGAATTCCGCATAGCAATTTTCGTTAGCAAAAAAGAAACAATTTTTTTTTTCTCGCTAAACTCGCCTCAAGCTGCAATGGTAATTTTTTTGAGCGCTGACAGTAGACGTTTGGCATGCTTGGTACTTCTAGCGTTAGGTAAAGGCGTCGAGGAGAAGTTTGTCGCCAGTTCAGTGGCTTTGTAAACAGTGCCACGTCAGCAGTGGAAAATCTTGCTACGAGAAGCTAGTACACAAAAGCGTAAAATACAGTTTTGTTCACGCTCATAAATATTGAGATTTTCAGGAGATGCGAAAGCCGAGCGTCTGCTTTTCTATATGGTGATAGTACATGAGGTATAGCTTGGGTAAAACGTGCCATGACTCAAGGTGTTTTCCTTTTTACAGAGCGCGTTATCAAAAAGCAACGTTTCAAGCCTTTCACCTCAAGTGGGGCGAACCCCAGATCGAGGGAAAGGTTGCACCCCCTGCATCACCGGTGCGTACCCGGAGGCTCTGGGACCAAATCCCGTCGTACCCTCCTTAAATGAGGCTGAAACTCAAAGCACTACGCCACCGCTGCCGTCGGCTGCGCTTTTTAGCATCACAGATCAGCTGTCCTGTTCGTGACGCAGCGGCCTCAGTACAGCCCTCGGCTAAGAAAACGACCTAACGTACAGTGCCTGTTTCATCGCTGCAAACTCAAATAAAACTGTAAATAATTCGCCAGTAAACAAAAAGAAAAAGAGTTTTGATTAGCAGTGATGACAATTGCTATGAAGCGTTAGTAGCGTACGTAATTGTCGCCTTCTTGTCCCCCCACCGCTTCATTCAGAAAGATGACCAGACAGTAATATCACTAATTATTATTACGAAACTCCTCCATGCATACGCACCTCAAGTTCAGAAACATTAACAATTCTTCAAAGTATTAGTTGAAATAGGGTCCTTATCGCAAGTGCAAAAAACGGCCATTTCTTGAGCATAGCTGGCGCTTGACAACCTCACAGATAAATCTACTTTGGTTTCGTCCATTGTTCAAGTAACAGCAACACACTGCTAAACAAGGGACATCGATACGCAAAGAAATTATCGGGAAATCGAGGACGAGTGGGATCTTTTAATTAAGTTTGTTAGCTGGGAGTGTCACCGCCAGCGCGGTTAACACACAGCTTCACATCGGCTGCCTCCATTCTTCAACGCCAAGTGCGAGCAGTGGGCAGAGCAAACGATCCACTGCAATCTGCCACGCTCCCCGTGCCACGTCACTGCGACAGCGCTCCTTTATCACCGACTCCAATCTCTACCCTTCTTTCCTGCCAATTTCGGCTTGTATGCTTAGCTCCCCAAATCGACAGTCCCCGCTTTGCCCCGCACCAGACGGCGCCCTCGCGTCGAAAATGAGACTCGCGCCGCTCTTCAGCGGCAGTACTAGGTCGCATCTTTCAAGCCGAAAGTTTACTGTTCGCATTAATGTCCCTCGTTTAGCTGTCGTCGCCCGCCTTCTCGGTAAGCTCTCTCTCAACCGAAACCGCTCGCACTCACGGTTGCTTTTGTACTTTTTACTTGCTTGCACACCCGCATGCTCCCTTCTCATGTTTGGCTGAACATGATATAAGACAGCGCAGAGCGGTGATTCCACTTCGACGAGCGTGTTTTGTTTTTGTTTGATGTAAGGAATGTTTATTCGCTCGCGCATGCGCCTGGGCGTGTGTTTGTGTGTTCTGAGTCGGTTGTGTTCGCGGCCGACCTCCCTTTCATTCCCTCCCGGATGGGATCTGGAGGCAAGCGTGGGTGTATAAAGGGATGCCCGCCTTACCGTTCACGGTGCCGCGCAGAACACGGCCCCCGGAACCATTCAATTAGAGCTGAACACGTCCGGTCCGGAGCCGATGGTGAAACTGCACGGCACGTATTCCTCCCCCCACTTCCTCTTCCTAAAAGCACAAGCGCACAGGCGATTGATCGATTGTCACCATTTGTTCTTTTGCCCTCCGACGACCGATCCTCCCGTTTGCCGGTCATGTTAGTTTTCGCCGCAGTCGAGGTCGGCGTTTGGTTCGAGCAAAGAGCGCTAATCAGAAAAAAGAATCTGCAACAAAAGTTTCGCTTCTTGCCGGAGAGGGGAAAGAGAGAGGAAAGGGGTAGATAACGAAGCAATTGAGCGACAGGGCTTTCTGAATGGTGCGCGCGTGGTCCCCATCCTCCTCTGTCGGTCGCGTTTTATAGCCCAAGAAGGCAATGAAAGTCAGGCCAGTGACCGAAAAAAAATAAAATAAAAAGCAAGGCTCGGTGACTGCGGTACTCTCGAAGCTGTTGCGCGAAACTTTATCACCTCAGTAAGCGCAGCGCAGGCAGCAGCGAAAATGGTTGCTGGCCAACGGTCGAAAATTGTCAGTGCAGTCGCGACAACCGCCGGAAAGGAAACAAAACAACACGCTGAAATTCTTCCAGATTACTGCCTTGGAAAATGTTTCTATAACGAAATGGTACTAAAAATAATAGTTATGTCGCATGTCATATAATGAGAGATCTCATTAAAAAGTCTGATTTATGACAACATACTTTGAGGAATGGTTATAGAGGTGCAATATATATTTCAATACATCTAGCCACGAGAAATCTGCCAGAAGTAATCCGTCATTATTAAACTATTATTGCACGATAGAAAATTTAACACTTGAGAAGGAAGAATTTTATTGTTACTCTAGGCAGCAGTGCAATATGTTCGTTACTGCATTAATGCCTCACGAGCTCTGATTTCTGAAGGATCGTTCTTTGCTCATACATTCGTTCGGGAATATTGGCTGCGTTTAACTTGCGAACAGTGTTGGACAGTTAATTCAGAAGTTTGAGCTAGGAATAGTGAATCGTTAGTGATAATTATAGATTGACAAATGAGAGTTCAATTACATGGGAAACTACCGATAGTTTCGTCTTTAGCCAACATTGGTTACGAGTATTGTAGTGACTTTATGCCGGGATCATCTGCCCCATTCAAGGGTGTTAACAAATAGGCTTTTCGCGGTACTCTAGAACGGAAGATTTTCAAAGCTCCCACGTAGCGATCAATACATTGTAGTTTTGTGTTGGATTTTATAGCACATAGTCAACTAAGGCCATCATGCGCCAAACTCAGGGTAAAGCAGCTCTTGTTAAAAATAACTAACTGTTTGTTTATTAGCTTTACTTCTTTAAAAAAATCAATGATAGAAGAAATTTCGACAATGGCATTCTCTCCTGGCAAAAGACTTGGATCAAATGGAATGTGTTTATTATAGAAACCCATAAAGTGTTTCCTCCTTATTTGCTGATATTTCGTGCATGATATTAAAACGTGGTGTACTGTCAGTTGTTAATTGCATGTCTCACATGTAGGTTTTTCTTGTCCGAGGAGTATGAAGTTGTGTGTGAGATGTGTATGTCCGATGCGGAGGCGACACAGGATCACTTAAAAAAAAAAAAAAAGCGCTTTTTATGACTGGATGACTTCCATTCTTGAACAATAGGCTTTACTAAGTGTAGCTTGTTATCTGTTTCATTATTTATTTATTTATTTATTTATTTCCAATACCTCAAAGACCCCAGGAGTACGGGGTTTTACATGAGGGGTAGGCTTGGCAGTATTTAGCAAAAGAAGTTTTCAATGGCGGTTCTGAAATGGCTTGGGTTAGAGTGAGCGACGATGTCAGCGGGAAGATCGTTCCAGTCGATGGCTGTCCTTACAAAAAATGAGTTGAGGTGCGTTGTCGTTCGGGCATGTGGCGGATAAACAGCAAAGGTGTGGCTGATGCGACTGGATGTTCGATGAATCGGCATGATGACTGCTGTGCTAGATGATAAGGCATGATAAAATTTATGAAATAAACAGAGTCTGGATATTTTACGGCGTGCTTGCAAGCTTGGGAGACCGGCATTAGCTTTTAGATTAGTGGCGCTAGTATTACGAGAATAGTCAGAGAAGATAAATCTAGCTGCACGGTTTTGTGTTAATTCAATGGTAGATGTCAAGTTTTGAAGATGCGGGTCCCACAATGCGCATGCGTACTCCAATTTGGGCCTTACAAGGGTTACATAAGCTAGATGTTTAACAGAAGAGGGTGCCTGAGCTAGGTTACGCCGAAGAAAGCCAAGTGTGCGGTTAGCATCGTTAGTGACGGATGTAACGTGAGAATGCCATGTAAGATCACTGGAAATTGTGACACCTAAATATTTCAAAAAGGATACCGAGGAGATAGTGGTTCCGTTTAGTAAGTAGTTGTACGAAGAATAGTGTTGGCGTCTGTGGAAGGTAATTAGGGCCGTTTTGTTAACATTTAGGGTCATTAACCAATTTCGACACCATTCCTCGACTTTTGCCAGATCGGCCTGAAGAGCCAAATTATCATTAGGGTTATGTATGGGACGGTAAATGACACAGTCATCGGCAAAAAGGCGGATATTAGAAGAGATGGAGTTGGGTAGGTCATTAATATAAATAAGGAAAAGAAGAGGACCAAGTACGGTACCTTGGGGTACACCGGAGAGAACAGGGGTGAGGCTGGAAGAGTAATCGTTAGCGAGAACAAACTGGGAGCGGTTAGTAAGGAAATCTTCGATCCAATTAAATACAGATGCATTTAAGTTAATTCTTGACAGTTTTAGTAATAGTCGTTTGTGGGGAACCTTGTCAAATGCTTTTTCGAAATCTAAGAAGAGTACATCAGTAGGAATATTAAGGTCTAAGTTGGAACTAATGTCGCTTAAGAACAATGCAAGTTGCGTGTCACAAGAAAGGCCTTTCTGAAAACCGTGCTGATTGGGATGGAAAAATTTGATGGATGTTAGGAAGTTGACGACATGTGAGTAAATAACGTGTTCTATGATTTTAGAACATACGCTTGTGAGAGAAATGGGGCGAAAAGTGTTACCTGAGCCCTTCTTAGGAACTGGAACGATCTTGCCCACTTTCCAGTCTTGAGGGACTGTGCCAGATGATAAAGACTGCTGAAAAATATGTGTTAGGATTATGCTAGTTATATGCTTGGTGTTCTTCAAAACCTTTGTGTTGATTCCGTCAACTCCTGACGATGATGTGAGCTTCAAAGAGTCGATAATTTTTGCTATGCCATGAGGTGTAAATGTGATGTCCGTCATGTTCGGATGAGTTAAAATGGAAAAGGGAGGGAGGTTTGCGTTAGTCTCTCGAGTGAAAACCGCACTGAAAGTACGATTGAGGGCCTCAGCAATGTCGCCATCAGATAAAGGAATGCCTGACTCGTTAGTTAAGGAGACGCGTGTATTTGAACGTTTTGGGTTAATAATCCTCCAGAACTGTTTAGGGTTGTTGCGGATTAATAAAGGTAGTGTCGATGAAAAGAATAATCGTTTAGACTTTACTAGGAGCGAGCGAAAAAGTTTTAATGTAGAATGATGCTTCTGCCATGCACATGGGGTGTTAGTAGGTTTTGCCGCTCTGAAGTGTCGTTTTGTTTTGTTTTTTAATTGTTTAAGAGATGATGTAAACCAGGGTGATAAAGGACGGTCGCGAATAATCTTCACAGGTATGTACTTTTTGATTAGGTACTGCATTTTAGTTTTAAACATTGACCAGTTTACATCAACTGAACGTTCTTTAAACTCAGAAAGGAATATGTCGCAGAATTCTTCGAGCTCAGTGTTGATAGATATGTAATCACCTTTGTCGTATAATGATATTTTTTTAGTTCTAGCGTTCGGTCGTTTGCGCATGCAGTTAAATGTTCCGTGGATTACTATGTGGTCGCTAACGGCGTCAAGATAACTGAGGGAAGAGAGATTATCGGGATGCGATGTTAATATGAGATCAAGTATGTTAGAAACGCTCGCGGTGCTTCTAGTTGGTGAATTGACCATTTGTGATAATCCAAATGTTAAACACGTGTGAACGAAATGACTTTCAATGGTTTGCTTCGAGGTTGTAGCTGCGAGATCGGACCAGATAATTGACGGAAAATTGAAGTCACCAAATCCCATGAAGCCTGCCATTTAGCTCTTAGTTTAGTCATTATAAATTGTGTGCAGTCTTTACGGGGTATGTTGACGTGATTTATTTCAGTGTTATATGCGCGCGATGCACATTCGTCCGCTTTTTCATTCCCCTTGAAATCCCCACGTGGCTGGGGACCCAGCATATTTTTATAATCTGTCCTTTTTTTATCGGCTTTTACGACATTTTGGATGATATCTCCAATTAAGGGCTCCGTTGCATTTTGGTGGTGCAGTGCTGTAATTACACTTAGAGTCAGAGTACATAGCACTGTTTTTATGTTTTCTTTCATAATGTTTTCAACCGCTACAGAGACTGCATAACATTCCGCAGTGAAAATTGATGAACATTCAGGTAGTCGCACTGTTAGTTCCCATTTGTCGTGCGAAACTGAATAACATTGCCTACAACTCTCAAGAAGCTGTATATGTAACTCATGTCAACGCATTCAAGGTGACTAGATCTGACGCTAATCCAGCATGACGTACGGAGGTGGTAGCTGAACCGAAAAACGTATACGTTCGCTAAACTTGCTGCAGGGGCTGATGGCGCATCCGTAGCTGAAAAAATAAATATTGAATTAGTCCCTTAAGGTGCCCCGAGATGAAAAAGTTGAATCTGTTTGCGGTGCATAATATATTAACGCGCATTATTCGATTATTCATAATTACGGCTCAGTTGGGCTTGACTATTCGCAATATTAAGCTTTCATTCCACAGGAAACTGAGAAATCGCATCTAGTAGTATGGAGCTTTGGTAGGCTGCTACAAGTCTTCCTGATTAGTGTTTAACTATACAGGCAGCCCTAACGACGCCTTTCGTGAGATAACGGCCCTTCATTTTGAGCGCCGAGGGTTCGACGTTCGCAATGCACAGTGGGCCCTTATCGCAACCACTGTGGAACCAATACGCGATTTAGGAAGACGGCGTGGACCATAATAGCATGGCCGTTGAGAAAGACGAAGGAAATTTGCGCGAAATGTTGGCAAAGGAGGAGGTACGGCGCATGCGCACTTTGGCCAGGTATATGCAGCGTATGCGCGCTGAATCTTTTCTTTCTTTCTTTCTTTCTTTCTTTCTTTCTTTCTTTCTTTCTTTCTTTCTTTTTTTTAAGAAGGAACTTTTTTTTAAGAAGGAACTGCGACAAAAGGCGGTTAGGCCTGACGGGGTCACAGTTCCCCATCTTTCTTTCTTTCTTTCTTTCTTTCTTTCTTTCTTTCTTTCTTTCTTTCTTTCTTTCTTTCTTTCTTTCTTTCTTTTTAAAAAAAAAAAAATGAAAGAAGGAACTGCGACAAAAGGCGGTTAGGCCTGACGGGGTCACAGTTCCCCATACAGTTCACAGCAGCGCGCAACACGAAAAACAAACGATAACAGAGCATTACTGCAAACGTGGTAATTAAACATACAGGAGTAAAACCTAAAAAAAGAAACAGTGTACACTATACACTCAAAAAGAAACGACAGCATATGTATGGCACACAAAACACGGAAAAAAGAATTTGTACAGTAAAATAACATGATAAAAATTCGCATTTGCCAAATACAAAACTAGACTAGAACAATTATTTCACTTCGGAGAGTATCAACTGCTTTTTTATGACTCTTTTAAATCTGCGTTTAGAGAGATGGAACATTGAACATAGGGATGGGTTTTTGAGAATAGTTGGAATCTAGTAATTAAGCTTCTGTTTACCGTAATTTGTCCTTGTTTTTGGGACGAGGTTTCTGTGTTGCCTGAGAGGGTACTTAGTAAGAAATCGGTTAGGAGAGACGGAAAAAAGCCTATTGCTATGGATATGTTGTAACAAGCGGTATGTGTAGACTCGATTAGGTTGAAGTAGATTATGTTTTTGTTATAGAGGTGATGTTGGTAAGTGTTCCGGTCTACCATGATAACCCTCAATAACCCTCAATGTCTATAGGTTTGTCCGTAGAAGCCCATATACTGTTTTAAAAAAGAGGCGCTTTGGTTTAAATGCCTTAGGCCATTAAAGACGTCGGGATTAAAGTTAAAGTTACTCAGGCTATGAGGGACGCAGACACAATCAGCTAACTTATAGCCCTCATGTCTGATTTGAAATTTCCTAGCAGCGTCCGAATTTCGTACTGTCAATCTGTTGCTAATCATTTCGCGCGCAGGACCTTACATAAATGGAACTCACTTTGAGTACCTGGGCTTATATATTTCGAGTTTCGCGGTAGCTAACAGAAGGAATGTAATCCACGCTTGGTAATTACAGCAGTTCGATCGAAAGGGAGAAGTAGGAAAAAAAAAGAGAAATATGTGAAACAGGGAAGCTGCTAAGTGCAGGCACCGAGACATCGCTAAGGTTTCAGGAGGGCTCCCACTGAAAGGATCAGTAATACAGTTCCGAGAGCCCTTATTAAGATCTACGGATTAGAGCCGAAAGCCACGATGTCTTGCCGGCGCTCGATTTTCGAAAAAAAAAAAAAGAAAAAGAAGAGAGGGGCTGGAAGAAAAAGAAACAAGCGCGACCCTAGAGACCGAGGCCGCGAGGGGCTCTATTAGGAAACTCATTTCATGATGCGGTGAGTCGCGCAAGGAAAGCGGCGACGTGAAGATGAAAGAGGAATATATGCCAGAAAAGCAGAAAAATCGTGTAAAATTGCTACTATAAGCAGCATTTTCCCGCAAAGTCTCAGTCACTTGCAGCAGGATTATTCGCAGAGCCAGCGGGCTCATTTGGAAGATGAGACGGCAGCATCGCAAGGAAAAGGAAGCTGCGGACAATAAATGAGCGAAAACACGAGTGACTTGCGCAGCATCGATGTTAGGCTTGCATCAGCCAACAACTGTGCCCATCAACTGAAGAGCCGCGTCAAAGTTCTCAGTAGCGCAGTGGTACATTTCGCTTTTATTCAGCGAAGGTCTTGAGTTCGTTCATTCGTTCCGAGACCGAGAGATTCGAAGAGCATACTTTGATTACTTCTTTTTTTTTTTTTTCGCGGGTGAGGTGTGATTGTGCGAACAAGGAACAAAATTGCACTCATGGTCGTAGTTGCTTGTTGAATGACTCCACTGCTAGAACCCACTAGTGTCGTGACTGAAGGGCTCTCGCCAATGCTCTCCCGCATTCTTTTTGGGCCGCCGTGCAGAGCGGTCTTCGCGTTGGCTCCCAGAACACTCGTTCCCTGACGTTGGCCACCTTCGCTGCTCTGGCTCATCCCCATCTCTACCAACAGGCTATTTCGCAGGTGCCGTCTCACAAGTGCTGAGTCCATGCAATACCGGATTGAAGTTCTGGTTATTTCTTAGCTGGCCAGTCACAGCTCCCTCGGCCAACCACCCTGCATCACACCGCCAGCTCGCATATCTCATCGCACCGGCCATCCACTAGTAGTTTCATGCCAGCGCGCCCGCACCGCCACTTTTTCTGCATCATTCTTTCTTCGCACTGCAAAACACTGTAATGGCCTTCCCTACGATGTTGATGCCATCACCTGCCGATCAAGTTTTGTTAACAGTTTAAATATGCACTTCATAAATATCATGTAGGCAATTATATTCAATCAATGTTTGTACTCCCACCCCTTATGTAATACCCCCAATGTGGGGTCCTTAAGGTAATAAAGTGAAGTGAAGAAGCTGGTTGCGACGTACGCGTACGACGCTGACTGGTGGCAACTTCCGCCATGATACCCTAATATCTGTAAGAATTGTGAGTGAGCAGTCAGGTTTCACAGGAAAGGGCTCCAGCATACTGAAAGAAAGGCACGCGGCAGAATTCATTTTCTTTTTCTTTTTTTGCGGGCGAGGCCCACCGTAACGTTTTATTACGGGGAGAGTGCGGCAATGTCGGCCCCTCCTTGAATCCGTACCTGGAGGAACACATTAGGGATGGCACGCAGCCGGATAGCTCTCAAAGTCCTCCGTCGTAGTCGAAACTCTGCTTACTGTTAGCGTGTTGTTTTTCTACTCTGCTGTCTGCAGCTTCGTAAACTGCTGATTTGGATCCCAGCTTGAGATGCTGACACTGTGGCTGTAGTTCCATTTTCCTTGCGGAACATTTTCTCCGGTACGCCGTAAGTTTTAACAGCCACAGCTATTCGGAGTTCAGATGCAAGGTCACCAGAACGTGCGCTTGCAGCACAAGCTGGAAGAAACATGTTCCTAGATCACCACTATTCGACGCATGTTTCAATCAACTGATGATACCCAAAAGAAGGCAAACGGGGGAATTTTTACCCCTCCTCCCTCCAATCTTGAAATCAATTACCTTGCGGAGGCTGTTTTTGACAGCCTTCTGGATAAATGACGACGGCAAAGGGAGACCTGGGGCAGCAGCAGCAGCAGCAGCAGCAGCAGCGTTTGGGGCTTTGTTGTTCGCGTGTACACACGCACACAACGCAACAAGAAACTCCGCCGGATCCGCTTTCGTGGAACGGCTTCACCGGACGCGAAAAACACCGCCGAAACGGAGCTCTTATATTTGTTCCCCGAATACGAAACAAAAACAGGAATAAGGCCAAACGCAGTAAACGCATCGGAGCGCGCGGAGCCTTAAACGCGCCGGCCATTACACGTGTCTCGGATATCGAGCGGATGCGAATCAGTCGCATTTGATTTCTGTGGCGCCGATGCAACAAGGGCCGAGGAAAAAAAAAGACCAGGAATGAAATAAACCCGCGGCGCTCCCGAACTGCGGGCCGTTGTGCGCAGCTGCAGCTATCTCCGCATGAACGGCTGCCGATCAGCATGGCGCTCCCTTTTTCTTTCTGCCTTCTTTCTGCTTCTGATTATTTCGGCTTTCTCGGCTGCATACATGAATGTATACATGGTACATGAATGCATAGAGAGTGGCTGCTTCGCCATGGGAGTGACTTCGAGGTTTTCCGCGTGGCCTCGTGCTAAGGTGGGTCGCTGTCGAGTGTTACGAGACCCCTGGGGTTCGTCCATATATACCCACAGTAGCAAATGCTGACTTCGATTTCTAGGCCATCACCTTTTCCTGCCGTGGTGTTAAGCTTTCGAGCGTTGACCTCTCCGTTCCGCACAGTGACCTCGTGTTTTAGTGAACGGATGCGGTTCGGCATGGCCAGTAAGAAGCGTCGAACTGAAAGTTATCGAGCTGTCAATGCTAAAAATAGCGTATAGGTAGAGAGGGCAAGGAGGCGCGTAAAAGAGCGCCTAAAAATAATCTGTACAAACTGCAATAAAAGCACGCTATTCGCCTCCCGCGAAGATAAGTCTAGTTGAAGTTACACTTGCTCATTCGCCGTGTTTTGCTTAGCGCTCTCCAAAAGTGAATTGGACGCAAAGATTGACGGTGTTTTCGTGCTATGGTATTTAGAGCAGCCTATGCAGTTATTCGGTTGTTGCGTTGTTCCATTGCCTGCCCAAGCACGTGACCTGGACATTTCATTTCAGAGGTTAATGTGCCGTTACCCTTAAGCTGCATTGTTCCACTCTTTCTCGCGCCATGAGCATATAAATATTTCAGACTTAATCGCTGCCTCTTCTAAGTGCGCAAAATATACAGCCATTTTCAAATTTTGTTTGCGTTAACAATGTAGTTGTTTGGATCTGGTTTTGGGGGTTCCTTATATAATACGTATGCCTTAAATATGCATTTAGATTAGTTTTATGAATGTGTTCTCATAAGTCATAGTACTTACGTACAGTCTAGCGCGATTTGAAGGTTATCGCGCAAGCGTCGACCAGCCTAGCACTCCAGGCACCTGGCGGCCGGGTTTGGAACCGGAAAAATTATGATTTTGCACCCTTCTCTCCCTCTTTCGCTGTTCCATACAACAACCATCACCCCCACGACAAACTCACCGCCCTTTTTCTCTATTCTAAGCTTTCCATTTGTTGCGATAAAAGGAACAGCAAAAAAAGTGAGGGAAGCTGGCCTGATACCTCCCTCGCCTCGGCAGAGAATTCTGGGCCATGGCGCTGTTCATGTTCCCGGTCGACGCTCGCGCGATAACCTTCAAATCGCGCTCGACTGTACGTATTGTGTCTGTTGGATTTCTATATTAAGGCGAAAAGCTTTCATGGCTCATACTGTCGGCGCTCGTTCGTCCGGTCACACTAATGACGTCACCAGAAAAATAAAAATCCTGTCTCCACTGGGAATCGAACCTATATCTCTTGGAGCATCAGTCGAGTGCTTTAACCATCTGGGCCACGCCCGGGATCGTGAAACGCGCATCATAATTTTGCATGTATACTGTTATAAACATGGTTGGAAATAAATAAATCCTGTCTTTACCGGAAATCGAACTTTCATCCCTTCGATCCCCAGCCGAGCGCTTTAAACAAATGTCAGGCCAATCCAATAGTATTCTTTTCAGCAGATAACTGATGTTTTAAAAGCTCAGTCTTGTGTGCCTGAGTCTATCGATGTATTTGAGAAAGTGACTAATTTGAAAGTTTTATAATCAGGAGTATTGCATGTAAACCTCATTTTAGCGAAATCGACCAGCCTCTGTTGGTTGTGAAATAAAGACAATAGAGACAAAAAAAGAAGAGAAACCTGCGCCATGCCCGGGATCATAAACTAACTGTGGGCGATCTTCATTCCGTCCAGGAGTATTGCCCGAGCGTTACGAGTGATGAAAGTTGTTTTGTATATTTTGGAGGTAAATTAATGCACTGCACTTTCTGAAAATTTTGCGAACGGGTTTTTGGCCTAACTTGTTTTACATGTTGCAAGACTGTGCCATAACAATCCATATATCCGTAGATCGTTCCTCTGTAGGCTAGCAGCTTTCTGATACTCATTGTCAGAAATACGCCTCATTGGTTTTTCTATGGGACTCTTAGCTAATCGTTTTGAAAAGAGGAGACACTTTAGAAGCAAAATATTGCTAAGCATCCCGAGATTATAGATCATCCCCCATCACAATGTTTTTAACTGTATCTTGCAATACCCAACAGCTGACTCACGATTAAGCACTTCAACGGTTTGCTATGGCAGCTTTAACGATACGGTGCGAGCGCAGGAAAATCATTAAAGGCTGATTTGTGCTACTTGCTCCGTTATCACCGAATTTGGAGTCTTCTTGGTAACACATCGCTATAGGCCAAATTCCCTTTGTTCAATTTGCCAACTTAGCTCTGTGTACATATGAGACATTTTGTAATTCATCGACGAAATAGCAACAAAATATTTTCTTCTATAGGAATAGAGTGGTTTGTATCGCACTGCTTATATAATTAAAAAAGGCAGATGCATAATTTTACAGCAACAGACAGAAGGAGTTTGGGATGCGGATTTGTGGGTAAATAATTGTTTCTGCTGTGCTTCGCTCTGCTGTGCCAGATATTATTGGATAGAGTACGAACACCTGCTTACGCTTTCTGTTTTACATTGACAAGCTTCGCGTGAACGCGCACGAGAGGTTATTTCCATGAACTGTGTTTAGGAATGCTCACTCCATGACTGTACCTACGGGCCAGACTCGGGAGGTCCGCTCAGTTTCTCCCATAATGAAGCTGCATGCCAGGTGTCTGGCCAGGTTAAGCGCTGCAATCATGAATAACGTCTACATTTCTTCCAAAAATTGTATTTGAAAAAAAAAAAAAAGGCCTATATCCGCACTTTGCTACGCTTTTTCATGAGCCTTTCAACGCATAGTACAGGTGTTCACACCGGTATGCATACCTGGCTCTGACATTACCCTGTCTCACCAAGATCGATTGCACCATCGCCAACATTCGATCCACTTCAATGTGTTGTTCACGTGAAGCTCTCGACGCTGCGCAAAAAAGGATGTTATCGAACTTTCACACTATGGTGGTCCCTTTTATATTAGTGTTTGGACGCTGAGACACGCCGAAGTAGTCGATTTTTTGCTCAGAATCAAGTCATGCAAACATTTACTTTCATAAAACGTGAGATATTTTCGGGCTGCTCGACCAATATTTGGCGCAACTTTGCTCTAGTGCATTCTGGATGGATGCATTCTGTGTAGAGCGTATACATTTCTCAAAGGGTTATTGACAGGGGGTTATTTGAGACCAGTGGAAACGATTGTTATCCAGTTAGCAAAAATCGATTCACCGTTTTCGGGTTATAGTGCAGCTAGCCAGCGCTTATATAACGCGTTCTAATACAGTTATGCCTCATCGCGAGATAGTGGGAGAAAGAGGATATCGAAAAGCACTGTCCTGACGCTGATAGTTTCGTGACACGTTATTCCGTTCTCTCAGCGGTGTTAGCGTGCCAGATGAGAAATATCGAACAAAGGGAGAAAGTTTACGAAGATAAATAAGAGGGTAAATAATTGCGCTAGTTGTCGCCTGTTCCCTGGCGCGGTGGATTGTGGTACATTCTTTAAATCTTAAAACGGCGGTTCAGATCCACTTCCATTGAGATTTTTTAAATTTATTGTCTTTTATTTTTATTTTAAATACAAATAACCAAATGATTTACCACATTCTCCGCGTGCGTTACCATTTAGGTTGCATTATTCAATGTTTTGATTTCAAATAGGAGCAACTAAAGGTTAACTGAGCCGGAAGCTAACCAGGAATGTTGGGGTAAGGTCTGCATAAAGAAAGTAACAAAATTGCCATAAATAAAGGTGTTATGTAAGGAGGCACGATCTCCCCAGTACTATTCACAGCTTGCTTAGAGGAAGTATTCAGAGACCTCGAATGGGAGCAGTTAGGGATAAGGGTAGATGGAGAATACCTCAGTAATCTGCGATTTTCTGATGACATTGCCTTGCTAAGTAACTCAGGGGATGAACTGCAAATAACGATTGATGACCTAGGCGAGAAAAGTAGAAAGATAGGCTTGAAAATCAATATGCAGAAGACTAAGGTAATGTTCAACAGCCTCGGGAAGGAAAAGCAGTTTACGTTGTAGCGAAGCACTGGAAGTAGTTGGCGAATATGTCTACTTAGGACAGGTAGTAACCGCAGATCCGGACTATAAAAAGGAAATAACAAGAAGAATAAGATTGGGATGGAGCGCATTTGGCAAGGACTCGCAGATTATGACTAGCTGCTTACCGGTATCGCTCAAGAGGAAAGTATACAGCAGTTGTATCTTACCTGTACTTACCTATGGGGCTGAAACGTGGAGGCTAACCAAAAGGGTTCTATTTAAGTTGAGGACAACCCAGAGGGCTATGGAACGAAAAGTGGTAGGGGTAACATTAAGAGATAGGCAGCGTGCGGATTGGGTGAGAGAAATAACTCAAATTACTGACATTCTAGTGGAAATCAAGAAGCAGAAATGGGCATGGGCAGGACATGTAGCTCGAAGAGAGGATAACCGATGGTCGCTTAGGGTAACAAATTGAATGCCAAGGGAAGGAAAGCGTAGCAGGGGGCGGCAGAAAGTTAGGTGGGCGGATGAGGTTAAAAAGTTTGCAGGGGTCAAGTGGATGCAGCTAGCACAGAACCGGGTTAATTGGAGAAATATGGGAGAGGCCTTCGCCCTGCAGTGGGTATAGTCAGGCTGCTGCTGCTGCTGCTGCTGCTGCTGCTGATGATGATGATGGGGTAAGGAAACGCTCGATACAACGTTATTTACAGCGCTCACCGCCTTCCCTGCATGGCTCTGATTTATACATTTTGTGTCATGTTCAGACACCTTTGAGTCGAAATCATTGCGTTTAACATGCTGATAGAAAAAAAGGGGGGCAAAAGAGGAAGTTGGGGTACTGTTTCAAGCTACAGATGGGATTATAGTTGCGGATTCTGCCGGAAATCGTTCCACTACAACGACTTTTAGACGCTAAATAAGGCCCGAAAATCAGGCTCTGGCTAATGTGCATCGCTAACACACACAATAAAACATAGTAATCAATCGTCAACTCCTGATGCCTCCATCTGGAGTCCAGATACGAGCCCTGGAGGAACTTTAGAAGAAGGCCTGATACCTCCTTTCTACAAGACTGGCTTCGCGCGGGTATACCGTGTCCTGTAGTGAACTGTGACGGGCTTCTATCTTAAAGCGAAAACCAAAGGCTCTTTTGCGTTGTAAACGGGACCGCATATTTGATAATATTCTGTATCGCCGCACACACCGCATGTGGAAGCTAACGGAGACTACGCCAGGCCTGTTTTACACATCTGCGTAGGAGTACGAACAGAGCTCGTGAGTATGCAATGTTGTAAAGTGGCTTAGAATATTTTTATTAGTCTTGTTGGGCGAACAGCACAGGGATCTGAAATGGTTAGGCGCTGTTTCTCTGGACATTTGCTTTTAATAGTAGGGACTTATCTTGGTGGATTACTTGACGACGCTCTATGGAGCTCGAATATACGAGTCACAATCAACGAGATGTGATACCGTACACCTTTCAGACGTCGCAATTATGGTTAGTGACGACCCAGATCCTCGCAGTTTCCCTGTTAATAAACTTGTTAATTGGCAACGACGCCTCGATGGTTAAACTTGCTCTGTTCTTTCGTGAGCCACCGAGAAAAACTGAATTCTTGAAAAATGTCAAGCTTTCTTGTCATACATACTCGAGTCGTGCATCATTTCTCGCTTTATCGTTGCAAGTCAGCTGAAATTCTGCTGTGCAGCCAGCCAGAGGAGTGAATATATTCGTGCCAAGATAATGTAACATTTACAAGCAAAGTAAAAGTACCAGTGTCTGCGCCGATTTATTAAGGATTAGCGCTCACTTCGCGGAATTCTCAAACAGAAAAAACAAAACAAAACAATGAAGTGAAGCAAATGGTGGTTAGTTTCTTTTATCGCATCCGCAGCCGTTTGTCTTTCGCGAGAATTTCGACAAGGCGGCGACACGAGGGCAAATTAGAGTAAAAAAGAAGTCCAACAATAAAAGCTGTCACTTCTTAGCATTCTGCGCGGCGCAGGAGTGCAGTGGCACCATATAGGCAAGGAGGGCGGGTAGAGGTGAAAAGAGCGGCGCTTATCGCCGGCACAGGCGTGTCAAGCTCGGCCCGCGCAGAGCTTGCACCGCTCGCGCGTGTTCATTCGCCGCAAGATTCCGCGGGAGAATAATGAATCACGGAAAGCGCGGAAAATGGCTTCCAGGCTGGGCGAGAGCAATTACGGCGGGAAGACAAAAGATGGCAGAGCGGGAAAGAAACAAATGCGCAAGACAGCGGGTTTTTAGGAGACCTCGCGGGCCCTCCTAATTTTTTTTTTTATGCGGTCGCCTTTGGAGGCCTAAGATGGAAAAAGAAAAAAAAAAAAACTAAATAAAGAGACGGCGATTTAGTGTAAAAAAAGAAAAGCCTTTGCGGGATTGGTGCGGAAAGGCCTTTATCGCGGAAATGTGGCGCGGCCGGCAATGAATGTCAAAGCGTGTCGCGTAACGTTATATTTATTGTTTCTTGAACGAAAGAGCCGCAGTGATAACATAAGGAAAGGCAGTTCACGTGTGGGAACGGCTGCGGCCTGAGCGTGTAAAGAGCGTGAAAATAAAAAAAATGCTAATTTTGAGAATAGACAAGAAGAACAAACGAGGAGGGAAAGGAAAAGCGGGCACAATCTTGTGGCACTTCACTAAATGGGAGAGATAAGCTAATAGGTCGATGTCTTAAATGAACATTGAAGGAAATGGTAGGCTATCTCGAAGCTTAGCTCGGTGCGTAATGGGCGAAGACACCAGATAGAAAACAGAAGGAATCAGAAAAATCTTGCGGTATACGGCAGTGTGGCATGAGAGAAGAAAGTACGAGCCGATGTGAGTATCGACCACTGTCCCCCTGACTGGGCCACCTTTTCGCCATTAAAACGGGTTTGGCTTAGTTGGGTTTGTGGGGTTTCACGCCCGAAAGCGACTCAAACTATGAGAGATGCGCCTTAGTGGAGGGTTCAGGAAATTTCGACAACCTGGGATTTCTTCAATGCGCTGTGACATCGCACAGCATACGGGCGCCTTGCTTTTCGCCCTTCATCCGATGGGCAGGATCCGATCTCGCAACGAGCGCCCTAACGACTCGTACTGTAGTGCTGTAGTTATAACTAGTTTTATTTTTCGTAGAGGTACTCACAAAAATGCCAGCGCTATGGCGCCTATGCGTGGACGTTTGTTCGGCACAATTGATATATTATTGCTTATCAGTAAAGCCAGCTGATATCGCCTCTTCTGCGCAAACCTATAGAAGTGTTTACGATGTCCTGTCCAGAAAATGTCTTCACGGGAGCTCATTTTGTTTCCCCCTCTTGAAGGCAGATTCAAATGCCCACCTCGGCTGAGACCATGGTGCCTATAACTTGAAGCACGAATTCCAAGCAAATTTTGGCTTTGGATGCGGTCAAACGAAGTTTCTGAACTCTGTCCACATGCCGATCAGAAGACACAAATGAGTCGACGACTCGCACTTTCTCCCCTGCCTGCGGAAACCGAAGCTGTTTCGCCATGAAGAGGCGTGCTTACGCCACTTCTCCCGGTTCCGTAAGAGGGGGAGCGATAACCTGCGCACCTTTTGGCCCATTCCCCGTGCCCCTGGGCAAAAGGAAATAACCACCAGGCGAGAGAGGCAGGTCCCCACCTAAATACCCCTCCACTTCAACGCACCCGGGTAAAAAGGCTGCCCTTAACGGCAGAAGCGAGCCGGGTGAAAGCACGGATTCTACGTGTCCGCTCCGAGAGAACGCGGAAGAGAACTTGTGAACGGAGGCGCGAGACAAAGGAAAAGAGGAGCAGGGAATGTTGTTTTATCACAAGCTTGTTTGTTTGCTCAGCTGAAGTTCTTATTTGAGCAGAAGTAAGAGAAGGAACAAATGACGAGAAGAAAGGAGGAAGACCCTACAGGCAGCGGCGCTGTAAGCAAACCATCGATCCGCCGGCTGGGCAGCAGGATCGGCGCCGCGACATCCAAGCGTGAAACGGCGCACTTTTCTAGGAACGGCCGAAGGACGGCTTCGAGCTCAGCTCCGTGCTTGCGCTGGCGCTTATCTGCCTCCCCGGTTTTACCGATCGTGGCCGCGCTTATATTTTTCCCCGAATCCCGATGGCCTCCACGACCCATGCGCGCGTGTGTTTTCAGCAGCTACGCGTCCGGATTCTCGTTTCGCGGACGATGAAGAGCAAGAACCCCGTCAGCCACGCGGGGATGCCTCCAATGCTGGAAGGCGACCGGCGCTTTCCCTCTGTTTTCGCCCTCCCGCTATCTTTTTCGCTCTTTCGATAGCTTGCTCTTCTGTATTTCATTTTATATTTTTGCTCGAGCCGAAACGATTATGTTCAACGCGGCGATGCGTCCATATGGTTGTTTGCTCAGGGCCGATGGGAGTGAACGCGCTCGCTCTCAGCGGAGGCGGCTCCCGTCGGACGTCTCGAACGAACCGGGACGCAGGGACGCTCCGCGCGAGAAGGGAAATAAAATGTGGAGAAAGTAAAAAGCAGGCGCAAATCGAAAGGATGTTGTTGCGGCTGACTTGTGCTCCAACGCCAGTGATGAAAGGAGGGAGTTTTCTTTTTAGTCCTTACGCACTTGGGAGCGAGGCGAGATGAAGTTCTCTCGAGTGTTCGGAGTGAGCGTTCTTTTTCCTTCTTTTTCGTAATGAGTATGGGTCTTTTCCCTGCCATATTGAGAGTATGAGACGCTGTTGTGCGAAGATGCTTATAACAGCCAGCCGGTCTATTGCTCGTGCCAGCGCCTGTGGCAAACCGGAACTCATGCAAGAAAGTTATCTGAGAGGCTTTCGGAACGCACTCGTAGGCTAAGGACGACAATGTGTGTTGTGTACCCTTAGCATAACAGTTGTTCACCTTAAAACCCGAGTAACGCAGTGCGTATTAAATCTTCTTCATTTCGGCTTAGAATTATTAGACCTCCATGTCTATATACCACTCTGTAACCGGCCGAGAGCTAGACTGACCTTGAAAGGAGCACACTGTTTCCAATAGAATAAAGCGCTCTTTCTTGCTTTCAAGTAACTGGTTATTTGTTTTGAAAAGCTCTAGAGGCTTTGGGCATTCCTGGGTCTGTGATAGCAAAAGACAAGAAAAAAATAAAAAGCCTCGTGATCGTACGTCCACACAACACCCTGCCTAAAGCCCTCTCCTAGGTATGCGCTATGTCTGAAGTGGCAAACGACTAGAATAATGTGGGAAATACCACTAGAATGCACATTTTTGGGGCTGAATGAAACGGCCATAGAATTCTGAAACGATGTCTCGGGCGATTTTTTTCATCTCATTAATGTATTTCAGCGTCTTACTGCATTTCACCTCAGTTGCAGTCTCTATGCGAGCCATAATTTCCTTATACGAATTATACCAGAACTCACGATCTCTTCGCAGTGGGTTAAGATTAATAAGGACGATCTAGTTGTGATGGGATTGCATGTATATGATGTTATGAACACGTACTGTACCGCATGGGCAGTACACATGAACAAGCAGAACTCATGAGTAGAGATAGAGGAAATGAAAGAACCCGTGTTTTCGTGCTGCCTTGTCTCGTTTATTTGGTGCGATTTGCATTCACTAATTACCCAGGTTACAGAAACACACGGCTGTGCAGTGCTTAGGGCGCTCGGCAACTGTGTCCAAGGATGCGGGATCGAATCCTGGCCGCGACGGCTGCTTTCCGGTGGGGGCAAAAAGCTAGGCGTCCTTGTACTTTGCGAGGTCAGTGCACAATAAAGAATCCCAGGTGGCCGAAATTCCCGCAGCCTTGCACTAAGGCGTCTCTCATAGCCTGAGTCACTTTGGGAAGTTAAACCCTATACACCAAACCAAACAAACGCGCGCACGTTGACTCGATGAAACTACTTAAACAGGGATGAAACACTTAAAGGGCCCTTGAAAGGGTACTTGCGGTACTATTATAATGCAAGAAATCCATAGAAGCTCTCTTGGTTGAATGTTCGAGTTAAATTCTAAAGCTTTGCGTTTAACCTATAGTTTACAAATAATTTTAAAAGGGAGCTCCTGGCCACCGATGGCAACTGATTGAAGCGACACCTCGCCGCTCGCTTTCTCTCCGATGGTGTCATCGGGGCTGCTGGGTGTGTCCGCTCATTGGACGCTCCCGAGTGACGCGGCCGAGAAGGGGTGTGGTGGAGTGCCGTCGCGACTTTTCTTCGTTTCTCGCCGGCTGGCGTGCTCTGTATTGAAGAGGGAGAGGAGGAGTTTCATTTTTCATTGCGGATATGTTAGATGGTAATGAAGCTAGCTTAAAAATGTTTGCCTTGCGGAGAGGACTGATGGAATACCTATTGCTGGTGTGCGCTTTTTATAGTTTTAGTAAATACCTTTTCATGGGCGCTTTAAAAATAGACGGGCAGCCAATGGGTCGCCCTAGGGGGCTCGCCGTCATGGGACTACGCTGAGCCCCACAGAAAAAAAAAAAAATCCTACTTGCCTGTCGTCGGTTAGATGTTAAAAACAGCTAGTATAGTTCGTTCCGATACTTTCCGCATGCTTACACGAGCCTGAGAGCATTCATACATTTTTATTCACCGTGCAAAGTGCAGTTCTATCTAGCGACATTTCGAGATAAGCTTGGATTGTAAATGGCAAAAGTGGTCACCTCTCAAAAGAAGAAGCAGTCTGACAAAAGAAACTCAGAATCAGTCTAACGCATGTAATTCACTTGCATTACAGAAGTCGAGGTACTCGAGTGCGGAAAGCCATGCGTAGATCGCAGAGCACGATTGCGCAGTTGCAGTTTGTTCGTTGCAACTCTTTCACCAGGAGCGACTGTACCTATAATATAGCTCCCTACAATGCACTAGTCAAGCTGCCGGGCTAACGGTTACAGGCTTCCGGGTTTTCCCATTGGTCGAATCTGGCGGGTGGACAATGGGTGCGTTTTTCCTTGTCCTTCGCGCGCGTGAGATGAATTCGTAGGAGCTTTCTCGGTCTCGCTGACTTGTATCCTCTTCCTACCACACTTAAGTTGTTTTTTTCCTTTTCCGTACTGAGTTCCCGCAGAAGCGCCTGTGTGATATGAGCAACACTACGTCTGGCGAATACGGCAAGAGAACGACATAAGCCCGAGCCTTAAACTCTCAGTCAATGGTACGAAGAAAAAAAAGATGGAACGAAAACGGAGGGTCGTTCTTCACTCCCCGAACAGTTTTAAACCAAAATCCGACTTTCACGTACAGGCAATACACGTTGCGGCAGTGGAAACCTTGAAACTCTTCTTCATATCGGCTTGAGTCTCTCTCTTTCTCTCTCTCTGAAGGCCGAGCCTCCACTAACACCACAGGCGGATTTTAAAGGCCTTAAGACTGCAGACAATGCCTTCTTCTCTTCCACTTTTAATTCCAGAGAACTGCTCCTCTCTATAGGACCACATTTGTTTTTCTTCTCGCATTCTCAGTCCTTTCGCTCCGTACGCGACGCATGGCGGGATTTTCAGCCGGCGGCTCGAGCGACGCGTCACGGCCAAAACACAAGTTCCAATCAATACACAACCATGCATTCCGGCACGGCCTCTTCCGCTTGATAAACAGCCGGGGATTTGCCGCCGCCCCTTTCTTCATTCATCCTTCGACTCTCCTTGGCGATCTGCTTCCGCAGTTACGTGCAGGATGTATAAGGTGTAGAGCCTTTGGTTACACCACTTCCATGCTTCGTAATGCCTGCCGAAGGTTTTTAGCGTTTAATATTACAACTAATACTTTTCTTGGCAACCGGAGTAGCTGAGGGCAACGGCTGGTTTCGAATAATATGCGTGGGAACGAGTGTAGCCGTGAACGAGACATTGTTGTGAACGTGCCCAAAAGCAGCGTGGGAGAGCGCATTCTCGAGCACGTACTTATGGAAGGCTCGGTGGCGCTGCATCGAAATCGCGAGTCACTGCTAAACCAACATTCCCCACGGGGCTTGGGTGCTGACGTCTGTGTGCGTTCTAGAATTCGATCACGTCCTGTTCCTGTTGTTTTCTCTAATGTTTGCTTTCGCCGGCTTCGAATGCCATTGTTCCAGAAGGCGCTCGCAGCTTGTGCTGTTCATTGACAGAGCTTATCATACGCCAGACGGAGAGCGTCTCGCCGCTTCTTTCAGCGTGCCGGACACGTTTCTTGTCACCGCATATGTGTACGGGGAACACGCATGGCTTATATCGGAGAAAAACCAAGGATAAACGACCACTCGCAGTCTGAGAAAAAGAAAAAAAAAAGGAAAAAGAAACCAGAACGGCGAGAAAAAGAATCGTCGCAGTGAGAAAAGTTGTTTTTGTGCTTTATTCTTGAATCGGTTATCGGCGACGCGGGTAAAATAAAGCACTGTTTGTTGGTCTGCATTTTTGCCGCCACCGCGCTTTAAGGCTTTTCATTTCTTTTTTTTTTTTTTTTCTCTTCCGCCAGCCCTGCTCTATCCGCTTTTTCGTCCGGCCCTTTGAAAATGCGAGACTTATTACCCCTTTACAGGACCGGAACGCCATTCCTTGGTCGCACCGCTTAAATCCGCGTTTCTGAAAGGGGGTTCCGGCATCCGTGCGAATCAGCTAATGGACGGCCTTCGATCGGCTTTGTTGTTCGCGAGAAAGGGGAATCGCGTCCTTGATCACGAAAGTGTGATTTGGTTCCGTGCGTGCATATTTGCAGCGCACATTACGTGAACGCGCGAGAAGTATTACCGTTGCCGTTGGATGCTCAGTCCGAAAACCCGTTATTTCACTCGTATGGGTTGTGGCTAGCCTACAAGAGACGCCGCAGTAGATATCTCCAGAGCAGCTTTGGCTCTCTTACAATGCTTCGCCTTCCCATAAGATCTGCACAAGCGTTACTGAACTGGACACCTAAATTTCGTGATATTTTTTTTTTTTTTTTTTTTGCATTGATGCGTAAGATGCTACTACACCCGCACTGTTAAAAGTATTCGCGTGCGACCAATAAACAATTTACATTCACATCTTTCTCTATTTTTTTTTTGTTTCGATTCCAACATCTATATGAAGTCAAAGGTCCTTGTAGGTCACGCCAGGCATGAGAAGTCTTCCACATAATTTCTGTATCCCAACATTTTCATTTGCCAATAAAGTTGTAGTTGACCTCACTTAACTACGGCTCTTGAGACAAGCTGGCTTCAGCATTGCAGAGGTCTGAAATGACGAGGAAACGATTATACCGCACTTTTTTCATGCTAGGTTTGTGGGGTTTAACGCCCCAAAGAGACACAGGCTATGGGAGACGCCGTAGTCGAGCGTTCCGGAAGTTTTTATACACACCTTAAGAAATAATCGTCACTAAACACGGCATCTGCTTACGTTATTAGAAACTCCTCAGTTCGCAAGTAAACCTTTTTCATCTTTTTTTAAGGGGCAACTCTGCCTTTGAAACAAGAGGTGAGGATAAACATTGCTTACTGGCTTTTGAGTGACTTGTGGAAGCTATACGAATAATTAAGAGACAAAGCAAAGCGGTGCGGCAAATGAATCACTACAAATGCGATCGGTTTGGATGAGGAATATTAGGATCGGCATTCATTTTGACCAGAGCCACATAAATTTAGACAAAATGCACAGTCACGAGGAGTGGATGCGGAGTGATCGCCTCCTGCAAATCATTTCGATAGAAGGAAACATAATGTATTCGCCCCTGCGCGTCTAAAAGAAAAGAAGCGATGTTCTGAATAAATGGTGGAAAACCGGTACCCGCTTCAGTCGAGACTAGGCCAGTCGCTCTATCAGCGATGCTGACCAGAATGACGTAACAGGTAACTGCTGAGTTGATATACTGGGTGTTCCATCTAGGAGTAACATAGATTTAATAGCGAATGCGTTAGGGAGCACACGTGCTCCGATAACTCCATCTGTGGTGGAACGAAATTGCTTTCGCTTGACAAGGTGACGTCACAAAAACGTGGCGAAGCATAACAAGAGTGATAGGAATGGCGTCACTACATAATTACTCATCGGTCTATATACATGGCCGTGACGCCATTCCACCACTGTTACGCAATGTCACGGCCTCCGAAGATAGGCTCCACGGTCAATCAACAGGACGCAGCAGGAAGATTTAAAAATACGGTTAGCCCTAGCGCAATGAAACCAATCCAGAGCTGTTCATAGTAGTCTATGCTAACCTCTAGTATTTTTTTTCGTTCACTAATGTAGATCATTAGTGACGACTAATTAGCAATTTTTGTAATTATTGGCTTGAGAGAAAAACTGTCAATGCAAAAGTTGTAGATCTTCTCGAAAAAACAGGTAGCTACGTTGTTTTCATCACGTTACAACTTACGCCGCCCTATTTATAGGCCTTGAAAAAAATGGTGTCATGTGACCAGCTGTTACTTTAAACCACTCGCCAAGTGCGTGCAACCAGCTTCATCGTAGAGAGCACGGCCCAGAAAAGCAGATTTTGTAATCTCGGGCGCGACCCGAGGTTTAAAGTGACGCCGCCGACACAAGGATGTTTTCTTTTTCTTTTTTTTTGAGCCAGGCGTCGTTTTCGGCTGGTAAAAATATCACTTTGAGTAAACGCACTACAAAAGTAGCTAATTAGTCTCCACTAATAATTTAAATTTAGTGAATGAACAAAATACTGGAGGTTATAATAGGCTACTCTGAACAGCTCTGAATTGGTTTCACTATGCTAGAGCTAACCGTGTGTTTTAAAATCTTGGTCCAAGTTAGCCGGGACACCCAATATATATAGATATAGTTCTTGGTCTTATGCAACCACCTCATACCGCGCAATTTCTTTTGTGCCGCTATTGCATCACACACTTAAGAGTGTTTAGGCGCACTCAGAATTCTTAAAGAAGACCAAGTGTCCTAGCGAGTGAAACCATTTAAGTGCTCTTGAGAGTCTCATTCCATACGTATGCAGCAATAGCTTTTTCGTTCTAGAAATTTATGCAATTAATAACAACTAATAAGGTAATGTTTAAATTACTGGTGTCTCAGGAAGTTGTGGATATCGTACTGAAAAGCATCCGGCTTAACCGTTTGCACCAAAGTGCCATTTAAGCATCTTAAATAAACTTAAACATATTTGAATTGTGTTCACTCGGAGTGTTTCATTGCTCAATACAATCTTTATTGTGCTTTAATTACGCAGTCGCTCAACTAGTTTGAAAAATTTGGGACGCTTTGTTTTGGGTGTGTCACCGCAGCAAAGGAGTTCAACGAGAATTTAGAAATAATAAGAACGAGAGGTTAACGATGGCGCATCAGGCTTCGCTAGAATTTCACATGCCTGAGGGAATTGTAGCTGTATATTAGGTTTTGAAAGTTTGAAATGGAAACCTTTTATATTTAAGCCATGGCTGCATATATATCTTTTGAACAAACTGACAGAAGCAAAGTTTGGGGATACTTAGAATACTAGACGTTTATGCACACAATGTTGGTATAAAAAAAAATTAAATTGTGAAGATGTACGACGGACGGGAAGAGTGGGAGAACAAATCTCTTATCTAGAGCGGCACAGGGGAAGAAACACGCAACACGCACGAGCGCTGGTACCGTTCACTGCTGTATGAACCCGCCTCCCCCTCCCATATATTTTACAAGTTATTATGATGTTTAGCTACCGCATTTGGAAGTTGAAAGGAGTTGCGGAGGTGTGAAAGACACCCAAGTTTTCCATACATAACATATCTGCACAGAGAAGAAACCTTTAAGCGATATCAGCGGACTCGAAGGGGGAGAACAAGCTAGTCGATCGTGGAATAAAAGGGGGCGGCAAGATGTTACGAGAATGAGAATCCTTGCGTTAGTGCTTCCAAGTGAGGTCAGCATTGTGTCCACGACACTGCGAAGAAAACAGCATTCGTTCATATGAGCTGTTTCTGTGTGCACCCGAGTCCTACACACTTGGGTTCACACCATAAGACGCGTGCTGACGCGCATCGGCATCTAAACACGCATCCGCAGGAATCGATCCGACACAGCCCCGGAAAGGTGTATACGGAGTGTCAATAGAGCGAATAAGAAGGTACGCGACTTGAGCTTCAGACGAGGTAGGCAGCACGCGGTTGTGGGCGCATCCGTTGTCTAGAAGTGCGGCAGTAACTTCCGGCGAAGTCAAATAAGCTCGCAGCGAGGAAGCGCCGGTAGGCGGAGATCAGGAGCATCAGGAGGGAGAGGGAGGAGGAGCGGGTTTCGCATTTCAGCGCGACCAATCCGAACCGCCCCTCGCCGACTCTGCTCGACTGGTGTCCTCTGGCGGCAGCCCTTTCGCGTTGTTTGTTCTCCGACGAAGCGATGCATCCCCGTCGCTTCTTCCTAACTCCCTCGTATCCCCGCAATCTAGCGACCAAGCTTGCAGCTCGGGCGACGCTGTATTTCAATTCGACAGCGATGAATATATCTGGTAGGAAAAATAAAATCGCGCAACCTCACCTAGTTCCCTGTTCTTGGCTTTATGGGTCGAAAGAGTGCGCGCTTCGTTTAACAAGCCGCGTCAGGCAAGGAAATTTCGCGATATCGATTTGGACGATGCACTGCGTCTGTATTTTGTGTGAGCATTTTTGGCTTATGTACCGAGTCTGTATTTGGTGTGAATATTGCGCTTCATCTTATATCTGCGCCTTCTGAAGAAATAGCGCGCGAAATGTGCTTTGTCTTCATTTTTATTCCAAGTTCATCATCGCGCAGCGTACCCCGCGCGGCCCAGTAATAATGCAATCATGGCGATAACTGACTGCAAAGCAGAAGACGAAGGCTGCCACAAGTCGCCGGCGGGATCCGAGCATATGATCTCCGAATTTCGCTTCCGGTGCTCTATCGACAAAGCTACGGCGACAGCTGTTAATTGCTGTACATTCTTAGGCATTCATGCTGTGTGTAACGTATTCTTGGATGGATGGAATATAGGAGCGTCCCCTTTGAAACGGGGTGGTAGCAGTAGCTATCATGCTCATCTTTCTCCCTATATCTTAATTATTGATTGAGATTGGTTAACTAAACCATCATTCTATTTCTTAAATTTTTTGTTTCTACATTACTAACATTGTGTCACTTCTCTGCTTTTAAGCCACCAATCTTCCAGTCGTTTTTTGCTAGTTTCCACCGCCGGTTTATTCACCCGGCCACTGTTATCTCTAAGCCCCAGAGCTTCAGGAACAGTGATTGCGCCTGCATCAACTTCCGGATGAATACCATTACATTCGAGTATAATACGGTCAATTGTTTCACTGGAGTTACCACATACAGCACATGCGTCATCTCCATTGTTAAATTTCTTTTTGTAGCTGCGTGTTCTAAGGACCCTTATCTAGCTTCAAAAAGTAGGGCACTGCCTCTTGAGTTATCAAAGAAATCTTCCTTCCTGATCTGCATTTTCCACTTTCGGTATAATTCCACACTGTTTCTTTTCCATCAAATTTATCCAATTTTTACCTTCTGTGTTTTTCACCTGTTGCTTAATGCTCTTTATTTCTCCGTCCTTGTGACTAGCATGCTTACTAGTTAGTTTCCTAGTTCTTTTCCTCCATTGTGAGTCAACGCTTTTTAAGTACAGGTATTGAAATACTTTAGCTGCCCATTTGTTACTGTCCAATTTCCTCAGGCCTTCCTCATATAATATTTTACTCTGAGCTTCCCGCACTTCGAAAGATGCCCAGCCCATATCTTTCTGTACCGCCTCATTTGTAGTTTTGCCGTGGGCACCTAGTGCTAATCGTCCAACGGATCTCTGATTTATTTCTAATGTCGACTGTACCTCTGATTTTAGGCACAAAACCGCATTTCCGAAAGTAAGTCCGGGCACCATAATTCCTTTCCAAATACCCCTCAAAACCACATACCTATTGTACCCCCACAATATCTTATGCTTCATTATCCCAGCATTCCTTCGCCCTTTGGCCTCAAGTGATTGCTCATGCTTTCCAATGTATGCCAATCCTTCGTTTACCCATACCCCGAGATACTTATAATCTTCTACTCTGGGTATTTCATGTCCCTGTATTTTAAGACATTGATCAGTTGATCCGTTGAAAATCATCAGACCCGACTTAACTGCGCTAAATCTGAAGCCTAGAGCGTCCCCTTCATCTCCGCAATACCTAACTAGAGTTTGCAATATTTTCCAGACTCTCAGCTAGCAGCACAATATCGTCTGCATACATCAAACCGGGGAGGCGCTGCTCTACCGCCTATCCACCTAATCTATATGAGAGGTTAAAACCTAGGTTACTCTCTTGTATCCTCCGTTCCAGGTTTATCATATAAAGCATGAACAGCACCGGTGATAGAGGACAGCCTTGTCTTAATACTTTGCATACTTCGACATCTTCCGTACTTCTTATCCCTTCCCACGTAATTTCTACTTTGTTATCCCGGTATATTTCCTGTAGGAACTCTATTATCTCATAACCGATACCTTCTTATTTTACTACGTTCCACAGGAGTTCCCTGCTTACGTTGTCGTACGCCCCATTTATGTCCAGGAAGGCCAAATACAAAGGTCTATTTTCCATTCTAGATATTTCGATGCATTGGGTAAGCATGAACAGGCTATCATCTAAGCGCCTACCATTTCTAAAGCCGTTCTGAAGTTCTCCGAGTATCTTGTTACTTTCTACCCATGCTTGCACCTTTAATTTCACCGCCTGCATGGCTAACCTGTACATAACAGATGTTATGGTAATCGGCCTGTAGGATTTTATGTGCATCCTGTCTCCTTTCCTTTTATAAATCAAATTCATTTTACTCTGCCGCCAGCTGTCCGGAATTTGCTTATTCGTTATGACTGTTTCCAGAGCTTTTAACAACGTTTCCTTACTTTTTGGACCGAGTTCATTAATCAGCTTGATCGGAATTCCATTTATTCCTGTAGATGTGTTTTTAGGAATATTTTTTTTCTGCCTTTTTCCAGTTTAGATTGGTCAGTTCTAAGCTGCTTTGTATTCTGCTACCTTGTGTTGCTTCCTGATTTGCGGAGATTACCCTATTGTCGCTCTTAAATGACTTAAATGATGTAATGTAGTGTTCATCAGCGCCACCTGCATAGAAGACGGACCTGAAATCCGGAGATAGTAAATTCGGATCCCGCCGATGGCACGTGGATGTTTTTTTATTGTGTTTCATAACAAGTTATCTCCATGATTACATTATTACTTCACATTGATCAACACCACCACTAATAAGAATCAAGCGGCTCGTTGACCCCTCAGGAAGCATGCTAGACCGTGAATGGCGTTGATAGCTTGCAGTTCCGATTCTGAGCTTGTTACCGTTATGACTGGGATCCCGGCTGAGGTTCACGTAGCTGGAACACAGGGACCAAGCGAGTCTGGTGTGCGGCAGCCAACGAAGACGCCCAGTTCGTGGCGGCAACGACGGGTTCCATCGCCACCACGTGCTGGCGGCCAACCACCTCACCGGGTCGGAAGGATGAGGAGCGACCCGTTCATTTATCATTACCCGCCTGGCGCTCGCGGGGGTGACCACGATGAATTTTTCTCTACTGTTGGCGAAACCAAATGCACGAAACTTTGCGCCGTACGGGAGTGCTCGTGATATTCCAAGAATTAGGTGCCGTGGGAAAGTGGCCTTTGCCAGGGACGGACTTCTCGGACATCCCGGACTGTCTCAACTTGGTGCTGGATTTCCAACGCCAGCTTAAAATCGCCATCGACACCAATGAGGTTAACCCTCGCCACATGAAGGTGTGCGAGGAGGCTCAAGTACCACTGTCGGTAGTGGGCGGCACTTCGAATGCTCGTAAGTGTCTCCCTGGGACTGATTATCCCCAGCTCCCTAGCTGGGGACAACAAGCAGTATTTAGGAGGTGGAGTTGTATGCACCTGCTCAGTTGAGCTTCTGTTCTCTTTTCGCGACTTGTACATACTCCATTATGTGGAAAGTGTACATAAACGCTTTTCTTCGCTCACCTATCCTGGCTTCTCCTGCCTCGATGTCTCTTCTGCTCCTAGCAAGTGTTCAGTGAAGCCTAGGTCCCCGAACCCCGGTTGCATCACTGTACAACGACCATGTACAGAAGAGAAAGGTCGCACTATAGTTTTTGAGCCGAACTTTTATTCGTCATCTGTTCGCTGCTCTTTTAGCTGTGAGAATCTTCTCATTCCGGCTGCGCCGTTTTCTTCGAGTTTAGGTGGTAATTACTCATTGACAGCGAAATATAGTTTCTCTAAAGTGAGCATAAATACGTCATCAACTAAAGTCCCACGGCACAAAACATAACGAGAGAAGACATGAAGCAACAGGCTTACGTGGTTGCACTGAAGTGAGTAGAACGAGCACTGTCCTCCTTCAGCGGGAGACAGAATGACAAAACGGAGAGACACGATGACAGAGACAAAAAAAAAAAAAAAAGAAACTAGAAGAAATAAGTCTGATGTTGGAGCAAACATCCTGCCCCTTACGGTAACACCCAAATGCCAAGAATAGGAACAAAAAACAAAGGCCTCGTCTCCGAACGAAAAATAGGATAAACTATCGTATGTTAGGTTTTGCTTACTTTGTCCTTCTACGAGAGTGTCTCTCTGTTTACCTTGTGCAGATTGATTTGGACCGCGAATCTCCCCAGACTCGTCAAGCTGCTTGTCACAGAAGGGAAGCAGGGGGGGGGGGGGGGGGGGGGGTAGGGGAAAGAGCAACAGCACGAACAAATGTGAACAGCCAAAGGGAAAAAGGGCACCATCGGATTCTTCGATTATCGAATGCGTGATCAGCGTGTCTCGAACCTTTCACGTAAGAAATGCCGCCTTCTCCCGCTCGGAAAACCACTGTCGCCTCCTCTTTCCAAATAAGAAACTTCGGCGCTGCCGCGTTTTCCTTTTCTGTCACCCCCGGTTTCGTCGAAGTGGTATTGCATACGTACACTAGGCGCTTGTTTACAGAACCGATGGAACGCGGCGGACTACAGCCGATGCAGGGCTTTCGTTGGGAATATAGAAAATAAAGGGACAGGGATGAAAAGCGAATGCACTTGCGCGCGCAAACAAGTACGTGTAAACACAACCTCTTACTCGCTCGCACGCACGCACGCGCACACACACACACACACACACACACACACACACACACACACACACACACACACACACACACACACACACACACACACACACACACACACACACACACACACACACACACACACACACACACACACACACACACACACACACACACACACACACACACACACACACACACACACACACACACACACACACACACACACACACACACACACACACACACACACACACACACACACACACACACACACACACACACACACACACACACACACACACACACACACACACACACACACACACACACACACACACACACACACACACACACACACACACACACACACACACACACACACACACACACACACACACACACACACACACACACACACACACACACACACACACACACACACACACACACACACACACACACACACACACACACACACACACACACACACACACACACACACACACACACACACACACACACACACACACACACACACACACACACACACACACACACACACACACACACACACACACACACACACACACACACACAAAATAACATGCCCCTACTTCCATGTAAGCATGCGTGAGGGCATGAGAAATCAGGCATGACAAGGATTTTTCTTCTGAAAGTGAAAGTTCTTCTGAGAGGTGTGACACATATTTTCGAGACTTGTGCAAAATCACCTGAACAGAGAAGAAAGAAAAATGACAAAAAATAAATAAAACAAACAATGATCGAATGTGTGCAGCGGCTTAGGCCATGTAGTCTGAAATGTGGACCTCTTTGGAAAATTGGACAACAAATGCCTCCGTTCGCAACATTGCCGGCAGAAATAAAGGTTTTCTTCAATAAGCTTCGTAAAAGAAAACAGAGGTAATACACCTTCAAGCTACGTATGAATCAAAATTATTAAAAGGCTCCGCTCCTTGTCCGCCATGCGTATGTGCCATTACGATAGAGGACAGCACCAGCACCACCACCACCATCATCATCATAATGTACGTATGAATCGATCCCGAGCCCTTGTAGTGTATTGATTACACGAACCACTTTTAAATACTCCGGAAAGCTGCAAGGACGTAAAGCTACGGCGAGAAACTGTTAGAGGGAAATAATTGCCTGCTAGTTGTTACGTCACAGCTGTTGTTTTCTAATAGCGCACGATATGTCATAGACTCGTCAACACTCAAAGTGTTTCTCTACTGCTTGCCGTGGTAACTCTTGCAATCCTAAGAACTGCGCAAGAAATAAAACAAAAAAGCATTTGGTTGACACAGAGGTTCTATATATCTCCTTGGTTCATACTGTTTTTCTCCTGCCTATTAAAGCAAGGCCGCTGCTGTGACAGGAACATAACATAATCTAGTGTAACAAAATAAACAAAGGAAAGTTTGTCCAGGAGATCAAAGGGAGAGTTTTTAAATTAAAGATAACAACGTATTGATTACAAAAAAAGAATAACTTCACGGAGCCAGTTAACGCGAATACGAAGCGAAGCTGACCGCAAGAAAATGATTGCCCTCATTTTGGACTCGTCACGTTCGTTCCATTGCGTCTGTTAGTGCTCAAGACGCCTTTTTTTTTTTTTTTTTTCAAGTCCCTGCTGCGTTTTCTTGCACCGGGTGTTTCAGCGAAATTTTGAGAATTATGAAAAATAAGAATAGAAAAAAAAATTTTGACAGGAGGAAACTTTCAGCCACGATTGACGAAATTTTCGGTAAACACTCTTCAAACTATATAGCCAATGAAGTAAATCTCTCTAATTAACTTTTAAAATAACAAAGTTGGGTGCTTTGTTCAAGGTCGCGCTGTGAGGTACACAAAATCATTTCGAAACAAAAAATAAGTGAAACGTGTCGACGCCAGTATTAGAACCGCCATCCATCCATGCCCCAACCGAGCACGCGAACCACTACTGATCGCCGTGTTGGCTCAGAGCTTCATTCCATATCGCTATTGGTGACGGCGCACCAGGCCCGTATAGCAGGCGAGGAAGGCCGCGAAAGTGCTCCACGGCGTAAGAGGCTAAAGCAGCTTATAATCCCACTCGTTTCAGTGCGAAAAGCCGTTGAGTGCCTTATTGGTGACGCGCATGCACTGATTGGTAGATTGGATTGGATTGGTAGAAGTCAGCATGCAAAGTTCAAGAAAGAAGTTGGCGTCTTCTGCCCTAGAGACAGACTCGGGAGTGGGAACCACTGCTCCTGATGTTCGTTTTCTATACCCTGACTTTCGGAGGCTGCCGATCTGTATGCTACAATGCGTCGAGCAAGCGTAAGCATAATTCTATTAAGCCAAAAGTCTTTTAAGCTTATAAGTGTGGACAGGATTTTTGCGTCTGCGGAGGTTGTCAAACCGTCACTGTCGATAAATGAATTGATCGATGAGTAAAAGAACGGTTGCGTGAGGATAGAGGGAGAAAAAAAAAATGTGTTTGCAAAATTTCGTTTATACGGAATAAGCAGTTAATTAGAGCCAGAAAAGTGAATTTGACGTCAAAATAGCTAAATACGTCGATATAGTGTGCAGACGGCAAAACAGCCTAGGACGTCGAAATTCTGAAAAATACGTCAAAATTGTAAAAAGAAACGTGCAAGAACGTTGTAAAGCTTTATGTCAGGCCTCGTCATTGCTTTAAAACATCGAAAACAGTCAGTCAAGCTTAAAAGAGGAAAAATAGAAGTAGAGAAAGAAGAGTAAAAACCGTAAAAAAAGAAAAAAAAGAACACACACAAAAAAAGAGAAAAGCAGAAAGAGAAAAGCAGAAAGAGAAAAGCAGAAAGAGAAAAGAAGCAGAAAAATTGAGAAAAAATGAGAAAATAAAAAGAAGAGAAAAACCAAATGAGTGCAAACAGTTGCAGGAAAAGCTTTTGCCTTAACGCACCTCAGATATCTAAGTGCCTCCGACGAGTTTTTTTCCGGTGCTGCTTTTGGCTGCTGGAGACTTCAAATGACCGGAACAAATGACATTTCAGTCACGCAACTGCTCCGTTTGGACGGTGAAGTTTCTTTTTCTGCTCTCATTTTATTTTATCAGAGGAGAGATGACGAGGAGGGGCAGGGGTGTGTGGCGTACGCTAACACACGTAGGCCAGGCGTCGCTTTAAAACTGCGATTCTATCCGCAGAAGTTGTTAGTAACAATCAACGATGTGCAGCCACCTCTTGTATGAGCAGAATACTTAACTGTAAGACGACAATTTCGTCCGTGATGCACATTTACATTAAAAAATACCGCGTGAAAGCTATTCTTTTCAAATGCATGTCGTCTATATGGTTTCTTCCATGTGGTATTTATTCTCGAAGCCAAAACTTGAATTTGAGAGCGCTCTTAATAACAAAGAAACGTGTCCTGAAACGGCTGATTACGTATCCGACAAAATGAAAAGGGGAAGGTATAAAAGGATATGTTATTGTAGGAACAGGTGATAGGCACCATGCAAGCAAAACTCTCTCGATACTTGTTTACCCGCAGTGCATAGCGACATCCCAGGAGGGAGTCATCTGCTGTGGTGGTACCTTGCTTTGTGGAACGAAAGCACAAACCTCACGAAGCGCTTTTGCCATTTTTCGGCAACGCATGGAATTATGCGGACGCAGCCAGCGGAAGTCTGATGTCTAACCATTTTCTACTTCATAACTGAGCTTCTTCGTGCCTCTACGACGCCTCTTGATAAGCCTGACCTTTTATAGCTAACCACTTCAAGTGCTACAGGTTCTGGCTCGAGACCACAGTTGGTGCCACAGGTTCTCCCTCTTCCTACCAGCGCCCAGGCGCTAGCCTGCCTCGTACCTTCTCTCCGTCGCCAAGGTTGGATGGCAACCAGCGTACCGGAAGTCGTTCGTGGCTTCACGACGGAATTCGAAGCGTGAGGCAGGGCGTTAGCGGTATCCTATAATTAGACAGGAAACCTCGCATGCCGGAATGCAGCCGTGCGAACTGGCTTCACCACATCGCTCGGGGGCCGCACTTCGGGGAGAGACGTCGTACGAGGGAACGGGGGAAGAGGCTTGTCAGGAGCCTACCACGCCTTGCACGGCATACGTGCTTGACTGGATGTTGGCACATTATTACTACGCAGAAAACACGAAGGAATAGATAAACTAAGCTAGTAGCGTGCGCAGGTCAGTCTGGTTTCGCAGGCGGAAATGTAGGAGGTACGTGTTGAGCGAACCCATAGCCAGGTGGCCGAGTCTCGTGAGAAATGCACGCAGCAGTCGCATTTTGAGCCGCAGCTCGACGAGGTAAACAAGTAAAGCAATGAGCCTGGGTGAAGGGGAAGCGGAACGACGAAAGTGAGGCGAGCTATAGAAAGCAAGTTGCCGTTCACCCCTCTACAGGTCACAATGCTTTTGTGTGTTTTGTTTTGCTTCGTTTTATTGCTTCTTAGAAAAATGACCGGTGTGCTGAATTATAATCATGCAGTCATAGCGCGTTAGCATCAGATATTCTTCTTGGTTTCAGTTGCTTGCCTTATTCTCGTATTTTCGTATTTAGTAAATACCTTGCCATGTACTCCGTTTTTCCCATTGAAGGTTCTTGCTCAACATTGTCGAGAAAGCTGTTGACCAGCGTTGCTTTGCTCTTTCGATCTGAGTCGTGCTTAGCCAATTAATAGTTATTGTAATTTTAGTCACGTCTTTATTCACTCCCGTGGCAGCCACCTCTACCTCTTCTCTTCTACAAATAGAGAGGAGGAGCTCCCTCCACTTTGTCACCTGCCACCTGTGGCAGGTGGTCTCTGTGCACAACATTGCACCTTGCTTCGGCCACCTTTTTTTTCCGATGGGGCTTCTAAAGCTGACACATTATTTTATGTTCATAGGTAAGCTTCGGAGGCTTTTTTGCTTGAATTTTAATGCGAAGGGGTTTCTTGTGTCATGAGCCTGTCATCAAAGCGTGTCCTTACGAACTGACACGTCAGAAAAAAAAAAAACATTTATCCACAGCAGAAATCGAATTACCATCCTCCGTGCCTCAGCAGAGCGCGCTGACCACCACTCAAAGCCGGCTTCCTGCGAACTTGTCTTTAATTGTCCTTGTCTAGCATTAGGACGCTGGATAGTAGTGAGGGAACTAGACAATATTAATAAAGAACAAATCCTAAATAAGGAAATAATTAATAAACTTCAAGACTAAACATAATACAAATTTAAATAAAAATAAAAATGGCGCGTAAATGCATTCGCATTTCGGCACCTAAGCAGACCTAAGTACACCCCTAAAAGTTTTTTCCTTACGCATCGCTGCTACGCGGCAGCGTCGTCTTTGTGTTGCAAGCGGAAGCCTTAATTCTTATAGTCGGCGTTTTTCTTCACGTACTGCATTGGTTGCGGATTTCAGTGGCAGTGCTATTTTGAGAGAAAAGAGCGAGACACACAGGAAAACAGCTTTGGGCAGGGCGTGGCTAGGTTGTCATCCACGTTGCCTTCTTTGCGTGCAAATTTACTCGTTTTTCTTTCATTTCAGCAAAAAAAAAAAAAAAAAAAAAAAAAAAGAACGCATCGAAGGAAACAAAGCATTTTCCAGTGTCGTTCGCACTGACGCATACAATTTGATACTTTGCTCCATCTTTATTTTCTGAAAGGAACTACCGCGGAGGAGGCTTTCTGGAAACTATGGATTCGTTTCTAGCAAGATAAGGGAACGTATTCTGCATAAACACTTTTATTTCCTCAAAGATGCTGAAAATAAAGCAGGAAATGCGCGGCATAAGCCTATCTTTTTAGTTATGGATAAGTCGCTTACTCACGGTGAGCGGTGGCGTGCTTGAAATGTGCAGGCTGTAATCCGACCTCTGTGACAGGAAGGCTGACTCGAAATTTGCAGTTTCATTGACAGCCACGTGCAAGAACTAGGTTGGTATTTTTTGTTTTAGCTTTAGGACCCGAACCAAAGCATGTCAGATCACGCATGCGACAAAAAAGGAAACCTCTCAAAAGCCGTTGAATTGAACAGGCCTTTCGAGGAAATCGTTTCGCAGGTCTCTTCTTACGAAATAAGCTTGTTATGTTGCCGTGTGAAGGTGAAGATAGCGGCGCAAGAAGCAACGCACCCGTAGTCAAAAGGAAGTTGTTTACGGAAAGTCAGCCCACAAGAAGAAAAAACGTTTGGGACCTATTTGGCAGGCAGTTGAGGTGTGGTTGCGATAGCTGTTATGGTTTTGTTAAATTATTCAAAGCTCTGACATGGAACGCATTTTGATCATGCGCACTGTATTCATGTTGGTGGCGTGAAACACGCGACGCTTTATGTGTATAGACGCGGACAAAAGTATACAGAGCGAGAAGTTGCCCTCTGACATTTTTCATGGGATGCCAAACTGAAACTTCAAGGCATGGAATGTTGGAATATGCGTGCTTTTAGCCGATATTAATGGTCTTTCTTGTGGCCGAAAAATGATTAATCTACGCTAGGGAATGCGTGATTGCACTTGGAATGAAGTATGAATATCACGTTCTGCTAACTATGCCTCCCCCCCCCCCCCCCACACACACACACACACACACTTGTACTTCACATAGGGAACAATACCACGTTTTTATTAGCCATTTTTCCCTGCTCAAACGCTGCTTACTTGGGCTGCAATGCCTTTACGTGGGAAGAGACCAGGATGCAAACTATCATATTAGTTATATAGCGTCTAGACAGGGCATCGAAAAAAGCCTCGTTTCATGTACTGATCCACTAGCACAGCTTTTGTCTGCAGTGTTTCTAGCTCTGCCCTGTTGCCACAGTAGAGGTGGTGTGCGTCGCTTTGTCAGTGGCTGAACGAAGAAAGGAAAGAAAAATGTATGAACCTGTCGACTGGCCAGCCCCTATCGGGCTACGATCACTGCTCCGTGCGAATAAGAAGTAAGTGAAAGCGGCGCAAAACCTATCACACCGAAGCGACGACCGAAGCTGTGAGAAAAAGACCAAGTAGTCCTCGCTCTCCGCCCATCTGAAAACCTGCGCATAATGTTGTCTTACTTGACGCGATCGTTCGCGCCCGTGATTACCGCCAAGTTTTCTATGCACTGAGAAGTAGTTTCCCTAGTTCGCTTGCGCTCGTCCTCGTTCTCGAAACCTACATTTTAAGATCGTCATCGCTCTCCTTGGCGAGAGTATCTTAACCAGCAACGGGGTGGTTGGGTTTCTTCCTAGCAAGGCAGTCTGCGCAAGAAAATAGATCTTTTTCTTAGTGATACTTCAGCTCTTCCTTCGATTTTTTAGTTTTCAGTACCGGTTCATAAATTGAGCTGTTTTTGACTGCATGTGTTTAAGTAATAGCAAAAGCTTGGCAGCGTTAATAGGAGGGTGAAAAACCTTGGTTCACAAAAAGACGTTCAGCGCTAAAGGAAAGTCCTTGTGGTCGTTCAAAGCCTGCTAGAAATGAAATTGATCAAAGCGCCTCGCAGTGCCGACAAGTGCACGTATAATACAACACGTTCAATGTCAGGCTGCGGAGATAGCTTCGTCTCCTAATGTGATGCAGGGGACAAGGACGCTGACTTACGCGCTTCGCCTTAGGTTCGAATCATGTTTGTGAGCGCATGTTTGTTGTGGTAGCTATAACGTAGGCTTACCCATTCTCCTAACAGCACCACAGCAATACAGAAAAGCCAGCCCTACGAGCAACGTTAATGTACTCTGGCGAAGCTAAACCGGAAATGGTAAAGCCAGTTTTAGATGTGTGTAATCATCAAAAAATGCGAGAAATGATACTGACTGTTCACTATTTACAGCTCCGTAGCTATTTTAAAGGAAGCATATCTGAAAAGACACAACGAGCAAGGCACAAAAACACCTTGATAGTTTAATCATTAACTCGCTGTTTGCGTGCACAACGCGCAGAATTTGACTTTTTTTTTTTCATACTTGTATTTGTCCTGCTCTTGAGTTTCTTTTTGCTTTGTTTCTCTCCCTCCTCCAACTCATTTTATTGCAGTTTGCGGAACCGACGCTGAAAAAAACGTCTATAATGTCACAATACGACCATAATCAACATGCAGTGCCCTGACACCGCATACACTGTGCTAGTAGGAGCCTCCAAACTGCTTTCCTGATATGCTGGATTGCTACAAATTCGCAGCCGCATTATGAACCATTAGAACTGCGCATATATAGCTGACAGTATTTGTCGACTAAGCTTTTTCCACGTTGCCCAGTTAGATGACCGCACACAACGCGTGGATTCGACAGACTACAAATGTTCATGTCAATAAGCGAATCACAGTAGCACGGGAAATCATTCGGATGACCCCAAATCTCGTTGAACGTCTCGCCGGGCTGCGCTATAATAGACACGGCAAACTTTTCTTCAACATTCCAACATCGTTGGCTACTGCACAAAACTCAATTAAGATTGGCCACAGCCGTATTAATGTCCTAAGACACGCAATATAGCTTCAATAGTGGCCTCAAAATTGCCGCAAAGCGCCCCTATAGCCTAACAAGAATATGGTTAAGCCAAACTCGATGCGTATATGACCTCAGCACAACGTCGCAGCTTCACAACGCGAGCGGCGACTTGAACGTAGATTGAAGGGCAATAAAAATGAGGTTCTCCATCGTTATTGTCCTTCTCTACACAACATTTCTAAAGGAAGCCATCCTCGCAGCTGAAACAAGGAGCAATAAACAAAATGTCTATGCTAGTTGATAATTTCGTTAATTTCATCGCTTTTAAAGAAAAGCGCTTACTTAGGATCCTAGATTATAATGCTTTAAACATGCAGATGTTTAAAGAAGGGAGTGTAATGACTAGCGCGGAGCTCCACTGACGCGCTCGAATGCTTGCGTTGTGTCTAGCGACAAACCGGCATTGTAGCAGGAAACTGTGCAAACAACAATTTAGATAGGAAACAGCTGTAATAATATACCCAGCCACGCTATATATCTCCAATAGTAGCAAAGGTGGCAACCCTGCCAACGGCTCCTTTTACTAATGAGGCTGGTAATGCTTTCCCTTTAAGAAACGATTAGCCAGGATATCATCTGTACGTACATGCTATGCGATGTCCGAAACAAAGCGTCAGGTAAAAAGAAGCCCTTCAAGCTGAAGTTTTATTTTCCTGCCTCCATATTAGCAAAACAGCAAAGCATATGCAAGGACTAGTAGGTATAAAGGACTGCACATTTTTCATGCGTTTGTCCATGCTTCAGATTAATGCTTTCGCTCATGCTTCACTTGAGTCATGACGCACTTACGATCGGACAGCAAACCTACTTGAAGCAACACTCGTAAACGTGGGGTCCCTGCTAAGTATACGTAATCTTACACAGCCTATTAATAAATACCCCTTTTACTAATTTGCATGACTGTGCGCGCATGCCTTTTGGACGGTGTCGCGCATGCGCAGTCTGCTACTTCTCTGAAATCCACAATTAGGAACGCTGCTGCCCCAGCGCAGTGACAACATGGCTGGGCAGAGGCAGGCAAACTTCAAATGGTGTGTAGCAACTGCTAACTAAATAAGCCATAACCGGGTAGAGTGAGGCTCGTTTTTCACTGCTGAAACAGAAGAAACACTCGAACAAAACTGTAATTATGGTAGAAGATTAAATAAGGAACTTTAATAAATTAGGAACAGGGCACTCTAACATTTGTTTCTTCGTTTCTGCTTCTTAATGTAGTATATGGCTTTGCGTATAACATTACGGTTTCCCGTCTATGTTGTTCTATAGGTAAAGTTTACTTACTGTTTGGTAGATAATAAGTGCTCCCAACAAAATGACTTCTAGAAGAATCCACATGGCCGATGCGAACATCTGAAAAACAACAACAGCGGAAGCAGGCATGTCAATCAATCAATCAATCAATCAATCAATCAATCAATCAATCAATCAATCAATCAATCAATCAATCAATCAATCAATCAATCAATCAATCAATCAATCAATCAATCAATCAATCAATCAATCAATCAATCAATCGAAGCTGCGGGAAGTAAACGTGCGGACTAACCAATGTTCCAGATTACTTGCACAGCTAGAGGGATGCACTGTGCTTTAAGGAGGCATTTACTGATTTCTCCTGCGCATTAACTTCACAGTTAAAAATTAAATTACACAATAAGAAGTTTCCAAAGTTCTAAAAAAAAGTTTAAAAACACCCCCCATTTCAAAATTTGATTTTACCTGGAATTTTTATTTGTTATCACATTTTGCCACTCCTTCGTTCATTGCAGCACGTCACGACGGCAGGCGTATTCTCGTCTTCCTACCTTGAAGCCAATCTCTAAACAGGCTCTCTGCATAACCTGCAGGCTCTTTGCATAAGCCGAGTGGGTCACGTGACATGTGCGCCGCTGAGTGACTTACTGGCGGGATTTGTTGGGCGCTCTCCACCGCTAAGCGTTTTTTTTTTCTTTTTTTTCACACGGCGCCGAAGGCAGTTAGGTTTTGAAATCTTAAAAACTGACATGCGCTTACTAATGGCCAAGTACGAATCTCTAATTTCATTTGGGCACCTAGAGTATTGGGTAGAAAGTTAGCTAATTATGATTAATTTACGCTTATGTCAAGTTGATCTGTCTCATCTGTTTTTAGACTCCGTTGCAAAAGTATGCGTTGAACAGCTAAGTTCTTTTGTGAGGCTAATGAATATTGTTGAAACACCCGGTATAATGACGCTTGTAACCATTAGGCATCATTCATATACGAATGACGAGGGAGTGGTATACGTAATAACCTACCATAACGTCACGTCCCACTTCCTGCTCTTGTGCGAGGCTTTAAATTGCGAAGATTGCGGATAATTTCGCGCATTTTTTAGTAATTAGGCAAATCTAATCTGGACGGACGGTTCAGGTCTCCACATGGCATGCAGGAGGAATCCGCACCAGCGCTAGCCTGTCAGGGCACCGTACAGCGCCGCGTATAACAAAGATCGCGTTGCGCCGATATGTCGGGAGATCGATCGAGCACTTCCATGACAGTTAATGGACGATTGTCGTGCCCGGCGCAGCCAGGGAGCCGTACTGCTGCGCACCGTTTTGCGTATCTCGCCGTCTCAGTTTGCGCTGTCTTCTTATTGTCCCCGGCGCAGGGCAAGTTTCCGTGTCCTCTGCTTAGACGAATGCCTTAATCCGTGCACATGAATGGAGAGGGGGGAGAGGGTCAGCCATTACTACGTCCTATTCGGTGGACAGCTCTAGCTAGAAATGCGCGCTGCGTTGGAAGGCGTTAACGTAAAACTCTAATCGGATCTTTAATAAGATACATATGGTCACAAGATATGTGAGCCACACTGACAAAATTTCTTCCATCGCGGGCTAGGAGCTGAAGAATAACAAAAATCAGAATAGAAACAATTAAGTGGAACAACAAGAAAATAAAAAGAATAATCACCGATAAAATAAAGAACCCTAAACGTTTCATTCCCACACGAGGCGCTCCTATTCTTCGTACGGGCGCAAGTTCACGATAGCTCGCAATGAGCTGCTGAAAGGGCATAGCGGTTGATAAATACCCCTGTCACTTATTCTGGGAACAAAAAAATGTGGCTTAGAGAAACTTATCACGTGTGCGTTTTCATGCCTTCGCCCAAAGAAAAAAAAAAGTAGACTTGGAGATGAAAGAGAAGGCGCGTTCTCCAGCGCTTTGCTCTCGAAGACAGCCGACGTTCATCCGAAAGTAACCCAAATTGAGGCCAATGCCTCTTTTCATTTGTTTCACAAAGAACGTGCACCGCCTGGGGGCATGGCCTTTTAGTTGATTTTAGTGGAAACATGAGTCTAGTAGTAAAACCAACTCGTGAAACTGGTACGCGATTTTGGAACAGAGGCTGAAATTTTTGGAGCCGTCGTCCCAAAGCGACCTGCGGGCTGCTTGTTAGAGACCACTGCTGTAGAGGATGCAACAATTGCGTTTTGATCTAGAAATTCTACGTAATAGGGCCCGCTTGCTGTAGCAACCGTTTTAAGTGAGGCATGTCTGCTCATAAATCATCACTGTGCTGGTCCTTCAATTCTCTGTTTGCACAGCGACTGTTGCAGAACACTTGCAAAGACGGCCAGAACAAATCCTTGCTCTGAAGTTCAGGAATACTAGACTTCTTCTCAATCAATCAATCAATCAATCAATCAATCAATCAATCAATCAATCAATCAATCAATCAATCAATCAATCAATCAATCAATCAATCAATCAATCAATCAATCAATCAATCAATCAATCAATCAATCAATCAAAATACTCAGTGGGCAGGTAATTTGATAAAGAAACGGAAGGTAACAAGTAATAAAACACAACTAAAAATTGCCAATGTTACATTGAGCAGCCTCATAGTGCTCAGTGTGCAAGTAGCCCTAATACACTACTTGCATACGCACCTTGGACTTTCTAAGCCTGAAAACGACGGCCATGAGCACGACGGTGACGCTGGTGCAGAAGCCCTGTAGACCCAGGGCCAGCGTGCGCCAGGCCATGTTGTACTGCACGAAGCAGGCCTCACGTTCGGCCTCGCCCTCGCTACCGCGCTGGCAGGCGCCCCCGCATCGCGCAGGGCACGGAAGGCAACGGAACTCGGCAGGAGACGTCGCAGCAGCAGCTTCGAGCGCCTCGCCGTTTCCCGCCGCCGACGCGGGCGCATAGAAGCCCTCGCGGCAGCGGCACTGGTAGCCGCCCCGACGGAAGCCCAGGCCCGCAGAGGGCTCGCACTGCGAAAACACAGGGGAGACGGTGTGGGTTACACCATGGTCTGCAATAATGAAACCAACCGCAGCATGTTGCTGCCCTGTTCAAGGCAGGTAACATTTACACGACTGCTCTTGTGACTTCTTAATGACTGGCATTGGCGTATTGACAGGCATTGGCATTGACAGGCCCTTGGCCTGCAAAAATATTATCCCAAGCCAGACACCAGGTCATAGACAAAGAAGCAATATGAGTACCTGGTCATCAAGGAAAAGAGGGAAACGAGTGTTCACACGCCGCAAGCCGAGCATTTCCCTCCCCGGATCCCTCATCACTCCCCTCGCATGACCACCCCCAGCCCCTCATTACATATCGCGAGGTACTACAACACGTCCGCTTAGCGAGACAACTATTCCCAGCACCTGGTAAAGGAATCGATAAATCAGAGGAGTTCGCCCCAGTTGTTAAAAAACTTTCTTGCAAGAGCCCAGTTAGACTGCACACAATTAATTTGGGCAGTTTTGCCTCTGATTGCGCATTTTGTGGTCAGAAAGCAGACATTTACCGTATTGTATAGGCTTGCTTTCATTAAGAAAACCTAACGTGGCAGTATTGGAAGATGGCTCTGTCCAACTCCGACCTTGCGGCACAAAGGACCTCGCTTGCGAGAGTCCGGGCAGCGGCATCAGCCATCAACATCCGGAGAAGGGAGGAGGGGCGGGGAGGGGGGCGGGGCTGGTTAGCGCCACAAATGTATCTACTGCCTACTGCCGGGTTACAGCCCCAGGTGCATGCACACATCACGTAATAACGTAGTTTTCTTTTGGATAAGGAAGAATTAATTTCCGAAGTTCACCTTCATGCTTCAAGAACGGGATGCGAACAAGCAGTCGAATATAGAACCGAATACTGGAAAAGCAATTGTGCACATATACCTCTGCACGGGGATACAGCCATCTCTAGAACCCGCTGGGGTGGTGCAGTGGTCAGAGTCATTGACTGCTGCGCCCAAGGATGCGGGATCGGATCCCTACCTCGGCGGCCTATTTTCGATGGAGGCAAAAACGCTAGGCGCTCGCGTGCTATGCGATGTCGGGGCACGTTAAAGAGCCACACGTGGTCAAAATTTCCGGTGCCCTCTACTACGCCGTCTCTCATAGCGTCATTTGCTTTGGGACGTTAAGCCTCAAAATCAAACCAAACTAAATAGCCAGCTTAAATTAGCTGAAACAGATGCAAATAAAGAGAGAGAGGTGACGTTATTAAAACTATTACAACTTATTTTTAAGTTGAATCTCTTATTTACTAGACTCAATCAGTTATTTTTAACGAACTGCCTTAAAAATGAAAACTATGAAATGAAGAGAACCGTTATCGAGAACAATAGGGTGTAGGGCAAAGAGCGCAAACATGTAAAATACGTCGCTCAACGAACAGGGGCATTACTTCGAAACCCTCACGACAACAGCGCTGACACATAAAGCATCCTTAACCGTTCTTACGACGCTTAGGGTTCGTGAAAAAGATCAAGTGTCGCTTTGGACGCCCAAGTAAAAACACTCATAGAGCCTGCCAACAAATGAGCCTGCAAATGCGCAGCGATGAAACCGTAGTCATTTTTGCCCGAAATCCAGCGGAAAACGTGACGACTGCGTGGGGGGCGACGATTATCTGAGCTCTTCAGACGGCGGGAAGAATCGCGTTTACGCAGTACCCGAGGCGGCAGTGAAATAGCTCCGCTTCTTGTCGACGCTGCGGTTATAGCCCTCCAACGCGCCCTTTTACTTTGCTGCGCAGATGAGAGGCGTCGGCATTGAGCGGTAAAACATCGTCGAGCACAGTCTTTTTTTTCCCCACGAATTATTGGCCCTAATAACTGGGATCTCGAATCTTTTACCGCAGGAAGAAATCGAAAAGCATCACATCAAATCCTCTTAGCCAGGCTGGTGTGATAAAGAGCTTAGATTGTGTGCCGCCTTTATTGTGTAGAGAGTACCCTGAGGAAAAGCGCACCAAACGGGATAATGTCACTTAAGTAGCTTCGCCAAATTAGCTTCTAATGTTGACAGAGAGTACAGAGAAAGAAGACGCGGTGTACGCAAGCGAATTTGTGGATATGTAGCGACATTAGGGCGAAAGGGAAGGCGGAACAGTTGTGGCGGATCTGCCATGCATTGTGACGTTATAGCGATAAGTGGTCACCCTATGTATGTGTGGATCCTTAATACGCCTGGCCTATGAAGCGCTGATTTGTGGGAAATTTAATTTGAAGAATAAAGCAAATAATCTATTACGGAAGCGCCCCGTCGCGGTGGTGCAGATATTAGGGCACTCGACTGCTGCGCTCAAGGAGGCGGGGTTGAATCCCGGCCGTGGCAGCCCATTTTCGATGGAGGCGAAGAACAAGACGCGCGTGTGTTGTGCGATATCAGTGCACGTTAATTAAAGAACTCCAGGTGGTTGAAATTTCCAGAGCCCTCCACTGCGGTGTCACTCATATCCTGTGTCGCCTTGGTACTTTTAACCCCATAACCCAAACCAAGCCATCTAAACCAAATAAATCCAATTTCAGAAGTAATCACTGCCAGGATCATTTAGTTTCGATCCTTGCTTGATCTTTTCTTGACAACGCGTTTGAAGAAGCAGTTTTGTCGTTCAACTATTTAAATCATGCGCCAAGTCGGTTGCGCTAAGTCTACTTATATTCGGCTATCGATCTACAATGTTTGAAAAGTACGCTCGTTAAATAAATATGCACTATTCGCGAAAAAAAAAAAAAAAACATTTGTACGTGCTTTCTGCGTTTTCAACTCCACACCACCTGGCGAGTCCAAGTTAGTCATACCTGACCTGAATGCAAGAAGGGTTTATTAGTAACATTCAGGTCTCAAATAATGGCAGCGGTGTGCTTTTTTCTAGGCCATAATAAGTGACACTTTAAGAGAGAGGCCCTACTGAATTATTACAGTACCACAAACCCTGCGAAGCGGCTTCAATATCGAAAAAGAAGTCGCTCTCCGAGATGATTAAAAAGTACCTCAACAAAGGGAATAAAAGAAAACTAACTTCTATTAAAATTTTACGAGAAAAAAAGAAGACTCTAAGAGAGCTTAAGGCGGAAGCTCTCTTGGTGGGTGGGACAGCGAAATAGGGTTGACACAACGAAGTGAAGGTTTTGAGGGCACATGGGACGTTGATTGGCAGCGGAATGTAGGTGACTGAGCTGAGAAGATGAAGTTGAGCGAGCTGCTAGCGATATATATTCATTTTTTGGCATAAAGAGTGGTGATGGACAAGACAGAATAACAAGAAAGATTACAAAAACAAATGAACCCAGTGAACATTCATCATGCTTGGAAGTAGAAAATAAAAGAAATGAGAACAAAATCTTCGGCAGGCACCATTGCTGTTTCGCCGCCCAGACAAGCTCTGAATAAATTATTAAAGCTTAGGTCAGTATAAATTACGTAAACCACAAGAAAAGACTTAATTTTAATGATAAAAAGACAGATGTGCGCTAACGTCCACTAAAAGTGATACAAGATTCGTAGTCGGCTAATATTTGCATATGGTTATGCAGATGCGACGTCACTGGGGTTAATGTTGAGACTAATTGTAATGAGCACCTGTGAATATTTTTGTCATGTTTTTGTTGCAGTCCATTGAGGCTCTACGCAGCGAAAAACCTCACGATAGTAACACGCTGGTGATGTTCGCTATCACACAGTACCTGACCAAATTAGTAAGCATTCTGATTGGATCATGTGAATAGTCCTCGGTGCCGACTGTGAAATATTCACGTAGGCAGCCTTACTTCCTCTGTCCTTGCCGACAGGTTAACTTAACGGACGTATAGATGAGAGATAAATTTATATCACATCTATCAGCGTGTTTTACTGCGGCAAACGTGTTTATCCTACATTTCTGGCGCATGCGTTACACCAATACAGATGCTGTTTGACGGCTTCCTCGCAGGAAGTTTAAATAATCCGGCCGAGCATTCTGCATGCTTCAGACAGAGCGGAGACTTCGCCTAGACGATGCAATCAGCACAAAGCTCATCTTTAACATCTGATATTAAAAAAAAGAAGAAAAAAAAAACTAGGGAGTTACTATACTACTATCAGAGCTTCGTCGGCCATGGGAAGAGTCCGAACTCTGACTAATTGATTGTACATGTATCGGGCTCCGCACTTCCATGCATACTGTCAGCTGGAGCCAGACATCGGTTTCTTCTGCCGATTTGTTGGAAGAGTCCATAAGGGGCGAAACGAGATGAACGACAAGGATGGGAGAGATAATGAATGGCCCCGGTGCCGGGTGCAAGAGGCGCTTGCGTGTTAATCCTAGTGGTAACTTTTTAAATCGAGCGTCGTTAACAGTACACAATAAAAAAAGCTTTAAATTATGGGTATACACGGCGACGTACTGAAAGAAGGCTAACAACACTTTAGACACCTCCACAAATTCGCAATGCTCCTCTGACAGCTCCTGTTTTGGAACGTCATTAAATAAGACGTTCAAGGTCGCTAAAACAGAGCTCTGTAGAAAAGAATGGTCCGGACATAGAGAAATGTATGTAAAGAGAAAGAATATAATGGCGACACGCGGAGAGCTTGAACCGAGACACTTATAATCGGGTGCTTTGCCAGGCGATACGTGTGCGGCTTCTCTAATTTAGGAAAAGCCAAGGGCTTACTTTGTTCAAGCGAAAAGCATGATGATTATTCCTGACTCGCCTTCTAGACACATGAACGCACAGGCTGCGATTTTCAGGGGCTTTGTTGAAAGCAGCAGCAGTAACCAATTTAACTTACTAGAGTTTATAGTGTCGTCTCTTGCACGAATGGCTTCTCGCATGCGCTGCAGCAGGGCATCGTCAAAAGAAAAATAACACGTCCAGGAAAACGACAACTTGATTTACTGTCGCATTAATTAATTAATTACTTATTAATTAACTAATTCACTCACTCACCCGCCCGCCCATTCACACGCCCGCCCGCCGCTCGCTCGCTCACTTACTAAGACAGTACAGGTGGCAGTAAGTGTATATGATACAGTGATAGGACGATATGTGGTTGACATAAGTAGTCTGTTTTGATAATAATATGAAAAACTAACGGATATTTTTTGAAGGAAATATTGTGCATGATCACGAAAATTTAGGTCGTTGTGAGTTGATGGTGGTTCAAAGATGAAGTGAGATGAAAAAAACACGAGAAAGAGAAATGGTTCGACTGCAATGAGCAGACATTCCGTTGTTGTTCAAAAACAAATTTCTTCTTCTCATTATGGAACTACGCAGCAAGAGTATCCTCTTTGTATTTATTGGTTACGGCATTATTGAGGTGGTTCTACTTTGACCGCTTCAAATAATTCATAAGTTAACTCTAGAAGAGACGTATGCATGATATTTTGAGGCATGCTAACTGATAAGTTAACTCCTGCAGAGACGTATGCATGATATTTTCAGGCATCGCTTTCACTTTACATCATATTCATGCAGCGCCAGACAAAGGCAAGATCGTCTGGTCCATCAGTGAAGAGCTCTCGGTTCCCTTAAAAACACAAGGCAAAAATAAGGAGCAGTTCTGGGTTAACACTCGCACAACGGCAACCTCAACTTGCAGTCTGCTCATTCTAGCGTCTTCAAAGAGCCTGGCGAAGCGACTGCTCCCGAGACCGCAATGCGTTCCTCTGACTACCCTCTAGCGCTTTTTCGCCTCACTTTGGCAGGCGCGTCCCCGCGAAATTCCATATATACGCCTGCGGTTGCGCACATTGCCGCCGCATGCGAGCCACGTTCCCGGTCCCCCGCCCTAATTAAATTACGCCTAAAGCAGTGCGCGTGGAGCGTGGGCACACGTTGCCCGCCCTTTTCCACGGGGCCTGGTAAAAGATGACGTCGGGGCATTCCGATGAAAGCAAAGCGTCGGCAAAAGTGCTCGCATCTGCGGCTAGTTTGCAGCTGTTGTTCGCGTTACTCAAGAAGTGAGGACTCGGTTCAGCGCGTACGCCTGGTTTTGGTTACGAACTGCGATTCTGGCACGAAAGGAGTCTGTAATGAAGAAATGAAACAAAAATAGTAGAGTTCAGCTATCCTTGAACCAAGCTTCATGAGTGTTAGCCATCGGCCGCAGCCGCAGTCGTTGCTACCGCTTCGATCTTGGCTCGCTTCCGCGCTTGGTAAGTTTCTCGGCAACGGTTCAGACTGCCTTTTCGTTATTCGATTTTCTCGGCAGCCTGTCTGGCACGGCTCTGGTCTCTGTCCTTAGCGAAAGTGGCTTCCTTTGCGCCATGTCGCCTTTTTTTATCACGCCGCATGGTGGATTCGCCCGACACTACGCTCGCGGACATCGCCCGCACTCGCCCAGATGGCTTATGAGTATGGTGTATTTAGCTAGGTTAAATGAAGGAGCGGCGCAGATGAAAATTCATGAAGGCGACATGTTCACTGCAAAGTGCGGAAGTGTGCTTCAGTTGGAACGTGATGAAGACGACGATGTTTGTAGCACAGCGCGAGAGTTCAAGCTCAAATTTTCGGAGCCAGGTATTATTGAGGTTTGATATGGAAGAAGCAGAGCTTTAGTTTTAAAATTTGCTATCAGGAGGAAGGAAAAGACTGTCAGCGCTAAGCTACGAAGCGGAAACTAGTATTGGTGTGGCTTGTGGGATTTTACTTCCCAAAGCGACTCAGGTTATGGGAGCTTCTTAGTGCAGGGCTCTGGAAGTTTCGACCACCTGGGTTTTTTTAACGCTTACTGACATCGCACAGCACAGAGGAGCCATGCTTATTCTTTTCATCACCATCGAAAACCGACCGCCAGGGCAGGTATTCGATCCCGCATTCTCGAGCAAAGCAGTCGAGCGCTTAACTACTGCACCACCACGGCGGGGTTGGAAGCGGAAGGAAGAGTGTTCACTGCGAAGAGCTGCAATGAAGGGTCCGAGAAAGCCAAAAGAATTGTCGTCTTCGTCGTCGTCGTCATCATCATATCCACTGCAGGGCGAAGGCCTCTCCCATATTCCTCCAATTAACCCGGTCCTGTGCTAGCTGCATCCACTTGACCCCTGCAAACTTAACTTCATCCGCCCACCTAACTTTCTGCCGCCCCCTGCTACGCTTTCATTCTCTTGGAATTCATCTTGCTACTTTAAGCGACCATCAGGCAAACGTATCTGCGGTTACTACCTGTCCTAAGTAGACATTCGCCTACTACTGCCAGTGCCTCGCTACCTAACGTAAACTGCTGCTCCTCCCCGAGGCTGTTGAACATTATCTTAGTCTTCTGCATATTGATTTTTAAGCTTACCTTTCTACTTTTCCTGTCTAGGTCATCAATCATTATTTGCAGTTCATCCACCGAGTTGCTAAGTAAGGCAATGTCATCAGCATCTACCCTTATCCCTAACTGCTCCCATTCCAAGTCTCCGAATACTTCCTCTAAGCAAGACCTTCTTCATTATTATCACGTCACGTACGTGAGCGACAAGGCTACAAGGCATTGCTAACCAAATATCGATTGCACGGAGTGTGGCCAAACAACTACGCGTCCATAAGGGGTGCTTTTTGCAACAGGGCACGGGAAAAACGGCAATTAAATTTGCGGATTAGTAAAACACCAGGCATCCCTTAACAACCAGGTAACAGGCAGCACGAATGTGATGAATATACGTCTGAAACGATCACTTGTCAGAAAGGCTGAAGAACGCGCAACTGGGCCTTGAGGAGGAGAAGGAAGAGTGTTCTTTAATTAAAATTAAGACAGACACTCCAAAAGCTTTGGGAAAATCTTCAACAGCTACTTGATAAGAAAAAAGATGAGTTTAAAGACTTGCGGCCGGTTGCATTATTACATTCATGCACATGAAGTTATGTTCACAAGGCACCAAAATGTCAAGAATTATCTTTGACCCACAAAGGAAATAAAATAATTTTGAAATCGTTTCGTGCTCCCGTCTCGGTTCTTGCAGTCCCAATTATCACTAATGCGGACATCTGTTAGCTGCCACCGTTACGCCTTGCTTCCTATGCTGTCTCATATAGGAGAAGTTGAATTTTTGTTATAACAAATCGCACACACACGGAGTGCGCTTTCTCGGGGAATAAAGCTCTCGGGGAACGCGCCAAAGGCCCTTGATGCTTTGGCCAACATTTGTTCCAATATCATTCAAAATATATAAAAATTGGGTGTCTAGAAAACAGTAAAACGTAACTGTCCTTGTTTAATAACAAAGACAAAATTTTCGAAGAACGTACAACTAAAATTGCTTTTCTGCGACTGCGTCCTTAAGAACACGAACTGCCTTTTACATTGCCCAAATCTATGCTTCTCGCAGAGAATAGAGAAATTGAGAAAAGTGATGCAGGCAAAGATGGACCTGAATACTGTGCTTCTCTTCATCTGCTACTCCGCTTCGATGCGCCGTCATGTCAGACGCAGTGTCCTTTTGAACAGCACAGCTATGCGCTAGCTTGTTCACGCTAAGAATAGACGACCTTGTACGCATACGTCGCATCGTATAGGCGAGTAGTGTCACGCGACATCGCACAGAAATAGAGCTTCGAAGATTGAAGCTACTCTACCACTGTGCAATTTTCACAGCGCGCCCATCAGGTGTTTCATTCTTTGAGCTGAGCGTCGGTGTTGTGCAGCGAGCGCAGAAGTATGGTTGCCCGAGGAATTTTGCACACTCTGTCCGCTGGCTTCTGTGAAGAAACAAAAAAGTGATATATGTCATTCCATATTTACAAATATGGCTCAAACTCTTTACTCGAAGATCTTGGGAAACGAAAATATCTTTACAGACGCGCTGAAAAATAGAGTTACTGATAATCGCAACCATCCAAGGAGTAATTTTGCATACAGCGAGTAATTTGTTATGCAATTGCAGTATGAAGGGTTATTTTGGTGGCGGCGATGATCTTTTGCCTCGGGGGCGTGAACTGCAGGGTCCTTTTGGAGGTGGCACCTTGCTTGTGCTCAGGCGGCGCGAACGGCACTGGGTGGCGGCGTTGGCTGCTGGTTCGGTGCGCACATGCAGATTCTGTCGTCGGTGGCGTGGAGCTTCTGCTCGGGCTGCTCGTTTAGCAGCAGCGACAGAAGAAGCATTTCCATCGGTTGCGTCGCTCATTCTTCTCCATTTTGGAAGGCAGTACTGTGAGCGGCGCGGCCGGTGCGGACAATTTGCGCCTACCGATGAGCGAGCGGCGAACCAAGAGTTCGATGCTGCCAATGAGCTAGCGGCGAACCAAGAGTTCGATGCTGCCAATGAGCGAGCGGCGAACTAAAAGTTCGGTGCTGCCAATGAGCGAGCGGCGAACCAAGAGTTCGATGCTGCCAATGAGCGAGCGGCAAACTCGTGGTTCTTCTTTCTCTTCTTCTGAGAAATGCTCTTTGGCTCGTGATGATGCCGTGGCTGATGATTCTACCGTGGCACATAAGAGCTACGAGCTAAAATTGCTACCAAAAAGCACAGTGCGCGAACTACAAAGGTCGCGGGTCCGAATCCGACAAGCGACGATGCGTGGTTGTTTTCCTTCTACTTTCGAACTGCATTCTCCTACGTACATTGACTAATTACGCAACTAATTTTTCATGGATATCAAAAATTAAATATATAATAAAACCTTCCTCTGTGCTCGCCTTGGTTTCGCTTGTTTCCTTCACTTGTGCCGCATCATCAGTCGTACGGAAAATATAACCAGCTATTCTTTTTAATTTGATGTTGACGTTCGATACGAAATATCCGTCAATTTTTTCAAGACTGGCTGGAAGGGAAGCCAATCAGTAAGGCTTTCTAATCAGCCCCTTATCCCGCGTTATTGCCTGTTTCCTCTTAGCGAAAACCATTTAATTGGGAATACTTCTCGCGCTTATGCAGTGACCTCGAAAATGACTAAACAGATTACTTGCTAATCACAAAGCGCAAAGATCAAACCATTCTTTTCTCGCTGTTACGTGAAAAGGAACGGGGAAGAGGGGCGGGAAGATCGAAAAAAAGGAAGAGAAGTCGCTTTCAGGGGAGAACGAAGTTACCGGGCGAAAACGTAAACTGGCTCGAGAAAACCCGGTCGCCAGTCTTTGGCTACGTCGAACACGTTTTTGGTTTTCCACTGGGCTCTCAAAAATCAAGGCGCACTTTAGAATCCAATTTGGCAAACAAAATCCGCTTGAACTATAGGCCTCTCGATCCGGGAGCGAGTACGGTCTGCTCTTCAGTGCATGGGCGGAAGTACGAGCGGAGAACAAAGGATTGTGCCACGAACGTTTTCGGAGTCGCTCATTTAATTATTTTCGCTTCCAGAGATACAGGAGTCAGGGGAAAATTGCATTAGGTGTGTTTTAAAAATTTAGGAAGCGTTCATAATGTAAGAGTTCTCATATTTTTCAAGGCAGGAAAGACCTAGGCTCACAGTGGACCTTATTCAGGCATTCACGCCTCACCTATTGCTGTATCGTACAACGTTCGCCTCCTAAATTATTATCACTCACTCTTCTTTATTATTCCTATGTTCACACTTCATTTCAGATAGTTGAATTAAATATTTGGTGCAAGAACCTGATGCTTTGAAGGTCGCAACAAATGAAGAATGAGAAATGACTAAAAAAATTTGGGAAATGTCTGTCTTCCTGACTGATCTCTTTCACCGAACTTGGAGATTACAGTAATACAACACATGCACGTAGAATCATACAGCTTCCGTTGAAGAGCACTCGTGTCAACAGCGAGCTGTTCGCGATGTTTCCAATTGGAAACTCGCAAAGCTAATCTGAACAATGATCTGGACATACCAAGTCACGCTTTCAGAAAATACGTGCACCTGAATAGCACACTTGCTTGAGCAGGTTGGCGGTATTGAATCTGAAATAGAAGCTTTTATACTTGACGTCTACACATAAACACGAGCTGCTGCGCGAAGTGCGGTAACAGAAAAAGTCATACTGTGGAGAAATGTCGTTTCTTTGGCGCGACACGGAACATACTGTTTAAGGTCAAGATACTGTAAACGCTTCCGAACTTTTACATGTCACTTAGTGGCGATATTTGTCGAGATCTGCTATCTCACATAAAGACGTGCTTTGCTAGGTCTTAAGCAGGCACCGGCTAGATGGCGGCCTAAGTGAACCAATTTGGGGACACCGCATGTACCGTTTTCTGTTCATTAGTTCAATGAACTTCCCGCCATCTTTAACACATACGTTTCTGCGCACCGTCTCCTTGATGTTACTTGATGCTGTTGTGAATCACTGTTCAGCGAACGATGTGCACTTTGCCGCAGCTCCTCATGCCGTTGTGCAAAAAGACTTAGCTTCAGTTCCGGTACAAGCTTAGAACATTGTAGAACGATCGACTTGAACCAAGCTTTTGTGAGCCTTAGTGTGTTGTGTTTTGTGGGATTTAACGTCCCAAAGCAACTCAGGCTATGAGAGACGCCGTAGTGGAGGACTCCGGAAATTTCGACCACCTGGGGTTCTTTAACGTGCACTGACATCGCACAGCACACGGACGCCTTGCTTTTCGCCTCCATCGAAAAGCTGCCGCCGAGGCCGGGATTCGATCCCACGTCCTTGGGAACAGTAGTCGAGCGCCGTAACCACTGCGCCACCCCGGCGGGGTAGCCTTAGTGTCCTGTAGCAGAACATCTCTGAAATGTTTTGGGTGTAGGCGGTTTCTTTTTGCATTGCTCTCAGTGAACGTATGCGGGCGCATCTTCTGACTAGCTTGCCGTATAACCTTGCTTTCCTTTTCGTTTTTTTTTTTTTTCAGTAGGCGAGAGAACGGTTAAATCGAATGTGTAAGTAAAAAAAAATTAGTTTAAAATTAACGCACGCATGAATTTTTTCCTTTTTCGCTGGCTTAGCGATAAGAAATGTATTTCATGTTAACGCTGCGCAAGGCCGGTGTCTTTCAGATAGCAAACGGATGACTCGGGTATCCGTTCAGTCCCACCAGTCCAAGACATGTACGTGTAGACTCCAACAATATATAATTTGCTGCGTTGAATTCCAATATGGAAAGCGTGGGGTTTTTGAAAAGTAGAGAAAGAAAGCAGACAATTGCAGGAGACCTCATTTCTTCTGGCTCTGCCTGTCCGTACAGTTTCAGTGGCTCGACAGAGGTTGAAGAGCAGCGGTCGCACTGAAGCAGTGGCTTTAGCATGGGGTGTCATTTGGTGCCCTGACATGTTTACGTAAACGGGTCGGAAGTTCAAATTACCTCTTAATCGGGCCAGAGGTGCACCCGATGGCGCGCCACTGTTCGCGGTACTGAGCTGAAGAAGACTGTCATAGAGTTCCCTTAACAGCGTTCTGCGGCCGACAAAGAGGACCGCGAAAAAGAGAGAGAGAGAGATCGGTTCGTGCAAGGGCTAGGAGAAAGAATGTCCCGGATGGAGAGGTGCCCTAGAGCCATAAATTTGTGGCACAAAGGACTTGCAAACTTGCGAAACGAGCACCGGAAATTCTCCAGCATTTTTACCGCTTTCAGCCGGGAACGTGGCTCCGACGGGGCCAGATGCGGACATTCAAGGCGGTGCGATCGAACCCGGAGTGCGGCACAATGATGTGTAGAACGGAACAGAAAAGAAAAAGACAACAATAATATAAACAGCATCTGCCGAAACTCGAAGAACCGTGTCGAGACAGGGAACAGGTGTGGGCGTTAAGGAGCGAGCGTGTTGTGTGCAGGAAAGGAGAGAAAAGGACTTCGAAAGAAAGAAGAATCAAAGGGACGCAAGGCGGCGAAATGAAGGAAGAAAGTTCTCTGAGCAAAAATAAAAAGTGAATATAGATTGCATATTCTGAAGAGAGAAGCAATGAAAAAATAAAAAGCTGAATATGAAAACGAAAAAAGGTCGATAAAACATGAGTGAATGACTGAATTGAGCGCTGTACGAGGACAACGGGTACGGCAGGGCTGCATGAAAGAAGGGCTCAAGAGTTGGCAATTCTAAAAAAAAAAAAAAAAAAAAAAAAGAACAAAGAAAAAGAAAAAAAAAGGAGCGGATACTTAAACACAAAATTAGATTGAAAAAATTGTTTAGCAAGATATGCAAGAGAATAGCTCTGCATAACATCCTAGAATGTCTGGCATGTATTGGCGACGCGCTGTGCGAAATAGACGAAGTGCGGGAGCGGCCATGAATAGTGCGGAGGAGTGCGCAAAACTGGAAATGCGCTCGAAAGGATGTCCTCCATGCTCTGCGCGGCTCTGTCCAGCGTACGTTTCATTTGCTATTTTTCTGCTATGTATTTCTTCTGTTGTGCCCAGGTGCTTTCATTCTTTCTGCCTTATCTGACTGCCGTCGTATAATAAAAGGTGGTCTCCCCGGCCGCTCGATCAAAATGCATACGCCCCGAGAAATTTGAATTGAGGGTCGGAGCGGCGACTTCATAAGCTGAAAAACTGCGGAGGAGGGGCACGAAGAACAGACAAGAAAAAAGGAGAAAAAAAAAAACATTAGGCCAGAACGCGAAAAACAAGAAAGAGGCGAGTTAAAGGGGCAAGGAATGAATAGCGCAGGCGCAAGATAGAGATAGATAAATAGATAGAGAGAGAGAGAAGGAGAAAGGCACCTTTTCAGTGAGAGGTATTGAAGCCACAAATAAAACTTACTCCACGTTATAAGGCGACCTTTGTTCATTTCATTAGTGCTTTCAAGGCTAAAATGCGCACAGGAGGTCATGGGTTCCTAATATGACGCCCAAGTCATGCGCGTGGCTGTCCTCACTGAAAGGTGCAATATTTCAACCAAACCAAAGAAGGGAACGGCGAAAGCGGGCTTCTAATGCTCTGGCTTATGTTTGCAAGAAGACTGAAGCGATGGTGAACGGAAAAACACGAAACGACTCTTTTTTTGTAGGGAAGTTGTTGGGAAGATACACATTTGTAGGCTGTGCCGAATGAGCTTGTGTTGTCGTACTTGTAGCTAATGCTGGTGCTGTTTGAAAGCAAGCGTTAAATGTGAAATGATTGAAAAGGATTTATCGATAGCTACTGAGGTTTGTTTGTCTGTGCTACATGTCTAAGGAATTGTGATTGCGAAAAGCTTGCAAGGGAAACAGGAACGGTTGGGGGTAGCTTTTGGTTCGTTTTGTTTTCGGCAATTGCTCCGATGTGACAACATATTAATAGAAAGGTGCAATACAAAGCGCATTTTTCCTACTTTGCAACTTCACACTTAGACAATCTTTACTTTTAATTACAAAGGCTTCAGTGACACACTCATTTATTAAAATTCACGGCGACACTCGCGGCAAAACTGTAAGACACACATTAAAAAAAAAAAAAAAAAATGAGTAGCCGTAAAGTATATCAGGTATGACGCCAATGAAACTCTTAAACGAAACAGTATAATATTTAAAGAATGCTTCTTAAAATAAAAAGTTCGAAACTTGAGAATTAGTTGAATAAAAAAAAAATCACAGGGCAGTTCGGAGTGTGCAACGCGCATTTTTGTGCGATAGCTGTGGCATGACAGCGCATAATTTTTCACTAAAATGTTATCTTTTTTTCCCTCGTAAAGATCCGGAGGTGGAGCTGGATTTACTCAGGACTACAGAGATACATACTTTGAATGGTCGCTAACAGCAGGGACAGTTAACCTGTATGTCTTTCAAGATCCGCTAATTAAAGCGGACGAACTTGAACCCTCGTGTGAATATGGTAGCACGGAGCACATTTGCTGCATGAGGTGTTCGAAACAAGGTTTGCTCTCGAAAGGGTGCAGCGGTGTTTGCGGGGCCAAGGAAAACTGGGCGCAGGGCTGCGGGAGGCTTGTACACATCCTTGTCCCGTGGTGGATTTCGAACTAGCGACCTCACGAAGGTGAGGTGGATGCCCACGTCACTAGACCCCACGCCCCCTTTCGCTGTATTCTCTCTCCCGGGTTAACTTAGACTGAAAAGAGCCGCCTGGTGGATGTACGGACTCCGACGACAGTGGGGCAAAAATGGATGAATGAGCTAACAAGAGTTAAAGCTCCGAAATGTACATGGGATGATATCATGCGATGCGTCAAACCTGTGTTGACAGCACTAGCAGGTCATTTTGGTTTTGGGTTGACTGCCTTGCCATAGAGCTTTTGGATGATTTGATTTCGGTTTGCTTCAGCATGACCTTCAGGTGGGCAACTGCTCTCGGAGAGTAACAGCAAATGAGTGGGTGAGTGAGTCAAGAGGGTGAGGGAGGGGGGGGGGGGTGCAAGTGAGTGGATAGGTGAGTACGTGAATGCTAGGGCGGGCGGAAGGGGATTCTGGAGGTCGGCAGTGGTGTGTTGAGGGGGGGGGGGGGGGGGGGGGCTTTGATTTCGCCGCTCGTATTTTCATTCCGGTGTGCTCCGTGGGCGTCTGGAGCCAGAAAGTGGGCGTTAGGTTTTAGATGAGATAGCCATTTTTATCAGTTGGTGACTAAAATGCAGCCACTGGGGTGTGCTCCTGCCGGAGAGTCGATATTCACACACGCACACATTCACACACGCACCACATATGATTGTGACAAATATAGGACTAACTGCTAAAGCAGTCAAGGAAAGGACGATAAGCGTACAAGATTACCCATAACCTGTTTTCGAGCGCAACGTTGCAAAACATAATTAATGGAATGGGTGTTTGGCAATTTGCTGAGTAAAGCATGGCTCAGAACCCGGGCTTGAATTTGGTCTAAGTGCTCCTGTGTTGCTGGCATGTTCCGCTGCCAGAAGTGTACGTAACGAGTGAGGCAGCAATCAGCTTACATAAAATGGCTTATATATATAAGAAAAAAACAAAATTTACAGCTCCACATCGGCGACCACACGTGCTGGTACGCCATCATTATGACGTCATCTGACTAGAACGGGCAGCACACTGGGCTCTGTCTGTTGTTGCTTAGAGGGCGCGGAATCCGTTATGGCGTGAAGTTGATGCCCGACACATCCCTGAGAGTACGACTTGCTGATGACGAGACGAAGTCGTATGAATTCGCCTATCGACTTATGTGCACGCTTCGGGTTTGGATAACATCGAAGCAGGCGAAGTCATAATGACATGATACTCTCAAAACTGAATCAATGATAAAAGCTGAGTTACTTAGCTTCAAAGAGGTGGAGATTTGCTCTTCTGCCCGGTAGTATTCAACAAGGAAATTTCTGAACAATAAGTAGATGCTGGGTGTTGGATGCTGCTAGTAAAATAATAGATTGGCGATTAATACTGCGGTTAGAAGAGCAGTGAAAAAAAAAAAAAAAAAACGAACGGTGGATGGATCGGAAACTACCAAGGGCAGGTGTTTCAAAGAATAATATCCTGGAACTGCAAAATTGGAAATTGAGGACGATATGTCTTGCTTGTGGATGGGTGATTAAAGGCTCAGAAATGGCATAGCAGAACTTCGACTGCTCACCGAGGTCACAAAAGTTGATGCCAACTTTTGTGTCACTGCATTTGCATTGTCATTATGTTCTCGATGTTTCCTTGGTTCATGTTCTACTGCCTAAAAGCTCCCCTCAAGCGTGCATCTCACCCGTAAGCTTGCGCTAGAAATATACCTGTTATTAGGCGAACACGCTGAAAGATCAATACCCTCAGGTGATATTTTATTGCTTTACGCTTTCACGATTGGCTGATTGTGCGTGGATAAAAAAGATTCGCACCCGAGTCTTCTTCAGTTAGGCACGGCTTCACAGCGAGGCCATACATGGACATGGGAACACAAACTAAAATACATCGAACCATCATTTTTAAAATGGCGTTGCAAGCATGCGTTAACTTGCAGTTATGTGTAGGGATTAACGTGAAAGATATCATGGCAAAGATAGGGCGTCTCTATATCGATTGATCATATGTGCACTAGCTTCTAATAGATTGCTTACATGCGCAGTGCCGCAAAAGAAAAAGTTACTTCTTTTTGAGAAATGGGGTTAACGATGGTTCGCAGCCCTTGAGTTCAACTCGTAAATGAAGGACTCCTTTTCAGCGCGGAAAGGTTCATTAGCCGGAAACAGTTTTTCTGGACTTTCTTTCTTGGTGCGCCTCAAGACTGTGCATTTTGTACAATATTTATTTGAGTGCTCTTGGTTGAACGAGCTAATACGTGCGGATTCCGGGAAGCGTGTGACAAGTATCCTGTATGATAAACTGAACAGTACTGAGTTGCGACAACGCTCAATAGAAACTCCGCTAAATAAGCCCTTCAGAAGTAGGGCTCGCATGATTAAAGTAGAACCGAATGTTTACAAGAAGACGAAAACGTTTATGTTATTACTATAAATGTGCTACTGCCTCCTGCTTTGTTAGTGACTTCAGGGTCTCTTTAAGCTTCCAACCTTTTAATTTTATGAAATGCCGGATAAATCTACTGCGAAACCAAATGAAATTAAAGCTTTTCTTTTTGAAGGCTGTTCCTGGGTTAGCCCCTAAAGCACGCCATTTAATCGGCTAAGCCGTTTACTTGCGTATGCACAAAGCTGCAATTAGGCGTCTCAACCTTAACGCGCCTGCATTGCAAGTCGCCAAGAGGGATACAAAATAAAGTAGTACGTGTAAGTGTGGAAACCTCGAGTAGGAGCGCTCAAATATGATGTGTTGCTTCTGAAACGTAAGCACTCATGAAGCAACTGTAGGTGCAATATCAAGTAGTTTTCGTTTAAGACATACTCCTGACCTCACCTTAGACACTCAGGCGCTGCATCATGCCATGCAGCATGGCATAACCGAAAACAACTGAAAGATATTCGTTGTCAGAAAGCACAACGCAGTAATATAGTTAATCGCATCAGCGCGCCTTTCAGGAAACCACCTCATATAATTACGATGTTCAGTCCCTCAGCGGCAGTTAAAACGTTGCCAGCGACCTCTTCAAAGTAAAACTTGAAATACATTTAAGATGTCTACGTCGCTATTATATTTCACCAGGGAATTCAGTGTTTAAGCATTAACTCATTACTACCGGTTTGGAAACTTGACGTAGCGACGGCAGCAGTGTACAGTCGAGCGCGATTTGAAGGTTATCGCGCGAGCGTCGACCAGCCTTGCACTCCAGGCACCTGGCGGCCGGGTTTGGAACAGGAAAAATCATGATTTCGCACTCTTCTCTCCTTCGTTCGCTGTTCCATGCAACAACCATCATCCCCGCGACAAACTCACTGCCCTTTCTCTCTATTTTAAGCTTTCCATTTGTTGCGATAAAGTGTCCAATTTCAGATAATACCGAAGAATACGTTGTGCGCAAAACGATCACTGCCTGTTCGCAGAACCAAAAAAAAAAAAAAAAAAAAAAAAGAAAGTGATGTCCCAGCAGGGAGTGACGGCTGCTAAAGGAGCAGCAAAAAGAGTGAGGGAAGCTGGCTTGATACCTCTCTCGCCTCGGCAGAGAATTCTGGGCCATGGCGCTGTTCATGTTCCCGGTCGACGCTCGCGCGATAACCTTCAATTGCGCTCGACTGTACGCCCGAAAAAAGCGCATGTCTGCGTTATCCTTTCATGAGCAAGCCTCAAAATGCGATCAAAGCTTTTGAGCTCAACGCTTTATGGTCTGTAAATGTTCTTTAATCATTGGCATCCTCGACCTGTTTACTCAGTGGCGGGAGAGAACCACCTTCCGGAAGTTAAGCACTTGACTGAAACCATTTGCTTCTCTTCCAAGGCACATCCCAACGTGGCACAAGCGGTTGGCTCGCAGTGTTAGCGGCTACAGTCGTACTTAGTCTTTCGCTAATGCAGCGCTTTCCGAGTCCTTTATGATCAGTCTTCAGACATCTCATTTGTTTCTCTCGAGGAGCGATAGGGCGCTGCCGTAAGAAGCTACGCAGAGGAAAAGGACATAAGGTCGATGCACTCAATTGAGCAGCATGAAATGAAAGCAGTCGGGACCGCACAATTGTGGGAAAAATTACCAAAATATGAGATGCCATAGTAGCCATAATGCGCATGTAAAGAGAGGTTGTCGAAACCATATAAAATTTGAAGGATTAAAAGATACTTTAGTAGTAAAATCAACTCAATATGAATGAATGAAAACACTTGAATGTTCAAGAAAGTGCTAAAGTAAAGGCAATCACCAAACAATTCTTTACGCCTGGCTACTTCTTGTTCCCCGTTTAATTAGCAATTATTGCAAAGAACAGTTAATAAAAAACGAAAACTAACAGGTCTGAAAGAAAAAAAAGATACGCAGCTACAAGGTGCAAGCAGCCTAATAGGCCTAAAAAATCGAATAGTCAACGAAGTCGAGCGGTAAAAGCAGCTGTCTAATCTCTGTCGGACCTTTAATTCGTGGCGCGCGGCAAGTCAATATGCGGAGTTGCAAATTCTTCTCACACTCAGTGCTGTTTCTAAACAATGTAGGAAATATTAACGGAAAGCAATAATACATTGCACAAAAGGTTCAGACTAGTGCAGGTTTTGTCCATGGTGCAGTTTGTCGTATCCTGCAGTTGCCATGCTTACATGCAAAACATAGCCTCTGTGCTTTTGACAAAGGCGCTGTAAGAGCTAACGAGACTGGCAGCGTGCTAAGAAAAACTTAAGGTCCCAGGCGCCTTTTCAAAACCGTTCCAAGGGCTCCTCCAAGATTGGCGGCATCACTCTCCATCGCATATCTCGCTTCGAGACTAGGGAAAACTTGGCGTGTTCCCAGCTTCCCCATTCTGCAACTCCCCATTCGCCATATCTCTCCTTTTGGTTTATTCCCTGTCCCCCTTCCGCCTCCCTTCTTCGCAAAGAAATGATGACGTGCACCGACCCGAGAAAAGAGTAGGCATGCAAGCCGTTCGAGATCGGCCCCAGGCACGCCAGCCACCGTATGCGTGCGAGGGAGGAGGTCCCACGTTTCCTTGAGGGATTAGCTGCCTCGGAGTCTGGTAGGATCCACCGGTCGTGTCTGTCTGAAATATGCGCTCGGGACGGACGACCGGTGGCTCCGCTCTGGGAAACGTTGCTCGGACTCCGCGCCCCCACCCTCCCATTCTTCGTGGCCTCTAATGCGTTCCTTGCACGAACCGGTCGTTCCCTCGCGCCAGCATGTCTCGCTGCCGCCACCGTCGAAGAGCTGTTTGGAAGGACAAGCGGGGAACAGGGTCGTTGTTGGGGGGGGCCCGCATATACTCTGTTTGCCAAGACATGCGCGGAACGCCGATGGTGCTTAATCTTTCTTGCTTCCTTGTGTGATTTTTTCCTGCGGTGGTTGTTTTTAAGCGAATATTTTGTTGTTCCTTTCCGCATTTGTTTTCCGAGGAATGCATGCATAACACTATCAGCGGAAAACGCAGGCCAGGAAATGCGAATAGATGACATAAGCTAAGAAATGTATTTTTTTCTTCACATTTTTATTTGAAAACCATTGAGATGAACAGGGCAAAATTAAAAAAAATTAAGCCTAGTTTACATTATAAATGACAGTGAAAAAGGAGCAGGAAAAAAGTGCTCCCAAGCCACTGCTAAGCAGGGCCAAAGGTTGCACTCGGTCTTCGTTGTTAATGGACTAGTGAAGTGAATGTTTTAACGCAGCTGCTCTGTACACGGTGCAAAGGATAGACGCGTCTGCAGTATTTAGAAAATTGATAAGAAGGCCGAGGGGGATCAGTATCAGCAAAATGAGATTGTTCGAACAATACTTTAAGGCTATATATCTTCAGTACTCTGCCGTTTTCCAAACGACGTTTCTTTCTGATGCTGCGCTGTTGAAACATAAGACTTTCACCGCTTGAAGCAGTATCAATATCACTAATTTTAATCAAATGTATGGACCTATTTCCACTTGCTTCTTTGACTTTAGTAATTGTTGATATTGATAGCTTCCCAAATAGTTTTTTGTTTTAATGATTTTTTTGTGCGGGCCGCCTGTTTATCTTAAAATGAACGACGAAGTAGCTTATGAGGCAATAATCACAGTGATGTCAATGTTTCGAGGTGATTGCAGTTTACAAATATCGAGGTGAGACATATCTTTTTCTATGATAAATCCAATGCATTTCTTTATTGTCGGGCAAGTGTGCTAGTATGGTACATATGCAGCCGAGCCCATTCATAACGATCTTTGACGATCTCATGGACTGCGTTCGTTGTATCCAAAATTCTTAGCAAATTGACTTGCCTTGCTACAATAAAAAAACAAAAACAAAAACAAAACGATCAGACAAACGCGCCGTTTATTTTTGTAGAAAGTCCGCTGTGCATGTCTGTTTTCCTTTAAAGCAGATCCCATCCATGGGCGATGGTGTTGCTGCAGATGAGCCACTTTAGGAATGTGATGATGCTGATAGATATTAAGCCGTTTTAGAATAGTGTCGCTGTCAATGCTGAGACGCTAACCACACCTTTCGCTCTTTCGGCGTAATCCTTCTGCGCGTGTGCACTGGTGCCCCTTTGTTTCCCTGGGAGATCTGGGAAAGCTGAGAGACCGTTATCAGACAGCGTTACAATGCTGGCGGAAAGTGCGCGTTTTTCCACTTTGGGAGCACGTTTACGGTGCCTCCTTATTAGTTATGACCAAGCGGTGCAACTAGAGCGGTTCTTCTTATCCGACACGTGATTCCATAGCAGAAGTTCATATTTTGACGGCAGCCTCACTGGTATTCATAATAAGCGAGACTTCGTTATATATGCGGCAGTTAAAAGTGGGCTGGAATGTATGTAATATTTTGTTAAACACGATAGCAGCTATGTTATGGCGATGGAGTTTTTAATGCAATGCGAATATAAAAAAGTTGAGCCGGATGCCAACATCGCGCCTCTCTTTGCTTCCATCTTGTGATTGCAGCTTTTTTCCTGACTTGAATATAGGGCAGCTTATTAGCAGCCATGATCTCAAAATAGTACAGAACAAGTTAGCAGTGATTTTTCTGTTTTCAGTATGTACAAAATTACGTTTGGCGTGCAAAAGGTTCAAACTCCTTGTGTGCGCGATTTTTACGTGCAGTTCACATTAGCAGCAGCGCAAACCGCATTTTTGAAACATTAATAAATTACAGCAATGTACGTGTTGCGTCTCAATGGATAACGCAGGAAGCCTGCTGATAATTAGCGAAGCTAAAAAATAAGACGCAACAGTCTAATTAGAGTAGAACACAAAATATTACTTTCGGGAAAATAGTAGTGTAGAATAAAAAGGGGGCAAAGTTTTGATCGGAATTTCTGTCCAGCGCACATCGTCTATCCCATTAACTGTAATTTGCGACAAGCTTTTCGTAATAAGAGAGCCGTGGGAAGTTTCAAAACTAGCGTACTTGGGGCGTAAACAATAGCTTGTCCAAGCTATTTAGTAAACGGTTTAGGCACAACTAGTCTTGCGAAAATGATGTTCATGGGCGCATATTATGGATCCCGAACGCTTCGAGCAGCGTAATTTAGTTGAATAATCGATACCTGTCCCGTAAGAAGGCAATTGGTTTATAGTTATTGCACTTCTGCAGCCTTAGTTCGCAGCGTCAGAACATGCATCTTAATTAAGTGGGAAAAAAAATGCAAGCTTACCTCGGCACTTTGTGGATCACACCGATGACTTTTGGCGAAGAAAAGGTCGTCCTCGGAGCACTGATTGATATCCATCGTGTTCAACGCAATATTTACAGTAGCCACACCCCTGCGAAGAATAAAATAGAAGCAAAGACAGCTCTGTCAGAACAGAAGATCGGACGCCGGAACCATGCACGTGAATAGCCCACCTAAACAATACAAGTAATTAAGGGTGAAAAAAAAAAAGTTGATCTTCAAAAACATTGTTCAATCAGTTTTGAAGTTCGATCAGGGCAGGTATAACCGGAGGCAAATGGGAAAGGCCGTTATCCCGCAGTGGGTGTACTGAGATTGATAATCACAAGAAACACTAGTACTAGTCACTCATGGCGAGCGATTACAAGAGCGCGATGAAGATGGCGACGTCCAGATTATCAGCTAGTATATCTAACAACACATTTAAAAGAATGCGCAATATATCACCGGAGAAATAAGATAAAAAGTGTCACAACATTGTCGCGTAAAATAGAAACGTGTTTGAACATTTCAGCGACGGCTGAGAAGTTGGCAAAGTATGACCGTTCGAATCACGGTATAAATAATATATCACTTTCTCTTGTCAAATACTTTTTTTTTCGCTTCTTGATTTTGTGCTGCACTCGATTAGCGGACATTTTTGTTAAAATTACTTCCACGTAGGTGCCCCGCTGCTCCTATATAAACAGTGAGGGTTAATAATTGAAGTAGTGGCTTCTCCTTACAGCAGTATTGTCTAACAGGCAAAGTACTCTTTACAGGCACGGACGTAATCCAGTTGAAATATTGAGGGTTAATAACTGATGCAGTGGCTTCTCCTTATAGCAGTAGTGTATAACAGGCAAAGTACTCTTTACAGGCACGGACGTAATTCAGTTGTTTTTAACCGTTCAGGAGGTACATTAGGGCGTTCTGATTATTACGTGCGACATTTTTTGGCGTGGCGAATTTCGTAGTGTCTGTCGGTAGCAAAAAACATAGTACAATATGCACATGTATAATCATTACACGATTTAAGTAAAAGATTAAAAAATTTGTTTCTTATTTATTAATACTGCAGAGTAGCTTGACTCCATAATAGTACAAATACGGGTAATTATTACTTCCTGCTCATATTTATAGCACTTAAGCAATTAATAATGAATTATTTTAGCTAATTGCTTCCTACTTTTAGGCATTTAGGGTTAGTTATTTCGTCGCGACAAGTGCGAGAGAGAAATAATTCTTAGGCATACTTTGACCTCTACTTCAGAATTTCTGTTTGTGCTTGTTGCATCGTGCTTTCGTATTCGTAATTTTCCTGGGTATTTATTATTTAGGTGTGCACCAGCAGTGACCATGCGAAGTGATGAGTACATGGCTCTTTTCTCTTATAATCTGTTTTCGCTCTCAGGTAAGAGCCCTTTCAATGTTTGCTCAATGTTCGTTGTCATTGCGTTACCGGGGAGTTCAGTAAGTATCGAAACATCAGTTTTCGCTGGTTGCAACTTTAATGTGTTATAATTTATCGGTCTTAACGTCAAACGTTTCTTTTTGGACAAAGTACTGATGTTTCTTTCATCCGTCTCTCAGCATCTTATTAAATAACCGGTTAGTTTGGCCTCCAGATTTTATTTCAGGAACAGAAAAACCGAGAATGACTGGTTCCTAAAGTGGAAAACATTAGCTTGACATTGAACTCTGCAGCTGCTCATAGCTCGTAATCAGAAGCCAGTGAAGCTGACAACAACAACGGTATGGCAGGATACAACGGTTAAATCAAATGTTCCAGTTTTTTAGCTGTATTGCTGAGCCCCGTATTTTAGCTCTTGAAAAAGCTTTGGTATTGTTACGCTTCAAAAGGGTGAGCATAAAAGTACCTCCTTTCCTTAGAATCCAATTAGCGCATTCGGTGGTACACTATCCACGAAGGACAACGATAGTGATAGCGTTGTTCATTGGAACTTTTTAAGAAAGCGGAGCATATTACGCAGTACGCATAATACACGGCAGTTCACAGCAAGGTACACAACACGCGGGCAAGGAAATACATGTGATACATATTTGACGTGGGGATTCCTCTAGAGGTATCGGCCGCCAAGCAACCGGTAAAGCGACTAAGAAACTATTGGCGTTTAGGTATGAATGGTTTTCCTTTATAAATTATTTCGACTTTTTTACATCTGAGACACTTGAGGATCAAGCAGCCAGTCTGTCTCTAGAGAAACTAAGATCCCTCCGTTGCTGCTCGAAGTGAAACGAAGGGGCTTTTAGAAAAGCAGGCAGTCTTGAATTGAAGGCTGCCAACTCACAGTTGGAGAAAATTGACCTTGTTACTCTCTTGAGCTTTCCTTTGTTTTTGCATAAATGTGAGCAGCAACAGTTATGAAATCTGCGGAATTATTTAAAGTGCGTCGGCCACCTTCTTGGTTCCTCCGAAACTATGTTCCAGTAAAAAAATAAAAAAAAAAAGACGAGTTGCATTTTTCTGAGCGTGTACCCGACGCATGGGTAGCGCGAAGCTTATGCTTAAAAATTCCGAGAGCACTGTGGAATCTACACTGCAGAAATGCGAAAGCCTGAGCCTTGATTGTGCACACGGTCATCACGTTTGTTCTCATTATCATTAATGCCTAAATTCACTGTCATTACCATTACTAATGTCATCGTTGTCATTATCACTAACTGCAGCGTCATTATCATAGCTACTATCATCCTCACCGTAGACAAGGAGAATTGTGATGCGTATTTCACAATCCCGGGCGTTGCGTAGAGTTTTGTTGACTTGGTGTATCCTATTGCGCACCATGTTTATTTGATGCTTTTTTCTTAATAATTTGTACGTAGTCAATGTACATAGGACATTGTTTCAGTGTAAATACCAGGCTAAAAAAAAAAAAGAATCCAGGGCTTGCCGCAGTTGGTTAAAGTGTTTGACTGGGGATACGAGGGATGAAGGTTCGATTCCCGAATGGATACGGGATCTTATTTTTGAGATGACGTTCGTCTCGGTTTCGGGTGATGAGGTCATTTGATTGACAGCTATAATGTGACCGAACGAACGAACGAACGCCGACAGTATGACCCATTAAAGGCTTTCGCCCTGAAATTGAGGACAAGGAATAGACGCCCAGCCCTTTTGTGTTGTGCCATTATAACCATTACGTCTTCATTGAAATGTCTTTTGCTTGCATTCATCGGCTCGTGGTAATTTTACGCGTACTACCAGTGCCGAATAATGACAAAGAAATGCTACGGAGAAACTCAAAATGAATCGATGCTCAAAATTTGGCTAGGGCCAGGACCATTAGCTTCCAACGGCCTCCTGCTGTCTTCTCGTGTTTACTGTAAGCAAAAGTAATTGCATGTGCTAAACAAATGACCTAGTGAGAAAGTGCTAGTCTAGAAGAGGAGATCGGGTCTTGATAGTTTCAAGAAAAATAACTGCAATGCTCGAACTATTCGCCTTGAGTTCAATGCAACGGCGATGATCTTTAGCCAAAATATGTAGGGTTGATTCCGTTACCTGATCCTTAGTCATTACGCAGTATAAAAGTATACAGGACATCAAACTTTCCATTTTACTTATCTCCTATATTTAGTTCGGAACCTATCGTCAGTGTAACGGCAGTATAGGTGGGGCTGCGCTCGTCCGTACGGCAGGACATGATAAAAGGCATTTGCTGAAACGCCTACAAAAAACGGCTGCAGCGCGTCTTACCCATTCATTATCGTGTGCAGGGGCACGTATTCAGTGAATCGATTACTAGGGCTTGTTGTAATAGCCCCCTTCGAAGATGATCTGGGTGTCATCTGGTTGCAGTCATGGTGTTGTGCCATTTCACAGTCTTGCCGTCGACAATTCTTGAATGCGTCGATCTGAAGTTCAAAACATCAGGTCCCATTCCGCCGTGGCTCTTCACATGCCCAGGCTCGCCACAATATCGTCATGACTATACGTGAGGACAAAGGATCAGTTTTAATAGGACATAATTTATTGTCTCATGCTTCGTGTAACTAGAAAGTATGACAAGAAAAACGTCCTTCGCAATAAAGCTTAGGAAAAAAAATCGTGTCATCGCAAGGAATCGGATCACGATCCGAGCAGATCAGCTTTCTTGTCCTAGACGCGAGAGCACTATACTATTGCAGCGAATCACTCGAATCCTTGTTTGTTCTTTTTAGACAGCCGCTGACACGCAGCCTTATTACTGTGAATCGTCCGCGCGTATCGATTATGTATTGTTTGTTATTCATGCCTGTTGTCCCGAGACGATGCTGTATCATTTTGTCGCACAAGATGCACCGAGATGTTTCTTGAAGATTCCGACCACTCGCGCGCGTTTTTACAATGTTCCAGGTTGTGCTAGTAACAGTGTACGACGTTATCTAGATGGTTCTGAGCAGCCGTTTTAATTGAGCGTTGACAGGTGCGACGGGCCTTCCTTCTTCGACGATCGACGAGGAGATTGTTGCTATCGCCGCCGCCGAGTTGCTTAGATCTTTTGCGGGCGCAATTCAGCCCAATAAAGAGTTATTTTTAGTAGTATCACGCCTGTGTTCTCTTTTGTTGTCTCCGGCCTTGACACCACCACGTGAGACTATCTCCGGAGCTTTTTGTATTTGATGGCATATGTTCCAAAAATGACAATATACTATTGTCGCATAGTGTCACGCCCCGTGTAAAACTGCAACGCACTCTTACTCTGCGCAGCAAACATCGTCGTCTTCATTAAGTTCCAAATGTAAAACACCTTCGCGCTCAGCAGTGAACATCGACGCCTCCTTGAAGTTCCATCGACGCCGCTCCTTCACATAACCTAGGTAAAAAGGCCCTGTTTGCAGACGGTACACGTTCTCTGCAGAAATAACGGGGTGGTAGTGAGAGTGATAGTGGTGATGGTAGGAAAAATGCTTTCCCATTACTGCAACTAAGCAGACTTAAGTGCACGCAAGGAATATTTCGGCTATCCCCCCCTTTCGTTGCCGCCTCGCGCGTCGAGTGTGATGAATAGGTGCGGACACCGCGTGTCGACGAACAGCTGACCGTGACAGCATCACATGCTGACCTACCGCAATCTATTCCGCATCGACGGTATTCTCCTCACCATCAAGCAAAAACCTGACGAAAGGGCGCGTCTATAAGCGTGGGTGTGTGAGCAAGAGTGAAATTATCAAGACAGTCGCCCCTTCGGCTCTCTCGTTCTCTATCAGTGGCTGTTAGGAAATATTAGCCCTATAATCGGGAACAAGCGTGACCAAGAGGCTATTTATATTACTGTTTACGTTGTACGAAATGTAAATAAATCCAGTCGTCTTATTTCTCCTAACATCGAAATTATTCACTCGACGGTGCTCCCGTGCTAGGTGGAATGGGCGTCGACTTGGCCGAGTATCCGTCGAGCGGCACCCCAACGCCGTCTGTAACAAACTGCTGCATAAAGACACAGCTAACACGACGCAATTATATATTATAGTTGCAATGTAAGAAGGTCTCAGCAATGAGCCTCGAGGGAACTACAGAATACTATAGCGATTACAAAGTTACGCTTCAGATTAGAGTGTTTTTCGTGAGCAAGGATGCTGGGAAGCACGTTTCGATTATTGAACAGCCTCTTTTGAATAGTCTGCTTATTTATTATGTGCTGATACGGCTATGGGCGCCTAAATGGTGTTTGCCTATGTATTTATGATCCGGAATCGCAGCTGTAGGCATGAACCTCAGTGCTTGATGAATACCACCCAGTGCTGGGTCGTTATCAAACAGTTTTGCATGCAGCAAACAGTGCATTTGTTCGTGCTCGAAGATTAGCAGCCGGCGTAGACGTAATTATTTCCCGAATTATGTGATAAATGAGCTCGCTTGGACATAGAATGCAGCTAATTGCTTCGTCGATGCGAGCTTTCCTCTAGCCACGCATTCAAACCGTCCGGCATATTGACAGTCAAAAGAGACTTGTTTAGTTTTCGTGGAGTGGAATGAACTGACAGTCATAGTATACCGTATTGACTCGCATATTGGTCGATACGTCGTATAAGTTTTTCTCCTGCTTCCCACCGTGACTGTCGGGTAACCGGAAGTAAAAACAAAAGAGCTGTAACGGCATATAGGTCGATCAAAGGAAGCCCCGACTCGGCAATATTAAAATAAGACGACTGGCACACAACATCACATGTTTGAGTTCAGCAGATACTCTAGGAACCTCCTCGTCGGACATGACACTTCGTCTGAGGAACGCGCGGTAGATTACAAGAAAGCAGCAAGCAGCTACAATTTATTTCATAAAGACTTGGCGGCACTCGTTCTGTCTTAAGTTAACGACACTAATCTTTAACGAGTGCACAGAAAACATGGCGTTATTATTGCAATTGAATAGAGGTCCGAGTGCCGTCATGAGCTGTGGGACCTTATTTCGTATTTTAACTAATGTAGCAACTTTCTGCATACACCTACACACTTCGATTGATTGATTGAATGATTGATTGACTGACTATTGATTGAACATCATTGAGTGGTGGATATAAAAGGCGCTCTAGCTTGTTTCCCTTGTATTTGGCAGATTTATCGATGGCAACGAAAGAAGTTTTGTTTTCTCGAGAAGGCCACGGTCAGCGCGTTGACGGCGCTATGGAGCTCCATGCTTATCTTCATTTTGCCATGTTTGAGAACCGACTGTCCTTGCGCTGTAAATGTGGCATAATTTATGATGTTTAGGAAAAAGGCCGAAGGAGGAGACTTTCCGCAGCAGTACAAATACCATGGTTTTCTGCTTGTTTTTCAGCATTGCCGCCGTGTTTGAGCAAGACTTACAAGTGGCAAAGAAATAAATTTTGTATTCCTGAGAAGACTATGGTCAGAGGGCTGACGGCGAGGCGGAGCTCCATGCTTATCATCTTCGTGTTGTCTTAATCGTGAATTTATTGCTCAGCTGTGTAAAAAAAAAAAAAAAAAGAGAGGCGCACGATATCCTTGAGCAGTAAACTGGCATACATTGAAGTCTTGAAGAAGATAAAAAGAGGAGACTTTCCACAATACCACAAATACCATGGTTCTCTACTTTTTTTTTTTTTTCAGTGTTTTCGCCGTGTTTTAGCCTTTCGGTCGCCGCGACTCACGAATTCTTCGACCGCCATGTTCGTTGAGCACGATTTGGTAGCAAGGACGCCCATACGTAAAATGTAAGTACGACACGTGACTAAGTTATCTAGGTGTTGTTCATTACATACATGTCTTTGGCAGCAAAATACAGGTCATGATATGAGGTGGTGCTGGATGAAAATGCAAAACGCAAATGGCTTTGACTTGCAGTTATCTGAATCAAGTCTCTGAAAAGCTTTACACAACGATAAAATTAACGAACGAAATGAAAGAAGGTCTTACCTTAAGGAAGACGAGGTCATGGCTAGAGCATAATTCCCATTGCGAAGCGTCTTGAACTAAATTACTAGCGAGAGTATATGAACACATCTCTCTTTGTTGAAAGCTACGAAACTCGCTTGACCAAGTTTGAGCTCACGAGAAGGTACTGGAAACAAAATATGCTTACGCTGCTTGGCTGAACGAACCAACCTGCCTCGTTTAAAAATGTATGGTTCCGGAAATAATAATATGGAGCACTAATCGGCGATAAAATTTTTGTTACGCTTAGCCTATGAAATGTTAGGAAGAACCTTAGAAATACGTCAGCGCATGCCGCTGGTGCGCTTGAGCTTTCCTGCGGAACACGTGAGAAAATTTAAAACGTCAGGCGCGTGCTCCTTAATACTTCGGCCGTACCTGTACGTCACATGGAATCTCACGTTACATGTTTGTATGGAACTGGGCGTTACAAGTGTTGTCATGTTACAGGCAGTGCTAGAGGTGCGAAGCAGTTAAATTTACCGCAAAATACCAAAAGGTGCACCCCCCCCCCCTCCCCCTTTCACCAATCCGACGTAATTCAAGTAAAATATGAGGGAACACTTCCTCGGCTCCACACAAATAATCAAGGTAGCGACTGAAGAGAACGAGCGGCAACTGAAAGCACGCAATAAAGTTTGCATTGCTTTAGCAAAACTGGTTCGCAAAAACGCTTGGTTGCGATCTTGTCTTTTTAGTCACTGTAAGAACTATCGACGTATTCCTTGAAATCCTACCCAAAAACGAGGCAAACGCATCCGTTAATCAGCTCATCGTGGTTGTCCGGACCACGGTGCCAATCTCGGCCAGCCGATCACGCATCTTGCCATTTCCAGCCGTCAAGCACGCGAGGCTTTCTGCTTCTAGTCTCATTCAAGGATATTTTGCGGTCTAGCTCGAACTCACTAGAGGTTCGAGAAACGTTCTTGCCTCTGTGCCTCTGGATGACCTCTGTCTTACTCCGGTGTACGAATTCATACTCCACGCAAAACAGCAACTTTCCTAGACGCTGTCGACCAGTAGAAAGACAGATGGGTGAGGTGAGCAAAAAGAACAGACATACGTTTGCTTGTATATGCGTGTGTACACTCAGAAATTTTTTTTAGAAAGATACTTTTTTTTTTTCACGACCTGCAGTGGGAAAAGGGAGGGCTTTTAATTGGTACCACGCGGAAACGTGATGATTCACATAAAATATGAAGAGGGGAGGGTGTTGCGATCACACGAGAAGGGGTGATTGAGGTCTATTTCAAGTATAATTTACTGCGCTGGAACCGACCTATTGGCGCAAATATGTGGCGTCATATTAAATTTTGCTGCCGCGCACAATGTTGTCTTTCAGAAATTTGCTGTTTAAGCTAGAAAAATGTTTCAACTTCATAATGCCCAGACAATTACAATACCAGATGGGAGCTATTACCATACAGAACTTCATCATAGAATGCTCGTTCATTGCACAAAAGCAAAACAGATATGTATGTAAAAAATCACATCACTACAACAAACTTTACCTAGTTTTGAAGACTTTGGAAAGTGTTAGGACGGTAAAACTATACAGAAGTGTGAGCAAATCAAGGACAAATTTTATACGTGTTGCCGCACTTGCCAATACAGTAGGCATTAAACAGTAAGAAGTGTACGTTTTTTGTTATAGCTTGTTTATGCATTTATTTTACAGGAGACCTACTGCACTTCCGCCAGCTAGCGCTTTGCTTTAGTAGTGAAAACTATTGTGAGTAAAAAGAAATTTAAAAGTCTCGTCTTCACATGATTCTTCACCACGATAAGTAAAATAGGATTTAAACTCAAACCCACATCTAAAATAAGATGTTCGTCTCTGTTAGACATATCGCAAGAGAGTTAGGCACATCGAGCCCCATGTGGCACAGGAAACCCTGCTTTTATAAACAGGAAGAGATAACTTCGCTACACTGTAATTTCAGACGTTGTCAGAGTCGTAGAAATTAATAAACACCGGTTATTAGCCCCACTCATGAAAGTTCCCATGTGCAAAAGCGCAAATGATGTTCGAATGCAACCTCCTAAAAATTATCCTGCGTTGCGGAAAGGGGTTTTAGAAAACAATGATTGAATATGCGATCCAAATCACCAGAATTATACTGGTAAAAAGTAATTCTGTGAAGGTCTATCTTCCTTTCTTACAGCGGATTTGCTGCAAATAGTGCATGTGCAGTATAATCTGCTTGGCAGAAACATTTGGGCTGAGCTCGTTTGGTTTGAGTGGAATCTTCTACTACCCCCTTACTGCCTACGTTCGGACCAGTAGCGAGCTACGGCAATTCGGGCAGCCAGTGTATATACGCAAAGTTGCATTCATTTTAAAAGCCGCCATTTCAAGAGCACCGCGGTCTCGTAAAACGGTTACCAGGAGAGAAAAAAAAATATAAGAAAGTGGCTTTGACTGCATCGCGGTAATCACGGGAAAGCCCTAACCCCTGCTAGGCCGAGCTCCTCGTGGAGCCGGAGCACTCAGGTTTTCTGCGAGCGGTGAACGTGACCGGCTGAGGACCCTTGCCAGACGGCTTTCATTTACCGGAAAAGGGGCTCTCAGCTTTATTCGCCAGCGGTAGCGAATGGATTCATTTATATATGAGCTCGCATGACACTTTTGCTCAATCTAGTCACCACCTTCTTCTGCCGTTCTCTCCTATAGACTGTCTTTCCGTCGACCGCTCAGTAAGGATTCAAGAGCCCGTATTGGATTTCCTTCCGCTCTCAGTTACGAAGTTAGTCCGTTTAAGTAAAGGCTAAAAGCGAGGATGATGATGAGAAAAGCAGAAGAAGGGGGGGGGGGGGGGGCAGAGCAGTACGATCTGAGCCTTTTGGCCGTATTTAGTGATTGCCTCCCTAAAGGGGGGAAAGTAAACCACTTCTCAGTTGCGTTTCACAATAAGAAACGCAGATCCCTGTAGCCAGACACGTGGAGGCAATGCTTTTCAACCATTTCAGGAACGGGCTTGTCTTTCGGCACATTCCCTCAGGTTTAGTTCAAACTCTGAGTGATCAATAAGCCGCGCCACGTGCACGCGGCACTGCGAAACATGCGGGCCGTCCTTTACTCTAAGGAGTACGAAAGGAAGATAAATAATGCACGATGGGAAGAATTTTCTGCGGCGGTACTCCCACGTCATTCGTCCCACTCGCACGCTGCTCACTGCCTGTACGGATGTACGAAATGCTGAGACTGACTCTATAGGGATTTCGAAACGTCGGGGAAAGGATTAAAACGGATTTCGCTGCGATTATAGACACGCACGCGAAAGAGATAGCGCGCCTTGCTACTGCTAGGCTGTTCTATCCGTAAGGCTACTCTTGCCTGAGTTTTCGGTCTTCCAGTGGCTGCGAAATACGAAAGACTAGAGAGGAGCAGCGGCCTGACGGCTCTTAACACAGTGTGGCTCAATACGGCTCAGCACGCATTCTTAATGCTTAAGAAGACCTAGAATATACGCTGATGGTCATGGCGTGGAGGGCAGTGGTCGCGGGGCAAACACATAGTGACGCATATTAAGGGAGAAGCACCCCGTTGGGACTTTAAGGCTAAAGCTCTTTAGAGCGGGTTCTGATTCTCTACGCTTAGATCATCGAAATCTGGGACATGGTGGCATGTCATCACTCCACCAGTGTTGTCCACGTGATAAGCAACGGGCACTTGACCATGCTCTATATCGATCGCTGTGGTAGCCCATATTGCCACAACATAGTGTGCATGTAAACACTAAGTGTTTGGAAAGTAGACTAAATCAATGCTTTCGAGTCGGCCCTTTTCACCCCTGACCTTGCGTCGAGCTACGTTTCGCGGGGTGTGTTTGTTCAAACACGTAATTGAAGAAGAGCCTCTGTGGAGATGTGGAAGACTACTGCTCGCAGAAAATAAAGCTGCAGCACAGACAACGCCAGAAGAAAAAGAAACTTAATGGGAATCTGGATAACAAAGGCACGATTGGTCTATTAATAGACTTCACAAAAGCGTTCGACTGCACCATTCATTATCTTTTAATTATTAAGCTTGAAATATAAGGCATCAGAGGCCCTCCTCTTCAGCTACTAACATTCTACCTTAAATATCGACAGCAGTATGCGTCCGTAAACACATGCATATCATCCACCCGACAAAGAAAAGCAGGTATCCCGCAGGGACGTATTCATAGTCGTTTTCTATTTAACTTATACATTAACGACGTTCTTCTTATCCAGCAAGACGCAAAATTTATAATCTAGGCAGATGGTACTAGTGTTTTTCTTATGGTCAAATTCTTATGCAAGCCTTATTAATATGCACATTAACCCATTTCTCAAAATGGAGAAATCTTTGAAGGTAACCTCCAAAAAAGCACAGGAAGTTACCTTCAAATCAAGAGGTACGTGTATCCCAATGACACAAAATGCATTATATAACTCACATGATATAGAAGTAGTCAACTCAGTAAAATTGATTGGCGTATACTTTACAAGCACATTGTAATAGGACGATAATGTGGATTTTATACTTTAGTAGCTAAGCCGCATAACAGATATACTAATTAGAAATCTTTACATCTTACCAATGTCAGCTACGATTCGCTGTTTGTCTCACATTAAACTATTCCTATCTTGTTTGGGGCGCAACATCAGCCTCCAATCTGCCCCAATATTACTGATGCAATATATATATATATATATATATATATATATATATATATATATATATATATATATATATATATATATATATATATATATATATATATATATATATATATACACGTGCTTTGCAAAAGTGCCCTACAACCCACACACCGAAGGCCTTTTCACCAAGTATTCCGAAAAATTATCATCTGTATAATCGAAATCTCTTACGTATACACCATTTTTCTCTAAAACAGCATACAAAAATATTTATTAACAAATACAGCAACCGTATGCCGCACTACTCAAAATAATGATAAGCGAGCCACACAAAATGGTTCATCCCTGTTCAGAGTACCGATTACGGCCATCAAATGATGGCTAATACCTTGCCGCGACTACTGAATTCCTAACTAGATAGAGACCGACATAGACATTTATTCATACGTTAGCACCATCGGAACTCGTCTGCTTTGTGAAATCTATTGCTTGAATTATAATGGTACAAAGTAAATATGTCTGTCCTTTTTTTTTTTCTTGTCTAAAACATTTCTCTGCCATCTGTCTGCCAACTTGTAAAAGAGGCCAACAACCCCTGGGAACAAGCAGATATTAACTTGGTCCCCTCCATTTATTTGTGAATGAGTACAAATAAATGAAATTATATTCTGAATCGCGATCGATGTCTCTGTCTCTAAATATTTCCAAAAGTAATAAAAGTGCTTCTAAACAGAAATTTCATACGCTGATGTACTACCGACGACGAAACAAGCAGCGGCGGTGTTACCACTCCCACGCCCATGACATGTCGCTGGCTGCTCTGCGATTGGACCTGCCTCGCATCGTATCACGCATTTTTTCTAATCCGTTCAGCAAAGTAATTCTCCTTATGCACCTTATCATGAGGTCACCGACATGTTGAAGCTCTCAGTGTCGCCCAACCCCTAACAGCCAGAAACTAATTTCTGGGCTTGGGAAAGAAACTTCCTCAATATATATAATTTCCCTAAATATATTCGGCCCCTCAGGTAACACGGGGAACCTTTCGTTCCTACAGGCTTGACAGCAAGTGGTCATGGTGTGGGCCAGCTAACGGATGGAGAAGGATGAGTGCTAAGCAAGTTGAGGATGTGGGGGCAGAGTGAAAGGAGGAAGAGCAGAAGGAGAGGGTTTTTCACGCATAATTTTGGAGCTCTCCGCAGTCGAGGCTGCTGCTGGGCACTTGCCGCTGAAGCGCGAAGACGGCTTCTGCCAGCAGCGCCTACGGCTCGGCTTCATCGGGGCGGCCTAGCACGGAAGCGATCGTTAGACCATTTCATTATGCGCAGCCCGACTGGAGTAGCACGTACCCGCCAGTGCGGCTCGGCCCATTTCTTTGGCCATTTTTTTTTCTTCTCGTCCCCCTTACCATACTCCTTCCGCATTCCTCATTTGCCCTCCTAGCCTTACTATAGTACTGAATTTCTTAAGTCCCTACTAAAACAGACGCCTTTTCTTCTTATATAGGCGTACGTTTTGGGAAATGACTTCGTTATAACTCGTGGGGCTAGGGATGCGGCTGCTTTCACGTGGAAACAGTGGCCCATAATTCTGAAGTAACTACACTCTGAATATTACCATGTTCGTCGGTGTAGTGTGAACGGGCTTTTTCCCGCACTTAACTCTGGCGACGTATGGCGAGGGAACCTAATATGCTTGAGCGATGGCTCGTCATCACTACAGACTGGATTCCACAGGGTTTACTGCGAAGCATCTTACTGAAATTACCTTTTTGTTACAACTGTACAAACCCCGAATATTATTTACGTCTCGGTCGCCCTGGGTTCACATCGATGAAGCACGAGCGTTCTACAAGTGGCGATTTCACTGTGGAGTGCGAGACAGTCGTATTGGTCGAATATATGCTCCGATTATGCGAAAATGGTGGCTTTAATGTTTTGTTGCCATTCACTTCCAAAATCCGCGAGGCGTGCGTCGCCCATAGCATTGTTTATTTTGTAGCGAAAGCTACACTACCGTAGGTTTGCAAGCCATCGGCGTGGCACTGTGGCACCGTGGCAAGAGCTGCCGAACTGGGTCTCTCGTTTCACATGAAACGGTTATGTCAGAATCAGCGTGCCGGGACCCTGGTATTCACTAAGGCGCGTTCATACGGCTTAGCTGAAACAGGGCTTTATATGTGGTCTGGTAGCCTACGTTATCGCGTCATACCCTTAAAGGCGAAGCTTAAGTGTCCCCCATTTTAAGATGCAATAAGCGCCTTTACCACCACGACCTAAAACGCCGGTAAAATCTGAAGCTTTCAACAGAAGGCTAGCTGTGTTAAATAGAACGCTCGGTCACCCGCAGCCAAAGCTTTCGCTCCACAATCGGTTCAGCAGCGTTGAACCCGTGTAATATTTTTATAAGTACGATAACTCTCGTGTCGCAGACACCATGGCTGGCGCTAACAACTAGATCAATTAGATGCTATGGAATCGCGATGCGACAACATTGATGACTCTTCAGGATATCAGCTGCAAGCTCCTTGAAAGCCCCCGTGAGGTCAACAGTGCTAACACAACAGGGGCCAGTCGGTTGATTATCGCTGCGAAATGCGCACTTGGGAAACACCAGATTCTTCTGGTGTTTCAAAAGTAATGCATTTCACAATAACTCCATGAGGTTGCCGCCTTCAGTTTTCTATACGTGGGCTTGCCGTTCACCATTAGAGTCCATCTGTAGAAGTCCGGTAGTAAGGCGACTATGGAGAACGAGAGGCGACGCGCGCGCGTGTTTGTGTGTGTGTTTGTATGTATGTCCGCACGCATCCACGCACTCACTCATTCGCTCGCTCGCTCACTCACTCACTCACTCACTCACTCACTCACTCACTCACTCACTCACTCACTCACTCACTCACTCACTCACTCACTCACTCACTCTCACTCACTCACTCACTCACTCACTCACACTCACACTCACTCACTCGGTCACTCACTCACTCACTCACTCACTCACTCGGTCACTCGGTCACTCACTCACTCACTCACTCACTCACTCACTCACTCACTCACTCACTCACTCACTCACTCACTCGGTCACTCACTCACTCACTCACTCACTCACTCACACTCACACTCACTCACTCGGTCACTCACTCACTCACTCACTCACTCGGTCACTCGGTCACTCACTCACTCACTCACTCACTCACTCACTCGGTCACTCGGTCACTCACTCACTCACTCACTCACTCACTCACTCACTCACTCGGTCACTCACTCACTCACTCACTCACTCACTCACACTCACACTCACTCACTCGGTCACTCACTCACTCACTCACTCACTCGGTCACTCGGTCACTCACTCACTCACTCACTCACTCACTCACTCACTCACTCACTCACTCACTCACTCACTCGGTCACTCGGTCACTCACTCACTCACTCACTCAGTCACTCACTCACTCACTCACACTCACACTCACTCACTCGGTCACTCACTCACTCACTCACTCACTCGGTCACTCGGTCACTCACTCACTCACTCACTCACTCACTCACTCACTCACTCACTCACTCACTCGGTCACTCGGTCACTCACTCACTCACTCACTCACTCACTCACTCACTCACTCACTCATTCATTCATTCATTCATTCATTCATTCATTCATTCATTCATTCATTCATTCATTCGCTCGGTGTCACCGACGCACGACAGCGTGAGAAAGAACGCGGAAGAAGCAGTAATTCTGCCCCTTGTCCAGGTTGTCCTCCGGGCCGTTAATGGCGCGATCAGTGTCACTCAAGCCGCTGGTCGTAGTGATCTACGTCAGAGGCGCTCGTTCGCGCTGTGTTACGGCGTGAAGTCATTTGTCAGGGTGATTATCTGTGGGGCTTGTAACGCGCGCCACAATTTGTTTATGAAATATTTAGTGCGAAAGTAATAATCCGGAGGCTACAACCCGGATTAAATCTTCTCGTGCTTGCCTGTGGAGCCATAGCTCTCCTAGAGCCATGCCTGCGCATAGCAACGCTATAACAGCGAGCCAAAAATAGCCTTGGCTTTGAGCTTATAGCCATAACCAGAGTCAGTCACGGCTTGACCTTTTACATTTGATCTGGATCATACGCTTTGACCGCGGCCTTTGGCCCTGATAGACGGAAATAGCGTCCGACCCCAGTGTTGACGTCGAGGCAACGCAGTACGGCGCTGAAGTTACGCAGCCGATCAATAAAAGCAGATATTGAAATGGGGAGAAGTGTGTCCCCATTACATTCAATACATAAAGCTAGGGATACAACTGAGAGGAAAACCTGTACAACACCGCTTTTCACAATATCAGAACGTCGGGCAAAATTCTATTTTTTTTTCGGTACTATGTAGAGGACGAGCTCAGATATTGCAAACGAAACATGGCTATAAAATAATATAAACGTAAGTAAAGCATTTAGTTAATCAATGCACTAATTAAACACCTATCTGTCCCCCTTAGCTTCTGCTGCGGAAACAGGGCTGAAATGAATTTAAAGTAATTTTAATCTTAATCAAAATTTTCGACCCTCTAAAAAGCAACATAATGCACAGCGTACATTTCTCAGAGCCACTCGCCTCCTCCAGGTGAATTTCGCAATGCGCAGGCAAAAGAAGTCCAAAAAAGGCTTCCATGAAAGCCCCAGAATGCATTCTGCTTAAAAATCCGGAACCCTTATTTGTATGATTTTTTTTTGTTTAACTGATGGAAAATGTTCAGTATAAATAAAAGCGGGTTAGTTGCATAGTTGACAGAGAAAAGCTAACAGCTATTATATTCTCGGAAGGTTTCAGATGCGATGTTCAGTGAAGATCACTGCGATGTAGGGGCTGAACCTTGGAAACCGAACACCAGAAATGGCAGTGGAGCGAAGGAAAACCGGAGAGATCGATGCGGGACGAAGACCACGACCTCCCACGTGGGCAATCAAAACATCGTTAGCAACCGCACTAGGGGTCGGGATGCGTTTGGTTGCCAGGAACGAGGTGAAAAGTGTTCACATCCAAACTTCGAATGCCTCTCCAAACTGCAGAGGAAAGGAACGCTGGGCTGCGTGGTGATCAGTCCGCTCTTCGTAGAAGACGGTCTCCAGGGACCGCGCCATGATGGCTTAGCACCGGGTGATTTTACTGAATAGGCGCTGATTTTGCTTTGTGCATTTTTTCTTCAAGCTGCTCACCTGTACGATGCATATATGTTTTACTTGACGGGATAAATCGGACAACGTCGAGGTACCTGGGAAGCCTCCACCTTTGACAAAAAGAGCGTTTGACAACAAAATTTATTACACGGAATCTTTGCTTTGTACGATCTCGAACGCTTTGTCTTCTTTTAGAGCGGGTAGTTGTTACTCAGTATATTTCATTGCGAAGAATTTCAAGCCTTTTTCATCGCAGCTGCAGATTCGGGGAGGAGCGGGAAGGAACGGCTTGGTGCGTCTGTAGGCGATGGTCGCTTTTTAATGCGAAAAGGTTGGTAGCCCAATTACACGAAAATCCGTCTGGCGTCTTTGTTTTATGCGGGCTTGCCCCACTCGGCGGTGCCAACAAATATGATGGCGCCTGAGACGGTTGAAAAATAGAAGCAAATCAATGAAATACATTGGTTGGCAATGGGGTACGAACCCAGGACCCCTGTACTTCATGCCGGCGACAAAATAAATGACGCTTTCGCAATCTCACACTATAGAAGACTTAACTGTCAAGTGTCTCTATTATTTTTTATTCGGCGTCGGTGATCACTTCACGGATCCCATGGTAGCCTCACTTGCAAGACCGCTCCTCATGCGCCTATGGACGCTTCGTCCTATTTGCGGCTCGTCTTGGGGGCGCAGTCAGATGCCTCGTAGTCAGCAGCGGATGTTCGGCCTCTTCACACCGCGAGAAGAAGCGTCAGAAATGACCAAATTAAGCAAAACGTGACATGTGAGGATAAGAAGCCGCTGCCTAATCGAAGATCATCGTCAAATGAACTCCACGCATGTTTTAGAAAAGGGGGGGGGGGGGGGGGGGGGGGGCATTTCTAGCAGCAGCAAGAGCCACTTGGCCGTGCCCGCGCCGTTGGCGGCGTTGCAGCCAGCTGAGTGGGTCATCGTAACAAATGAAGCTCTCAAAGCCAACCAGCAGCAGGAACGCTGCCGCGAGGAGCTTCAAAGCAATAGATTAAAAAAAAAAAAAAAAAAACATTGCACAAAATAAGGTGTTGTGGGCGTACGAAGTGAAAAACGTTGGAGTAGGCAGGGACCGTTGAGGTGGTCCGACATTGATTGGTCGGTGAGTTGTGTGCCATAATGAGCCAACATATGACATCGACGAAATGGCGGATACGCTCACCTGGGTAGCTAGTTTGAGATAAGAGCGTGATATGCGAATGGAACCCAGCGGGTACGCAGCGTCTCAGTACTGTTGCATATAAAATGCATGCTACCTGTATAGGCCACACAGACAGGTTCCTAAGGTATGATTAAAGCGCGGTACTTTAATTAGGTCCGGGGGTCTTGGACGTAAGCTGCACAGACTGTAGGCTCGTGCGCATTTGTGAGACAGCAGACAAACTAAGGCAATAGTGGTTGAGCGAGTATAGCAAAGAGCAAAGGGCATATACGCGAAGTAGAATTCGCAATGGGAGCCACAGGCGGCAGCTGTTAACGCTGCCAGGCCATGTTAAAGGGACCCCAAAATTTTCGCTTTAATTGCTCAAGTTATCCGGTCGCACCTCCCGCCGCTGGCTTTGATGCCTATGTGTACACATGGCCACTCTTCCGGGAGGTGAGCTTGTCGACCTCGTACAAAGATGACACATGACACACCTAAGCAGGCAGATCATACTGACCTGGGTACACGAAAAAGAACTGGACGTAGAAAGCAGCGCCGCAATAGGAGTAAAATTAACCAAGAAAAAAGAACACGCCAATATAAACATGCAAGAAAAATTACGGAAGCCCGTTGAAGCTACTTCCGGGCTATGTAGGCAAAAGCTTTGAATGGTTTTCATAAGCCAACTAATCAATGCAATAAATCTTTATTCCAACATATTACACCCTAATCCAAGATAGGTTAGCCTAATAAACCCTTAATCCATAGCATTACACCTCAGTGCAGTACAATTCGCCATTAATTTATTAAAACCGAATGTAATCTAGGTTATTCAACAGTTATCAACCCTAATCCAACTAGATACAGAATAATTCATTAGTGTATGTAGTCAACTAGAATCAACCATTATTATCAGACCACCTTGGTTTACGCTATACTGACTTAATCCAATGTATTTAATACTTAAAATACCAGATTTCGCTCTTAAGCAATGCAGCTCAACAGAATCTATAATTGACTTAATGCTTTCCGCTTTTACTCCACCCTAATCCTGGTCAAGTTACCTCACATGATCCAAAAGGCCTTGCCGATTTTGGCACCGCTTGCTGATTGGCCTCTTGGGTGATGACGTCACAGTCTTGCTTAATCAATCTGATGTTGTAAGGACCTAACGTCTGGGAAGATGCCAGATTTCTATTTAATTGCTAAGTGAGTGTATAATTAAGGCTGTCGTCTTAAAATTAAGAAGAAAAGGCTTAACTAGACAACACCCTAGATAAAAAGTGGTGAGCCGGTAGCTAGGCAGCGGCGGTGGCTGCTTCTCGTTTTACACTTCCTCATTCTAGTGGACTTCGTCAGAGGCGACAATTTCGAAAATTGAAGGTCCGCCATCTATAACGTGTCGGCCACGCCGCTATTGTAACCTGCTGAATATTGACCTTGCTCTATCGCCTACTGGCTTCATTTTTTTTTTTTGCATAAAAAGAATGTTATGAAGGATGAAGGGTATGGTCAAATAAACGAAAAAAAAAAAGGTTGGTTGATGTAATGAAGTCGAGGAGTGAAGGATGATGCTGTCCAGTCGTCCAAGCAGCATATGACGACGGATTATGGGGGGAGGGGGCAGCTGCCACCAGGTGCCGGACCCGCGTCGACTCTCGACTCGAATCTTCACTCAAATCCTTCGAATTGCAGC